>NW_020272859.1:250614-673494 GCF_003268045.1 Sipha flava | reverse complement strand
TATTAAACTTTCATGACACGTCATGTTTATGGATAACCCTTTATTTAAAATATGAATATATTAGTTGTTCATTTCAATTAAAATAATACAACTGTATTTAAATGAATTTAATTATTTTATATTGTTTATTTTTGTTGAACTTCAACAGCTATTATTTTTCATACATTTTGATTGATAGAATACCTAGTTAATATGATTACCTTAATCATTATTATAGTAGTTTTTGAACTAAATAAGATTTCCATTAAAATAATATAAAAATTAATAATATAATTTCTGTGCTCTGGATTTGATCCGAGTGGAGATTAAAGTTGTGTACATGAATCTGTAAAATAAAATAAACCAAAACATCTATTCAAACTATAGGGCGTTTCGGTTTTCAAGGTAACCTCGTGGGAAATTTAGAATTAACCGCTAAAGTAAGTAAAGTATGAACAAATAATTCTCTCACTTTCTCTCTATCTCCCTCTCTCTCTCTTTCTATACACACATTAAGCTGATATTTCAACATATTACATTAATTTATTCGACATTGATCGATAGTTACTATTTACTAAGTTTTTTATTTTTTTAAAATTTTAAGTAAATTGAAATTATATTTTGATTATAAAGTACAATATTATATAAAACATTTAGTTTTTTGTATTTAAAATATTTTTATTATGGATTTTGAGAATATAAAGTACATCCTTAAACTCATCATAAATGAAAAATCTTTTCTCCCATTTTATTATTTGTGAGAAAGAGTAGAATTGTTTGAAACAAGTTTATATCTAGCGTATGAGAAGTAGGATCGATTATGTAAAGTCAGAGACGGTTCTAGACAGAATGTATAAATAGGCAAAATTAAAATTTGCCGCCCTTTCTTTTTTGATCTAAAAAAAAAATGTTTTTATTTAACTATAGACGGTTAATTAATTACTTATAAATATTATTAAATTATAAGAATTTAATTTTTATTACATTTAAATAGTCCACATTTTTATTAAAATTTAAGTACCTTAAAGTAATAAATTTTCTTCATAAAAATTTTAAAAGCGATATAATAATGAATCCAACATTTTTACTTTTTAAATAATTTACAGATAATGCTATTAATATTAACGCGTTTGCTCTGCTAGCATTATCAGTGCATAGCCCATGTCGCTTCGCCAAAAATAAATAATTTATATAATAAATAATAATATAGTATATTATTATTATAGACGTTCGATGAACGTCATTTCGGAGAAAAACCAAATACGTTATCTTTAGTTTAATTTTGGTGTATTAGACATTGTACACAAACCGTCCCAACCAAAACTAAATTGCTGAATACATACCTATCAGTTATAATTTTTATTATTTAAAAATATACATATATAAATATTAAATAATTTCTTTTTTGCTCATCAGTGTTTCAAAAACGGTTTTCGGTTTTTGCGTTAGCTTAAGTAGCAACATGTTATACTATATACGGTCCTGCCTACTACCAAAGAAATTCCGCCTCAGGCATATGCCTGTGTTAAGTGCGGGGGCGTATTTAGGTAGAGGCTATGGGTCCCGTTGCCCCGAGCGGCAAATTTTTAAAGATTTAGGGAGGCGGGCAATTTTTATTTCATACTTTACACACCGACACAACTTACCCAAATAATTTGGCAACATGTTCTGTAAATGAGTGTGTACAATTTCAAGGCTATATAAAAAACATTAAAGTTTAGTTTACAACAATACAGATGTTACGGTTCATAAGAGAACATAATTTTACTAGTGTTCATCCCTATGTTGAAGTAGCTTTACGTATTTTGTTGTGTACACAATCTACAAATTGTACTGTAGAGCATTCTTTTTCTACATTAAAAATAATAAAAGCTACTGACGGTCTACAATGGCTAAAAACCGCTGCTCGGCTTTACCAGTATTAATAACTGCAGCTGAAATAACCACTTCATTGGATTTTAAATAAATAATTAATGATTTTGCTGGTTCTGAATCAAGGAAGAAAAATATTTGAATTTTGTATTTATATTGTATATCTAGCAATTAATAGAAATTTTAATAAATAATAATAATTAGTAGGTAACAACATTTTCTTTTTAGTGGGGGAAAATATGTGTTACCTCTATCCTGAAATTCCTAAATACGCCACTGGTCAAGTGTTGTATATTATATGTTTCAAATAATTGATTAGCTTAAGTAATGAGGCTTCTTTACAAATGCTAACTAAATACAAGTATGTTAAACGGTATGGTACAGTATAAAGGGAGCATATAACCTTATAGTTATCTTTTTATCACATAATTTGTATTGATATTAGTTTTACATAAATGTATACATATAATATATCGGTTATAAATTATTATATAAAGGTCATACGACCTTTAAAAATTTTGACATTTAAAAATTGTATTTTTTTTATATTTTTTAAATAAAATATAAAATAATTAAATAAATTGAAGATGAAAATAGAATCAAAATGTTAATATTAGTTTTTAATTTTTATATTTATGACAACTGAAAAGGTTATTCAAATAATTTATTGTTTGATAGACTTTGATTTCAAACGATATTCCAATTAATTCTTGTACAAAAAGCGGAAAAAAATGTTTTGTCTATTTTTCGGACCACCCTAATATAATATAAATATAAATATTTAAACTCACGTTATATGAATAATATATTCTACTCAACAAGTAGTTTAAAAATATGATAAAAATTAATTCTTTTCTTAATTTTTAATTATTTAAACATAATTTTGAGAAATATTTTATTTTGGCCATTTATAAATATCATATAGATGTTATTTTTAATTTGACTTTTTTCAGTTTACATTACACATTATACGAGTATACGAGGTTTTTTTTAGAACTTAAATTATGTTTCCTAAACTTCATTGTTATGTTGTGAAATTAATGATTTCCAAAGATGTTAATATAAGAACATTCACAAGATATTTTTGCTGATCCATACTATAATGTGGTACGTTATAAAGATGTTAGTTTTAGAAGTTAGCCTTTTTCTAAACATCTTATTATTATCAAATATATGCCTTCCTATTTATTTATTTTTATACGGATATTTTTAAGATATTTTAGTTTATGCAAATTACAATGGGATATAGTAATACTATTCACCCTTTCCTGCGTGTCCATGGAGTCTGACCTGACCTAGGAGTTCCGCCCTCTTTTTTTCAACAGAATATTTTGTATTTTGTGACAAAATCAATAATTTATTACTCGTAAAAATTTATTGAAATGACATTTTCTACTGTACTGTTAAAAAAATATTTTAAATGTATTTAGGTTCCATAGATTTATGGAATTCACAAAAATATTCATATATATAATATTAAATTATTAATATTCGTTTTTGAAGTATCAAAATACTTGCTGCACTACGTATTGTTTAGGAAAATATTCATAATAATACTTATTTTATTTTAAGCATCTTTTATTAGACATTACATTGTCACAGATTTACGTGGTTATTTTTTTAATTTTTAATTTTTTATTATAGCTTTAAGTAACAACTTATTATTATTTGCATTATTTATTGTTATTTATTTGTAAGCTAAAATAATTTAAAAAAAACACCAGTTCAAAATTAGTCTTTTTATTTAATAAAATAAAAATACAATACATAATTGTTCTAAAAAATACTACCATTACTAATATATATAAATTATAAATGCATATTTATAAGTATATTATTAATATACGTTTTTTATATTAAGTTTTTGAATGTCTTTGCATGCTACATCGATCAATTCGTTAATCACCTGATTTATTTGTTTATCAACGACACATAGATCGGCAAAATTCGTCAACCATTTCAATGAATAAGGATTCTATAATTCATAATAGTACATGCATAGACATATTAAGATCTTAATATGTCTATGCATGTACATGGTAAATCAGTCAACAAGGAATGATGTCCAACATAAAGGACAAACATGCAAAATTATATCAGATGTATAACATTTACTTATGATAATGATTTGTATCATGGAAGAAAATCATAATAAGTACCAAAATTATAATTCATAATTTATTTCAATCATAATTTAATTGATTAGTTCACTTTACGTACTTGTGGTAAGGAGAAACAGGTTCTACCGATCTTGTCCAAAATACTTTTGTAGCACGGAAACATGTCTAAAGTAGGACTCAGATTATTAGGTTTGTCTTTATCACCGACCACGTCTTTTAAGTCAGACAGGTCTTATATTTAAAAACATCGAATGAATGTTCTTGAAAACGCTATCGATAATTGATCTCATCTAAATCATAAAATTAAATATTTATGAGTAGCCAACAAGTTTTAAACATATATTCTAAGAAAAACATAATCATTTAATTTTATTTTATATTTTAATTTATTTCAATTTATTTTTTAATTTATTTGAGCCAAAGCAGAAGGCTATCTATAAAATGTTAATTTATGTGAGTTTAATATATTTCCTCCAATTTATAAAATTATATTTTAAATATTTATATATATATAATTATTAATAAATTATAAAACATTTTTTTAGTTTTCAGTGTTTAAAAGTATTTATTTTATTTTATTATTCATTCAAGTTAATAGAGAAAATGAATCATTTTTAAACAAAAAAAAGTAACTTGAAAGTTTTAGTTTAAATGTTACCAAAACAAAAAATACCATAACATTAATTGACAAACGGAAAAATTAATATTAATTTTACTATATAACAAAATGGATATAGGTTAAACATTTTTAAGGTAATAAAAATCAGTACTTATTTGTATTAAAAATATTTTCTTTAATTTTTTCATTACAGTGTAACAAATACTACAATAATAACTATCAATTTATTCTGATATGAATATTAAAAGGGTTTTAAAATACGTTGTTGATGGATTTTGGAATATCCGAACATGCTACATCAACGGCATTGCTGACCATCTGGTGTATTTGTTTGTCGACAACACATAAGTTGGCAAAAATTGTCAATCGGTCCAGTACATAAGGATTCTGTAATTAATAATTATAATCGTATAAAAATACATGTAATTATTTGTTCATTATTAAATGGAATTTACTTAGATACCTGTTAAATCGTAGTATAACTTAATAATTACTATATAAAGTACGTTTGGTACCTTACTATTAAAAATGAATTTATATGTTTAAATTTCATGTGATAATTCACTATACGTACTCGGGGTAAGGAAAAACAGGTTTGAGAAATTTTATTCAAAATACTTCTGTAGCACGGAAAAATGTCCAACGTAAGATTCAAATGTTCGGGATCGTCGAGATCGCCAATCTTTTCCTTTATGTCAGGTCTCGACTTAACGACCATTGAATAAATTTTCCGGAAAACAGTATCTATGATGAGTCTCATCTAAAATATTAGATACAGATATATCATAATTATATTGTTAAATAAAATTAGTCAAAATAGATTTAATGTCTTTTTCCGGTTATTTAAATAAAAATATATTTACTGGACAATTTTGGAATTAAAACTTTAGATTTAGCTACTTAAAATATTAACCCAAACAGGGTAGATTAAATAGCAAATTAGTCTTATCAATAAGTTCAGTGTAATACTATCGCACGGTTAATACTTTAATAGATGGGTATCAGTCTGGCGATAACGTCCAATATGAATACACGCCATTGCGTTCACTCCATTAACGGGTTTTCGACCATTTCGTTCTAACGTATAATATAAAATATTATGGTTCGTTCCGTTAAAAGTCCGCCTCGCGCATCTACGTCCTCCAAACGCATATTATCAAACAGTTCTTTGTCTCCCCTTTACGAAGGAAAAAAGACAAAAACATTTACTTCACCTAACGGTTACGCTGTTTTCTCCACAGTCGACATCAGTGATGACACCGTATTTGATGCAGCTCCATCACCTTCCCGAGACGACACCGTCGTTCATCAATTTTACCCCACGGACCTGACAGACCTGGCGCCACCCTTCTATATAAGTAACATCACCAACTTCTCCACATTCAATGATACATTAATTAAGACCACCGCCCCCAACGGGTTTACGTGTAAGTATACTCCTTCACATCTTATCGTTCGGCCCAGAGGCAAAGATAATTTCAATGCAAGAGTTAAAAATTTGTTGGAAACTAACGCTAGTTTCCATATCCATCGTGCTCGCTGTAATCGACCATTCACCATCATCATCAGAAACCTCCATCATTCCACTCTCAGTACGGATATTTCGGCCGTACTGTTATCTATCCACTGTTAACGTTTCACTTATTATAATACACTTTAAATGTTCAAAGTACATTTAATATTTTTGTTTTCTTGTCATTCTTTAATTAAAATAAATAAATGTATTTTATACGATTTATTTATAATACCCACTTTGTTGTTGTGACGTAATTCTAATGACAATTCGTGCATTTTAGCCATGTCTTTCGATTGCTTTTTGTCCGATATTTGATATTGTAATGTATTTTCGTGAATATTTCGACTGGATATTGATGTCTAAAAAAAAAAAAACTATTGTAACAATTCAAATATTATTTTCAATAAGTTCCGCATGATAATAGTCTTGTTTTATTTCAAAAATATACTTTTTTAATTAGTTCTCCAGATTTTGAATTGGTAATCAACTCGTTGTTACTTTTTTGATAGCCAATAAACGCAGATAGTTTTTCATGACCGATGTTGAAATCACCGTAAATCATTACATTGCTCCGGGTAACGTTTGTTCTCACCTCTTTAAAGTCGTTGAAAACGGTTCTTTTTTCACAATTGGATACTGTCTATTAAATTAATATAAAAATATTACTTATGCATATAAATTATTATGATTGTCTTATTTTATCCCTAAAACAAAATAATGCGACATAGGTACCGCGTCTAAATCTTCCATCCACGTCACACTAAATAAATCGCCAAGACATGTACCATATGGTTCATACCGACAATAGCATCCATACGAGTTTTCTCTTGGTCCAGATGCAGTTACAGCCAAAACTATTTATAAATTTAATTTAATTTTAGTTTTAATTTTAAGAAACTGTATCGTAGTACCAACAAGTGCTATAATTATCAATAAATTAAAAAATATACTATTATGATAGATCATATTATATATTTATCTCATGAATCATTATAACATAATTTGATTAACGATAAATTTTGATGTCCTACGCAACACTACACTATTTAACTTACTATCTGTGTTATCTTGGAGTATCCCATCAAACATAGAGCCTGCATGACATGCTTCAATATACAACAACATCTTTAAACGAAAAATATAATTTTTCATTATCAACCATGATTGAAAATATTCAACAAGTATAATGTAAATCCGATTATATTTAATTACCTTTCTATAGCTCGAAGATCCAAACATGTATTTAAGCGCATTGTTCAATTGATCAGCGTATAAATAATCATCCGGAAAAGCTAATAATCCAGTTGTACCGTGATCCACAAAATTGATGAAAACTCTATCGTGAGGCCCACTGTACACAAACAATTTCGTAAAAATATTAAATATTATTAAGAAACTATTAAAATTTAATTTATTATTAAAATACCTGTTTAATTTTATTATTCTGAAAAATGATAATAATACAGTAGAAACTAGATTAGCATCACTCTCTGTTATCCGTCATCCAGGCGCGTAGCCAGGGAGGGTGTTACAGGTGTAATAATACCACCCTGACTATGTTATACTTAAGTCTTATAAAGGTAAAAATTCATCATGAACCATGATGAACACATATTTATCATAACGATTTGAAATTTTAATAAAATATTTAAACGCTTTCTCATACATTATTACAATACACATGAATAGATATTCATGTATAATATACTAAAGTATTTGTATATTTGTAAATTAAAGTATACGTAAAGTTATTATTTTGTTGCATTTAATTTTGTCAATCAATTTTAAATAACACCCCCCCCCCCACCCATTTTAAAATACCTGGCTACCTGCCTGCCTTAATCTGTAATTTATTACAGTGTTGGTATAATACCAATTATATTTTAAATATTGATAGAGCTTAACCATAATATTTCATAGCGAGAAATTATATTTCAGATATGGGCTGATAATGAAGCCTACCCCTTATTCAAAAACATTTGATGAACAAATAAAGCTCTTTCTAGGTGGGAAAAATGTTCAGAAAGCTACAGATCATACAGCTAACCTCAACTTCATATTATACGGTAGTATAAAAACTTACAAAATAATAATTAGGATAGTTAGGTACCTATGACAAAATTAATTCGTATAGCAAAAAACTTTTAAACAATTAGTAAATATTAAATTAATTTACATACCCTTCAATGACTTTACCGCTTCCAATGTTCCGCATACCAGTTTTGTTTCCTTTGAGTATATTTAAGAAATTTGTGCTATTTACATCCTATATTAAAGCAAAATTTATTTATTTTTCTTGTATCTATAAATTTATTTATAAATGTCACAAGTAACAGCGTATCACCACAGGTTGCAATCACTTATAGACTAGATTTTTTTTTTTTTTTTTTATATATATAGTTATTTAGTCCACACATTTATATAGATTAAAATCAGAGTACAATAAATAATTACGTAAATAAAGTTCAGTATCCATATCAATGTATAAACTGCAATCATAGTAAAAACTCACTATTACTTTAATTATAGTCATGTCATTCGACTGTATGGCATACCAAAATATGGAAAGTTACTTAATTTTAATTATTTTATTTATCGAAAAGAAATAGAAAACAAAAATAAAATAATTTGTAAATATAAAAAATATACTACAAAAAAAAAAAAAATGTTTCGTGATCAATTATATTCATCTGAGCTTAATGAAACTGATACTAAAGATAAGCAATGGCAAAATTACATACTTTGCAGAATTACTAAACTTAGTACTCATTCTGTATTAAACATACGGAATTTAATTTTATGGTATTTTCTATTTATTTTTTTATTATGTTAATTTCAAATAATTTTGTTTTAACCCTTACATATTCAGTCCGGGTTTACCGGTCACCGAGTGCACGCGTCCGTTCGTTTACGCTCTACCTGCCGCGTATACCATAGACGGTCTTATCTCATTATCGTTATGAGACATGTCTTACAATAGGTTTGGTACTTGGGTATCGAAAGGAAAAATCGAATTTGACTACGGCCCTCCTGGAAAACGGAATTTATCCTCTCCGTCTACTTCTCCAAGTTTAAATGACAAGAAGCCAAAAATATTTGTTTCTCCAAACCGGTTCGAGATGTTACAAGATGACGACGATTCAAATGAGAATGTTATTTTATCACCTAATAATCATACTAAAGCTCGTGAGTCTCAGTCTCAATCCAGCCAAATCAAAATTCAACCCCGTTCTCAACCAATATATATCAAAAACATAACTAATTTCTCCATATTCAAAAATAAATTAATACAACTCACGGGTATTAATAGATTCACGTATAAGGCTTCGCCTTCTTATCTAATCGTTCGACCTCACGGGCCGGATAATTCCACAATAATATTAAAACATTTGAAGAGCTCAGCCACCGATTTCCATACATTTCATCTACACAACTCACGCTCATTTAGAGTTGTAATCAGCAACTTACACCATTCAACATTAACTTCTGATATTTCTAATGCTCTAACCGAGCTGGGCTATTCGGTTAAACATATAGTTAATACTAAGAAGAACAAATTATCTCTGCCTTTATTGTCGGTAGAGCTAAATACCAAAAATAATAATTCAGACATTTTTACTATGACTATGTTATTGCATACCTCCGTCGTGGTTGAAAAACCATACAAATCTTTTACCGGCCCACCCCAATGTCATAAGTATCAGGCTTATGGACATATGAAAATATATTGTTGGTATAAAACTCGTTACGTTAAATGCGGAGAAGAACATCTCACGGAAATTTGTCCCAAAGACAGCAGCCACCCGGCTAAATGTACATTATGCGCAGGTGCTCACACCTCATCATATAAAGGTTGCCCAATATATAAAAAGCACGCTGCTTCCCTCAAGAAATATATAAAAGAAAAAAGTTTACCTCCCGCCCCAACTCCAGTCAAGACCGCACAATCCGTGAACCAAGATAATTCCAAAAATAAATGTTCGTACGCCGATATCGCAACAAATCAACCACCACCCATTTCAATTGACAACACCATCAAACATATCAGCGAAATTTCAGTTATCACATTAATCCTCTGATTAAATTACTTTAATTATTAAATCACTCAGGAGGCATTTTCCCTCTGAAATTTCCTTCTTCTGACAAAAACAACTTTCAACAAAATCATTTGTAGTATAAGTATTTATTAAATGTACAATACTCGTTAAAATTACCTTACCTAATAGTTTTTAATAAAATAAAATAAATTATTATCAATGTTTCCATAACGTATAGCCGTATACCCGTATAAGAACTATTTACTGAATGACGGTTTTGATAGGGCGTCAAATAAAGGTGGAGTTCATAGACTTATTAAAAAAACTGGAAGGAAAATTCCTTATATATATTGTCAAGCACATATAACATATTATCACTTGCACAAATCAGTATGCATAATAAATATCAAAAATTAAACGCTTATTTTATGTATTGCCCCCCTCTGTGAGGTAGACTAGAGGAAGTAATTGGCAAGGCTAGGTAAGTTAATGATATTTTTTAACTCAGTTAAGTTAATTGAGTTCATGTTCAATTAAGTTAACAATTAAGTTAATGCAAATGAGAATTATATCAATTAAGTTAAAAATTAAGTTATAAAATATCGTTAACTTAACTTCAATTAATAAGTTAATTACAAAAAAAATATATATTTAAATTATGCGCTGATATAAGTGATATATATATATATATACTAACAATTTACAATTTAGCTATAGTATGTAAATAGTTCAACTTTAAAACTTCAGTAACCTTACTACTACGATTTTTCGATAATCAATTGTATAATATTTTTTTTTGTGGCATCACAATATGAAATATAAGTTAAACAGTTTAATATTCTATAAACTTGTTATCGAGTACGGTATTTTACAAAAATGTTTTTCTGGTCTTAAAAATCAAAATTAACTTAATTGGGATTAATGAAAAAACTACGTTGATTTCAAGTTAATTTTTAAGGAAATTAGTTAAGTTAATATGTTAAGTTAATTTATCAGTAATGAAATAAGTTAAGTTGATAATTTAAATTAACTTAACTTTTAACTTATTTACTGGTTTATGCCCAGGCTTGGTAATTGATAAATTTTATAGTTTATATTAAATAACTTGACATATTCTTTTATTTTATTTTTTATATTAATGGACTCCGGATATTTTGTTATCATAAATACGTATTCGTGATCATAGAATATAATAAATTCACTATATATATATATACAATAGATTCATAGAATAATTCTCGGACAAGAAGTGAAATGGGCAGTAGATTAACACATTAGGCACTTCTGTATATTCACAAGCAGATTGCATTAAATTAGAAGAAAAAAATAGACCACTTTGCTAAGAACAAAAGATGTAGAGATTTTGTTATATAAATCAATAAAATAATTGTATAACTATTAATATTATACTATGATAAATATGATAATTGATTTTTAATGATGTTTGAACATTAAGGTTTCACAAATATTTTGTAGAGAAGACTAGCTAAATTTCAAAAATTGAAAAATATGGGTCTACACTCTGAATCTGAATCACATGTAAATTTATATAATTTTTTTATTACTTTGCCCCCCCCCCCCCCCAAACTTAGGTCGGATGATTCTCCTAGTTCCAACCATGATTTAAATAGTTTAATCAATTGAATTACACATTAAGACTTAATTTTTAAAAATTAATTTCGTAACTATAACTTACTATTCCCTTGTAGTCGATCACTACTCCTTCGTATACGTCTGGTCCACCAGGACGGTTAACTATCTTTCCTGGCGTTGGATTGCTGGTTTAATATTGTAACATAAAACAATTACAATAATTAAAAAGAATACCTAACCAAATTAATAAATTTAATTTAAGTACATTTAACGGATGCATTTCAAAATAATTAAGTAAACTGGATCGAATATGGTACGTTCGATTCAATTTCATTTCACTCATATAAATTGACGCATACGGAATAATTGGATTATTTATTAATTTTTTAACTCTTAAAAGTATTTCTTTTATTAATTTATTTATCAATTTTTTCTAACTGTGTGTACGATTGGAAAATAAACCATGTACTTAGGTTAAATCCTCGTAAATGAAATTGGAATAAAAAAAACTTATATGAAAAATTTAATAATTTAAAACGGGTTAAAGTGACTCGATCCGTGTCAAAATTCCATAATTAATTATTTAAAATAAAGCGTGTAGTAACTTCTTAATTTATAAGTGATATTTACTTTTGGTTATATGCAATATCGTCCACCATCATCGTTATTATGTTCTCTTCCGGTATTCCATTAGCTTTAACTATTTGATAGGCATGACATATATCCGCCTTTAAAATAAATGTGATATAAGTACTTGTTTTAATTAACTGTATGGTAAAATGTTTGATCCAATGATATAAAACAATGATTTATTAAACATAGTAATTCAAATATTATTTTCTTATTACTTCATATAGTATACTTCATTACTATTTCATAAAAAAAAAATTTAAAAAAAATGTAAAAAGCTATCATAATCAAAGAAGGTACTGAGTACTATCAACCCACTCAAAAACTATTTTTTGTCCACTTAAAAATTAAATGATAAGATAATCCATAAAAATATTTGATGGTGTTTATATTTATAATACTTGTCCATCGTAAGATCAGTACCTATAATGTACAGCCAAAAATCATCGTTTACTCTACATTGCACACACATTTATGAATATGAGTCAAATATTTATTTATACTATTTGTTAAATTCCATATTAATAATCATTATTTATACTATAATTAACTGTCAATGTTAATAATTTATTACAAAACTTCAATCAAAAATAATAATAATAATATATATTATTCGATTAAAACGCATGCCTCTGGTTTCGCTTACAAAATATGTTGATAGTAAAATATTAATTCATAACGCTAATTTTTAAAAACTTAATATCTAAACAGCGCCGGTGAAAGCTATGGGCGACTAGGGTGACTACTCTCGCTACGTACGATCTGCTGTGTAATGTCAATTGCGTAAACTAACAAGTTACAGTCAACAGATAATCAATATTCATATTTTTGGTTTAATTTGTATATTATATTTTGGTTTCTTATTAGATATTTACAATGAATTCCGTTTTTTGGTTGTCTTAATAAATAATTAATTATTGAAACACAGTATTCCTATAGTATAAGCAGTGGCAGCATGAAATAATATTTTACCCAAAAAACTTTCAAAAAGTAAAAAAACGCCAAGCTCAAAATTAGAACTATTATATTCTTGCGAGGAAAAAATACCTGTCCAAAAAATGCACTGATATAATACTAAATTATAGTACTAAATACATAGGTACTAATTTTATTTAAACTCACTAAAAAACTTAATTTTACTACTACCTACTCAAACTAAGTGGGTATAAGGGCTCCAAAACATGGTTTCACCCAAGGCGCCAAACTTCTAGCGGGCCCTATGTCTAAATTTATTTCGAAATACTTTCGAAATTACAAAAATTTCACAGAGACATAAACAATGATACCTATATTTCTGCAGTTATATAAAAACTATTAATAATCCTGATATAACTTTAAATGTACCAAGTACTATATAACATCTATATTCATTTTTTTTTTCGTAAGTCAACTACTTCAACATTTTCTGATAGTTAAATGTCTGTTTTTAGTTACCTGATGTCTGTAATTACTCCATCCACTCGAACCGGATACTAAAACTACCCATCTTTTTCCTTTGAATAAGAAATTTTCATCTTTTTCCATTGATTTTATATACTCATGTTTCGGAACGCGTATAGCAAACGATCCGCAAGCAAATAATGCCAATAATACTACATTCAGTATGTCTGTAATATAAATGATGGTATTTTTAGTTTAGGTAACTAAGATTTTTTTTTAATAATCATTATAAGTACCAGTTGTTATAATTTTCATAGAGATGTTTAATAACGAAGTACAATCAATGAAAAAATGAATAATGCAAAAACATTCAACATTAAAATAAGTAATGCTATGCAAACGATGTGAATTAAAATATAATAAAAATTGTAATACATATTTAAAAACGAAAAAATATAAGTGTTAAAACGTCTAATACGAATCGAAGTTCGATGTATCTAATAATGTTAAAATACAATTTTTCGAAAGGAAGATTTTTCAAAAGTGTCTGACCCGTTTATATTCATAAAAATTAAAAATAGAATAATAAAACAATTAAAAAAATAATTGCGAAGATATAAAACTAAAAACTTAAAATGCTTATAAAATAAAATAACTTTTCAGATATCATTTAAAAATATTTAGTAATCAATTTGTGTAGTAAATCATAAACTTTGAAAATTAAAATTATCTATCGTTTACATAACTTTACTTTTAACAATTGACATACAGTAAAATGTCAGAGTATTGTATGATTACATTAATATCTTTCTCGTTATATAAAAGTGTACACCACTTACACGTATACTTCATATAATAAAAATATAAGATTAGAATATCTAAATTTTAATCGGTTTTTATCATTAGGATTTTATACCTACATAGGAAGGCACCTCGAGGTTTGAAATGAATAACGATGCATAATTAAATTATATACATAATTTTATTAAACATTAATTTGACTACAGTCTACCTACTCACTATTTTCTTATATCCCAATTTATGAATAAAATGCATACAATTTATTTTAATAATTTTTAATAATAATTTATCATACAATAATAATAATAAAAAAAATAAAATAAAATTCAATAATATCCTTTATATTTTGAATAATAGAACTCAGAATTTAGCTGTGTATTAAAAATGCCATAAAAAAATTAAGGAAATACAGAGTGAAATGTAATTCGCAAAGCCTCCGTACTTCAATATTGTCAGATAAAGGAATTAAAATTATTATTGTTTTGGACTAGTATAAATACAAACGTGATGACAATGTGTTAAGTACATATAGGTACCATTAAAGTTATAAATATTGACAAACATAATACAAATAACTGCTATTGGCGTGTGCCCATAAATTACATTTTTCTGCTAAAATATTTTAGTCCACTTCAGATTTGAAAATAGGTATACAAATATTATAATGTATGACTTTACTACCCAAAAGTTAGTGATACACCTATTAGGGGGAAAGATTTTAAGCGTCAACACTCGTATTTTAGGTGCATCACAGTGTTGATCACAGTAAACCAATCCATTATTAAAAAAATATTTGCGTTCGAAATTAATACAAAGGCGTTGAATAAAAGTTGAAGTCACGAAGAGTCGCAATATTAATCACTCATACACTGCCTATAGTGAAAATACCTCAGTATAAATCTTACCCATGGTCACAGATTGCCGTTAGGTTGCAGTTGATGATCACTGATGTCGCAACGGCACGGCGTGTCAGAACTGCGTTTGGCACAATAGTGGTACTTACTAACGTATTTTAAAACTGCGAATAAGCAACAATGTTTTTCTTTTGGATCGAAGAGTGTTTCTATACGTGATAATATAAATATTATTCTGAGATATTCTACTCTCTGCTGAGCAAAATCATAATTAAATCAAAAATACAATATCATGATTACATTTATAGAGCAATACATTCGACACTTGAAAATCCCACAAATTAAGAGTAGTAGTAATGTTATTATGATTTCGTGTCAAGTAGGTGAACAACCCACAATACGATTTTCAATTTGTTTGTATTGACTATCAAAATAATAATTACGCAGACGTCTAAGTAGTTACCAGTCTCTGTACCAACCGGTTTGCATAAATCAGGAGTCCTAAACCGGCCCAGTCCTAAATCTGCATCTAATTTACAAACAAAAAACTTTATATTAAAACTAATATCAATTAAATTCTAATGTGTTACATGATTATAGCAGTTATGGAGTCAAAATAATATATCAGTTGCAACCCAGCTTTGCGTCCTTGGCCATTAAGATTTCGAAATTAATTTGCATCATTTGTTTGTGACCATCTTCTTTCACGTTATTGGATTTTAAAAAATGAACAGGAAAAATGTTTCCAAAAAGCCTGGGCTTTCAAATATAATAACAATAATCGAGCAATAGTTTTAGTAGAATTTTCTTGGTTTTTCATTATACTCGAATAGATACAATATTAAAACATAACATGCCGATTTAAAACTCTTATTTCATGATTGTATTTATTATTTCTGTACTTACTTTATCTTCACTTAATTTAATTTCACTTAATTTACTTTTACTTAAACTTCATATAAAATAATTTATAATGTTTTATAATATAACTGAGTACTCTGCAATTTTTTAGAGTCTGAAATAAGCATTATTTCCACTTATTTATAACTAATTTCAACAATAACTAATAACGAAGATCTTTCAAGTTATCAATGTTTTCGGAAAATTTTTTAAAAGTATAGGATTTAAATAATTTTATAAGAATATTTTTAATACTTAATATACTTTATAATTTTCGTTTCATTTTTCTTGCTATACTTAAAAAATTAAGACAGTGTAAAATAAACATGATAGTAGGTATAACTATTTCAAGTTTATAGATTGCAAACTATTTCAAATTTTGAATGATGTTTTCGTAACCATTAATTATTGGAAACCCCTGACTTCCATTAATCTCCATTCCCACTAACCAAAATATTTAAACAAATAATTAAAATATCTTCAAGTAGTGTACCTACTTAATCTTATCGTTCAATAGTTAAAAGTTATGACATAGCTTACTTATTTCAAAGAATCACTTTACCATAATTTTTAAAGTATTTTCTCTAATGTTTTTTTATAAATGAATAGTTCCTAAAAATTATTATCTCTAAGTAGGTACCTATTCAAAACTCGTCAAGTTCCTAGATAGACAATAAAGATAACAATGTCAGAAAATAATTGAACGTGACATCTGAGAACAAAAAGTGAGAAATGTCATACACAGAAGTTATTACACATGTTTTTGTGTCAACACATTTGAAAACAACAGTAAACCATTCCTACAAATGTTCAATTTTAACTTAAATATAATTGATACATATATTTTAAACCTGGTAGAAGTAAAATGCAGTACATGTTTGCAGTAATCGTTGGATAAATCATTTGATTACCAACATTGCATATACAAATTACAATGTTCACTATACTCACGAATTTTATGTAGTTATTTACTATTTAATATAATAATATTTAGGTAGATTCAGGTTTTCAGTTATTAAACTTGTTTTTGATTATGGTTTTTAGGCACTATAGTTATTGCATTACATATATTATTATGGTATGGTATAGGACTTTTTCCATCAAACCGCCTGGGCCATGCAACTTTATCTATGATTTAAGGAAATTATACATATGAACTTTTTTTCTTTTTAATTTACCTTTGTTCGCACATTACAGCATAGGTACATATGGACTTGTTTTATAATTTTTAATTACCATAACGGATTCATTTTCAAATCTATAAAAAAAAACAGTTCAGATCTTAAAAAGATAAATAATAAATTATTTTCCAATTCCATAAGATAATAATCAATCCAAATAAATAACTTCGCTTTGAAAAAGTGAAGAACAGCAATTAATAAATCTAAAATATTATAATTTCCCATGTAAAACTATATTTAGGATTATCATATATTGATATAATCATATCATATAATTAAGCTCAGGGACTTCTAACTCTAAAATACATGGAAACATGCCTGCAATATGCTTTAAAAAAGAACCAAATATGCACTAAAACATGCTCAGACATTTTTTTATTTCACTGAAAAATTTACATATACTTAATCCTACCTATACTTTATATATACTTACTTTATTTATTATTATTTTTTATTATCGGTAAAGGTATTTATATAAAATATATATGTTCTGATGGGTTTGAAAGTTATTGATCAAACTAAATGCTTGATTTTGAGCCTAGAATACAAAACAGAAAGATGAGCTTACAATAAATTTAAATAATTTAAATTTTTCATTTATCTTGTATTTTCAAATATAAGCCCGTGATAGTTATTTTAAAGCAAATTTTTATATTTTGAAAAGATTCGTTTTACATTGACAGAATAAATTAGCGCATACTTAAAAAATACTTGATCATAATTTATTAAATATTCAGGCAATCACAAAAATAAATACATTGCATACAATAAGATATATAATTTTTTATAGCACTTAAAAGCTATATACTGTTAATATATACATTAAAAACTAAATATGACATTTTATATACATACATGTTATATCACACGAATAAGAGGTAAAAAATTAGCTAAATTATTATTAAAAAAAAGATTTAAGAGAATTATTATTGATAATTACTAGGGCTCGGATTTCAATGCATTTGCATTTTTTTTTTTTTTTTGTGTCTTACGCGATGCTTTCCAAGCTACGAACATGTTTTAGGTACTCCGTGTTTAGAACACAAACATTTTTTGGGAAATTTTTAGCATTTTTTTTGCATTTTTAGCAGTTTTTATACTTTTTAGAGCATTTTTTGACGCTTTTAATGCATTTTTTTTTATATTTTAAGACATTTTTGACCTATTTCTCGTATTACAACTAAAAAAAAATTGACCTCATTGAAATATAAATACTATATATATAATAATATAGTACTATATAATATAAATTACTTAATGAAGGTACTTAAAGAATATATTATAAACCTTAGTAGCCTTCCAGTTGCAATAATTAAGTTAGAAACCTCAGGATTAGCATTAACAGAGTCTATAAATATTGTTGCTACGATTAAAAATATTATAAAAAAATTACCAAGTCAAATTGGAAAAAATGTAAATTTAAAATTTAACAACGTTTTAAATAAAAATAAAGGCTTTAATCAAATAAAAATAATATGTCAAATATTAGAAGAAGAAGATATTAATCCAAAAATATTATTCCAGAGACTTAACCCTTAACGTATGACATTTTTCAAGTATGCTCCTATCACTTGATGTTGTGAGGTAATTCTCAGTGTATAAAAACTTATTGGCAGACAACCGTCGATCATTCAAATTCCAAAACTTAAAAGAAATATTAATCGTACAGTGCCATTCAAATATGTAATTTAATTTTTAATTCATTTTTTGATTTTAACTTTTTTTTTTCGTTGCGTAATGTAAATAACATTTTATTTTTTACTCAATTTTTAATAATAATTTGAATTTATTTAATAAATAATGCATTTTATGATATTTTTTAGAGTTTTTAGGTCATAAATGCATTTTTTGAAAGTGTATTTTTTGATATTTTTAGAGCATTTAAATTTGAGTCCTAATAATTACTATATTGAGACTTGTATTGAGAATCGTACTGAGAAACTTATTGAATTATTATTATATTATTGTTATTCAATTATTTAAAAATAAATTATTATTAAATATTATATAAAGTAGATTATTTTTAATACATTTTAAATATTTTATTACTTAGGAATACATATTCTCATATATAAAATATCTCCAGGACATATACCTACAGTACTTGACCTACATCACAATCTGTAGTGCACACTTAATAGAATAAGAACTTCGCATGGCAGATGTGTAGATTTCTTGCACAATTGGGGCATAAAAAACTCACCATAACGTGACAACAGAACGGAGAATCATACAGTCTATCACATTAATTTTGAATATCCAATTCACTATTATCGAAAACCAAAAATTGACTATCTCACAACCCCTCCCACTTTTATTAAATGTCTGGTGAAATTAGAAATATTAGAAAACTCTAATACCAAATAGGTATATTGATTTGTTACCTTATTAATATTACAGACTACTATTACTTAAAATAAAATACTGTATTTTATTCTATTTTTTTTTTTTATTATTCTTATTTACATTAATCTGAAATATATTAACCCAATTTATCATATGTAATCATATTATAATTAATCTAATGTATGTAACCACAAACTATAAGTTGAAAAAATAAAATGGGTATATAATATTATTGTGTGTTAAGAATTAATTAATTTTATTTTTAAAAAATAAAATATAATATAGTCATAATGATTTAACAATAATAAACAATCATAATCCAAATGAGAACTTGTATTTTAGTTTATTTATATTGATATTATTTGAAATATTACATACTTAGTTATTATTATTATAAATTATTTATACATATATTGACTAGCTCAAGTTTGTTGTATTTTGAATAAGTGATAATAATATTAATGTTACTTAAATAAGACATGTATTTCTATAAGTGATATTATGAATTATGTTTATTATTATTAATAAAATTGCCTAAATTAATAAATGTTGTAAAATAAACATAAGACATAAAATATTGCAAAATATAAGGTTTATTTTGCCTAAAATTAGAGTAATGGTTTAAAATATAAATATAAACAATAATATTACCAAAATCAGTCTTAGCTTAATTTAACTACTTAAAATTTATTTTGATAAATTCTTAATTTGCATCTTCTTCTTCCTCATCACCATTTGTAACTTCAGATATTACGCCATCAGTTTTAACTTGACCAGAAAATTGTCTTGAAGCATTTAACAACATTTCTGTTTCAGTTTCAGTCAGTCTATCATAAAAATCTTTGATACCCTTGAAAATAAATAAAAAAAGTTTAAAATAATTATTCAACAATTCTAGGAACACTTTTAATTAGTTATGTGTTTATTTAACTATGACTATTAGTAAATAATCTACTATACAAACTCCTATTAACGCAAAATTTAAGTTCACTTAGAAAATACTTTAGAACCAAAATATCTAATATTAATATTTCATACTTAAATAATTTAAGCTTTAAATATTTTATTTATTTTAATTCATATATAAATGTCAATAGTTATATCAATTGACTAATCAAAAATTAGTACTGAAATTAAATTAATTCAGCTAAATAAAAATTATGATATTTATATTTTAAGCACCATTAAAAGTAAGTATCTACTAAATAAATACTTACTAACCTTAAAGAAAAAATTACTTATCGAATTTCAAATTAAATTTATGTATGATGTAAATTATTTTTGTACATGGATATATATATTCAATTTCACAAAAACAATAAAATAATTTGCTTAAAGCACCACTTCAATAATTTCTACATGAAAAATTGTAATGCCTAAATAAATCACTATATAATTATTAATATCACTTAATTTTTAACTTAAATAAATATATACCAAGGATAATTGTAACACTGAGTCTGGTGGATCATTAATTAACATCAATTTTTCCTTTTTTGTCAAATTAATTGGCATATTTTTCAACTTAATTAAATATGCTCTTATTTTATCTGGACTTTGAAAGGCACATGCTTTGTTTTCCATATATTTGTGTACCTATAAAATAAAAATATCTCTTAATTTAAGAATAATAATAAATGAACCATTATTTCAAGATATTTAACTATTAGGTTTATTATACCTCATATAAAATTGTTGAATGGTTCATACCTCCAAGAACTTTTGTATTTTCTTGGGTTTTTTTTAACAGATCAAAAACCTAAAGCAAAATGATTGAATTTTTTAGTATATAGAAACAAATATGATTCTATAATTTAAGACTATATTACAAAATAATTGTTTTCTGTTGTTTTTTTTTTTTTTGTGTCAAAACAACAAGAAATAAACTTTATGTTAGACGAAATATGTTTTGAACCAAATCAACGCTAAGGTTGCAGTGTGTGTACACTCTACAGTTGATAAATTATTTTGAATGTATTTTTTTTTTTAATCATAAATTTACAATTACAACTCTCAATTAATTCAATAATTTTAAGTGTTTCGTGTATCTAATAATTTCTAGATACCTAATTAAATTAACTGAATAATTTACATAAACTTAATAACTAAATAATATTAAATTAATATTTTATAAATAAACCTAATTTTTTTTTTTGTCTATTATAGTAAAAGCTAGTAAGCATAGACCTTATCATAGCACGAGCTGAAAATGGTTGAAATTACAAAAAGGCATTGACAATCACAGTCACTAAATATATAGTAACCTAACAATCGATTTATACAGCAGCAGTATAGAAAAAACTTCTATTGCTAAAATAATCCAATCCGTCAATATACAGTTTAGGTTTGTTGACTATAAATGTAATCTACCAACATACCATACAGGTGAAATCAAAGTGTTGCTATTAAACTTTTGTTTATATAGATTACCCACTTCAAAGCGTTTTCATACGCATGGTTGTCATTGAAATGCATATTATTGGATACATTTATATATATGTCTAGCTTAAAATAACAACAATTACATGAGACGTTTATTATTTAGTGAACGATTTTTACCTCGTGATTGCTGAGTACAGCTACTTGTGGATTCTTCCTAGAAAATAATAAATCGAATACAATCTGCAAGTTAGACATGCATAACGATTTACTGCGGTTTTATACTTACACCTCCATAATATTACTGTCGCCGACTTGATAGTTAACATACAAACAGCAAACCGCTCACAAACGAATTCGTTCACTGTTAACGAATCCAACAGACGAACGTCGATTAACGGTATTAACTTAGACTATAATTATTTACCGGTCACGTCTTGTCGCCATTACAAGCATACGGCAACAAATGCAAACATTTCTTATCGTCGAATGTTACTATCACTCGGCTCGATAAGACCGTTGAACGTGTTATCACAGATTATCCGTCTGTTCCGAAACTCAGCAGATTGGTCAGCCGCTAGAATTTAGTGTTCCTAATTTCAGCGTTTTTTTCAATCCGGTAGAGAGGAGGTAACTAAGCTGATTGTTTTATCAGGAATCCGTAATTATTCGCTTGGACAAACAAAAATTCAGCTGGATTTGATAAAAACTACGCGCCAAATTCTAATTACAAATCATTTATGTGATTTGCAAGACATTTCAGTATTTCACATTTTTTTGCTATCAAGTGACGAGCACTGAAGCACTCGACAGTCTTTTCTGTTATAACATTAATAAATTCTATGGTTATAATGGAAAGTGAAAATATGGAAGTTAATAAGGAAAAGAAAGATTAATAATAAAGAAATATAAATATATTTAAATAATAAAGAAAATAATAACAAAAAACGAATTACTATTTTAATATTAAAAATGTTTACCTCGACTGAATTCCAGTTAAGTCTAAAATTACTTTTAAAGTATAAGTCATTGTACAAACTCGTAACTAACATGAAGTTAGTAATACGGGCTTTAGTATTTTTAAATTGATTTAACAATAACATTTTTTTCTTGTCTAAACAAGTATTCATTTCTTGAAAATTATTTAAAAAATATATTTAATGAGTTATGTTTTGAAGATTAAATTTACAATTTTCAAATAATATTTTATTCAATTATATTTTATATTTTATAAGTTAATTCATAACAATCGACAATCTTGCTTGAATATAACTGATAATTTGTTAAAATCATAGCAGTTGATGGCTGTCAAACGTATTAACCAACTTGTTACAACGCAATGCCATAAAAAGCTGTTCCTAAACTGCAATCAATCCACTAAAGTAGTGGTGGCCAAACTTTTTTTCCTCGGGCCATAAAAAACAACTTTTTTTTTATCGCGGGCCATAAAAAAATGCATTCTAAATTTTTTTTTACGTAAATGCAAAATATTACAGTTATACAAATAAGTGCTGTAATATAGAAGACTTTCGCGGGCCAGATATTAAATGATGGTGGGCCGGAGTTGGCCCGCGGGCCATAGTTTGGCCAACACTGCACTGAAGAATCCACTAGATTAATTGATGATTTTCGGAACACTCGGTATATGAATACAGATGGTGCACTTTGGGCGATTTCTCAAAATATAAACAAATCGCGGATTTCATATAATTATTTTATATAATCGTGGATTCATATAATCTGTGGTATTATGATTAGACAGTGCGAATCACGGAACGATATTGACGGCTGAACGGCAACTGAGCTTTACGTTCAATATTTCGAAAGCATTTACCAATAGTGATGGGAATTATCGTTCCATTTGTAGAATCGTTCCAATCGGCACAGTTACAATAAAGTACCAATTCCAAAATACTCGTTACTCCAGCACAATCGGTACAATTTTTCTTAGTTATAATTCTATTCGGAACGATCAAGTATACAAGTGCATATCGGAAAGGAACTTTTCAAAAGCTGGCTACACTATTTCCGGAAGACATAATAGATTATCAACAAAAAAACACGGAAATTTTAATATTTTTAAATAGTAATTATTAAATACTATTGCCTACGAATAAATAAATAAATTAAATACTATTTTTTAATTTTTATCCCTATAATTGTTTTAGACTTAGGCAAATAGTTTGATTAGTTCCGTGAACAGTATAAAGATACTGTACAGCTAATACTTAATGTTAGGCTTGTAAGGCGAGATGTATTTGTTCCAAAACCGTTTCAAACGACAAAAACCCGTACTTGTATTACAAGTATACAGCGTAAATTCCACCATGTGGCTGATCGGTTAATGTACTTGTGTAGTAATGTGCAGTGGCAGTGCGTCAGGTGAATCTTTGAGACAGCGTCTTCCCATATATTATAATAATTATAACATGGCAAAACAACATTTTTAAAATATTTTCAAATTTTTGTGTGATCTATGTATAATACTTCTTTTGTCGACAATATTTACTATACATATAAATGTATGTGTCAATAAATATACTTTCCATCGTGGTGCGCGTGTGGTATGTGTATATGTATACCTACGGCGACAAGTCGTCGCGCCTGACGACCGCAACCAGTCGTCGCGACGCTTTTCGGATAGAATGGTTTCCAAGACGCGACAAGTCGCAGCGACACAACTGGTATTCGGTCAGCGTCCGTTTTTAAACTTGTTCAAGTGCCGCGTATTTTTCATATAGTATAATATAATATAATATCAAAACTATTTTTATAATTAAAGGTCATATGGTGGTTATGATAAGGGACAACGTCGTCATTTCTGGAAAAATATAAATAGTAATATCTATGAATTTGTTGTAGGTATTATACTTTATACATTGTACGGTTTGTTATTAATATCGGCGATCGACGATATCGTCATTTCGGAAAAAAATAAACGCCTTCACCACGACCTTAGACTAATCTTCTAAGGCCGTGGCCCGCACTAAAGAGTAAAAATAGATAAAAACAAAAACAAAATATATGATTATATCATTCGATTCATGAGACTGCCTGCTCGCCTACAATTACCTATGTTAATTATTATTTTATTTTTATTTTCTATTGTAACATATAGGATGTTGGTATTGCTATCAAAATATATAATAATTGCAATTTAATTATTTGTTTAGCTGAAAAGTGGTATTCAAAATATATTTAAGATTGGTGGAGGGAGAAGAGGGGGGATGCCCCCCACGGATCTGTGTCAAATAATTGCGAACGTGAAACGTAGTTTTCAAATCGTTGAACTTAGCTCCTCTACTTATTTTTTCCCAATCCGAGCACTGATTTTAAATAATAATAATATTCTTCTTACATTATTATTATTAGAAAAAGAAAAACAACAACAAAAAACAAATTTTAGTTACCTCATCGTTAAACATTAGAATACCTATGAATTAATTATTTATATATTGGGATAGAGAATAATTGATGATGATCAAATGTCATCTTTTTGAATAATATTTTTATAATTTAGATCTCCAATATTGTAAAGAAGTGTATTATTCTGGACTTCACAAATTAGAATTTTGTCTCCTGACGCCAAAAATGTGTTGACGCCATTTATCTACAAATGTTTCAATAGTCGTTGTGATATGTCACGGCGACATGTCGCAAGGTACTATTCTCGGAGCAGTAGTGTCGTCGGTCGCGACGACTCAAAGTTAGGTCACTGTGACTTGTTACTTCTTGCAAACCAATGAATAACATTTTCGTATAAACAGATGTTGACGACTTATCGCAGCAACAGGTCGCCGCGACATGTCGTACCTTTAGTAATATTACCCAAATATGTAATAAATATGCGTATATTATGTTATAATCAATTTATTAACAATTTTACCCATATCTAATAATAAATAGAATTAGAGTGTTTATTGTTCTGTGGCTTCAGTGAATCCGGATAATTCAGTAAATAAACCTTACTCATCACGGCAATCCCATACACACATTATCTACTCAAAAACGCAGAACGTAATTTGGTTGAAAAAACTTAAAGCAAGGGGAAATTCCTTTGTTTAATCTAATAACTTTACACATAATGTTTAATTGTTAGAATATTATATCTAAGTTATAAAATAATAAGAACATTATTATTTATTATTATTATGTTGTTTTATAAACATAAAAGGTAATTGTAATATTTACCGTGAATATTTATGTTGATATATTATTTTTAACTCATAATTATAAATAGTTTATGACTACAAACATTATTTATAATTGTTATTTATAGTTTTGTGAAAAAAATAATTTTTCTATAATTTAGACAAGATAATGAAATTTTAATTTTTAAATAACATAAAAACAAAATAAATGTGACTACAATAATAATACTAATAAAAATAATAAATAAGTAGGTACTCTAATATTAAATATTTAACATATTTCAGGAATTATGTGAATTATATGCTTTATATGCTAAAAATGTGAAGTTAATTTGACAACAAAAAAATTGGAGAATGGAAATGTTGATGGCCTAGGATGTTATTGGCAGTTAAGAGAGTACTAATTATTATTATAAAAGTTACATTAATTTAATTACAGTTAAATATTTCTTATTAATCCTCAAATTTTTTTTAACAATTTATCAAATTCATAACAATTATCAAGGCTGGGCAAGTTAATGATATTTTTTAACTCAGTTAGGTTAAGTTAATTGAGTTCATATTCAATTAAGTTAATACACATGATAATTACATCAATTAAATTAAAAATTATTGACTTAACTTTAAATAAAAAAAAAAAATTTTTACATTAAGCACTGGTTAAATTATATATATATATATAAATATACTAACAATTTACAACAGATCTTATTTAACATTAATGATAGTCAAATTGCAGAAAAATATTATTTGACTCTAATTAAAGTAGAAAAATATACATTTCTTCATTAGGATTGTTTTTAAGCACTCAAATGTCAAATTTATGATAATTTATGAATAGTTTATTATTATTTATTTTTCATACAAATCACATATGATAAATTTAATTTAAAAAAAGTATTCTTCTTAACTTGCAATAACAGAATGAAAACTAAAAATAATAACTGCAGCTAAAAGTGTAACTATAAAATTATACAGGCAATAAATGTATACAGTAGATACAAAACATAAAAATATATTTAGAATATTATTCAATTTTATTAAAATCAAAACAAATAAAAACAATACAATGGACATGTTAATCAAAATATCTATTGAATTTCAATAAAAGAGTTATCTCAAAATTTTGATCCGCTTTTAAATTTCTTCTTATATCCAATAATAATTGTATTCTATAACCAATGATAATATGTACCTATTTATATAATATAGATTTACGGCTACTTTCATGACAATGGTAATGTAATTCATGGGTGGCTTGGCTATTTTTCCTCAATAGTCTTAAAACGGTTGATTACATTTCCATAGACCAGCGGAACTCCTATTATTAGTTGATACCGTGATAAATCTTATGCTCTTATCTAAAAATTCTTCAAAATATTTATTCTTATATTTTTCTAAATTCCATAAGCTTGTTATTGAACATGGTATTTCACAAAAATATGTTTATGGTCTTGAATATCAAAATTAACTTAATTGGGATAGATGAAAAAATAAAATGTTAATTTCAAGTTAATTTGTAAGGAAATGAGTTAAGTTAATTTATCAGTAATGAAATAAGTTAAGTTAATAAGTTAAATTAACTCAACTTTTAACTTATTAACTCGTTAATACCCAGACTTGATAATTATCACCTAGATCTATCATTAAATAATTAAAATAAAATATTTTGTTAAATTTATTCTTATATAAATTATATTTCTGATCTTATAAATAAATTCTTATGCCTTCACATAAATAGTCCTTCACTACACAAATACATCAATCATAATTTTCTGAGTAATATAGTTATCAAAAGGTTACATAGCTAAAAATAAGGTTCATGCTAAACAAAAACAAATACTTTTGTAAATACCAACAGATTATTCATGTTTAATATTCAAATTGTAATAACTAAATTAATCATTTATTTAATGTTAAAAATACAATAAAGTTTATCATAAGGTCTTCGCAAATGTGTATTACAATTTTATAAAGTTAATAAAACAGTTATATAATAGTTTAAAATATTGTGTTGTTAAATATTTTTATTTGCACATTTTAATAACCAATGTATAAAATACATAGGCATGGAACATTTCCTTTATCAAATTTTTATTATACATTATATTTTGCATTGTACATTTTAAAAACATTTACATGAACATATTTTAATACAATTCAATATTAAATTAGGTTACATCATTCAAAAACTTATCAATTTTAAACAACAATTTAAATTAAGCAAAATTCAAATGTAAACACAAGTATATTAACAATTCAAGAGAATACCATCATAAATTAAATACAGACAGGTAACTCTCTTACATTCATTAAAAAATTTTATCCACAAAAATAGGTATTTTTACAGTAAACCAGTCCTAATAAAAAATATAATTTGTTCACTCAAATATTTTATTAATTAATAAACATTTTAGGTCATATGAAAAATAATTTTTTGAAATAGAAACCTATTTCAATATACATGATTGGTCATTTTGAGATATGCACAAAGATCTGTAATTATGAATAAATATTTACAATAGTACATAATAAATAAAAAAATATATATAATACAATTTTTAAAATACTATTATATACTAATTTTGAACAAATGCAAATTTAAACTTCTGCTGCCAAAAACCTTAAAAAAATTAGTTATACAATATTCAAAAATGTTATCAATGTGTGATAGTTTTGAATAATATATATATTTTTTCTTACAAAGTACATATTAGATTAATTTTAAACAAAATAATTAAATTTTAACATATATAGTCTTAGCTCAAACAATTATTCTTACAATAATTGTAATGGATTCAAGTAAAAAATAAAATTAAAATAAAAGTATACAACTTTATTTGTATCATGCAATGCTTAAATTATAATTTAAAACATTTAATACTATTAATTAAAAAACAAAAATTTAACACAATTCATTAAAAAACAATATTTAATAAATACCCAATGTACTATAAATATTATTTGTTTTGTACATATTTTGAACTCTTAACAATAATTTATTCTTTAATATAAACATTTTTATTAAGTAGTATTTTATCAAGACAAATAACTAATAAAAATCAATAAAATTCAAAAATTATAAATCATATTTAATACAGATTAATTTAGGTTGTAAATGTTATTTGCTTAGTACTGTAACTATATACTATTAATTTTCAATTTTGTCCAAATGTTTTTAGTGACTTAAAATAAAACCTATTTTTATTTTTTATTTTTTGAGAATCATTCTATACATTTTTTGTATTGGTTAGTTAGAGGTCTAAATGTTATTAAATTTCTGAAAAAATTATCCCATATAATTTTAAAATTTGTTGAGAATGTTAATTATTTTTATTTGTTATTGTGTTATATACCCACGTTTATAATATAAAACTATACGCTATTAATTCAGATTATTCAGAAAAAATATATTGTTACGGTATAAAATTATCATAACGATGATACATATGTTTTAACTCTATACTGCTAAATTATTAAAAATAGAATAAATAAAACAAATATTTTTATATCAAATTATGGATGAAGAAAAAAATGAGATGATACAGAAGCTAATGTTATTATTAATCAAGTAATTTTTTAATATTAAAAATAGCAAAACTTGATGAATTAACAAGTAAGAATGACATTTTAAAGATTTTAAACAATTTTGTGAGGCAAAGAATTTTATTAGCAACAGCCCCAATTAAAAAATCATATTTATACTAGGTATGAACAGTATTATGTGATTATAAATTTAAAACTAATTTTACAAACTTAACTATTGATTATAAAATATTTAATAATCAAGACAACCCTTAATATTTTATAATGTTTTTAATATTCTGAATCTAATTATTATTTAGATTTTAGGCACTATTGGTTCAACATGAATATATACAGGTTTGATGTTATAAAGGATACACTTAGCTTTTAACCAATCAGGCAAAGAATTATTCTCTAGGGTATTAGTATTTGGCAAATTATTACATCTACTTATATCAAGACTTTTGGCTGTTATTGATGCTTTAGTTTTGTTTGTATCAATATTTATCTTAGTATTAGTCACTATTTTATCAATGGTTTCTTTCTTAATTTTGAAACGTTTTTTTTCAACAATAGTACTACAAGATGATTTTTTCAAACCATTTCTTTTCTTTGACAGATTTTTCTTAGCTGAAAGATTCTTGAGTTGTATTTTAAACCCTTGGATTTTAGACTTTTTGTTCACTACACAATCATCTTTTTTCTCTATTTTATTATTTTCATTTTTCATGCAACGATTAACTACGGAATTTTTTGAAAGATTTGATCTGATAATTATATCAGGATTGAATAAGCTTTTACGATCCTTTTCATATAGTTTTTTATAGTCTGAAGTTTTCATTGTTAAACCAGAATGGTTAAATGATTTGATTTTTGAATTCCCCATGCTTTTGTCATTATTATTAGTAGAATTAGTAGGATAAATTCTCATTTGCAATGTATTAGAGTTATTAGCAGAAACTAAATACTCCTCATTAAACGTTGAATTTTCAGTACTATCTTGCTGTATTTGTAATTCTTTATTTAGTACATTGTCTTTATTAGTTTGAGATACAAATAGACTATTTACAGAAGTTTCTGAGATTTGTACACCCATTAAGATATTTGTACCATTTTCATATATTATATTATTTTTATCGCTTTGAACTAGCTTATTGCTACTTGAGGTACTTAATGTTAAATTATTCATATCAATTGAGAGTTTTGATACTTTTTTACCTTTTTTGGATGTTTTATACCTTTGTCTTTTTATTTTGTTGGGTTTGTCATGATTTTCAGGTTGCTCCATTTTTCGTTTCATACTACTTGATGTTTCTCCTATATTCAATATTTGATGTTCCTTTTTCTTTAACGTTCGTTTACCATATTTTCTCCCATATTTATTTAAAATTGAACTATAATTAAGTTGTGGAAACTCTTCTCTTATATCTGGGCATTTTTCAACTTCCAGTTTACAATTTTCAATTTCAACTAAGTTCTTTAAAATTTTTAAGCCAGGACTTTTTTTAGGATCTTCTTCAATAGAATCATTATTGGCTACATTTTGAATCATTGAGCTATTGATTTGAATTCCATTACCAATACTTTCATTAGATAAATTTTCAAAGTTTTCAAAATTACTATTGAGTTGTAATTCTTTTTGCTCTATTTTTAAATCTAATGACATTAAAGAATCATCTGTTTGTAAATCATTATCACCATTAACATCTAAGGACATATGAGTAGTATCAATAAAATTATTTTCTATATTTAATCCACTTGTTTCTAATTCTATAAAATCAGTAGTATTGTTATTTGATTCTTCAAAAGGCAAATGAATTTGAGGCTGTTTTAGAAATTCTAGCTCCTTTGTACTTTTGTTATAACATTCTTTATTTATACCACCATCTGAAAAAATGTATAAGAAACAAGCAAATCAAATACTAGACACATTTAAGGTGTTTAAAACATTAAGCAATCTAAATAAATATTTTTTATAATAAAAATATAATATTTTTAGTGCAAGAAAAATATAAAAATATAATTTAATTAACAATAAAATAATTTTGGAAAAAATATATAAACAAAATACAAAGTAAAAATTAAACCTGTTATTTTTATTTGTACTGTAACAGTATGATTACGTAATAAAATTTTTATTAGGTATACTTACAATGAATCATTTTAAAGCTAAATACTAATAGTAGATTATTACTTATATTCTATAGCCTATTTCAAACAATGTCATAAGACAAAAACTATAGATACATATTAATTGTGTAAAATAGAATGGAATTAAGTGTTATGAAAACTATTTATAGATCAACTTAAAATATTTTATAGGATAGTGATTTATTAATAAAATAAAAAATTAACTTTTGCATTATTGTTAATAGAATAAAAAAATTGCTCAAATTTAATACCATAGTAGAAGAAACAGAAATATCTGATAAATTTCATTACAAATGTAATGTTGAATTTTCAGAAATTTACAGAACTTAACTTTTTGTTACAGGACATATAGTGGTACATAACTACTTTAAAACATATATAATTTAAACATTATTAAATAAAAGAGGGCGAAATACTTGGGTATGATACAAGGACTGGTGAATCACATATTGCTGTACTGGTTTTTTAATTTTGAAACCAATGTTCTCGAAAAAACAATTAAGAATTAAAGAGGTTAGGTGAAACAGTTTTATTTTTATCAATTGTTGATATAGTAGTAAAACTACATTTCTTAATATGGTTAAGTAAAAATTTTAATTAATTTTTTTTTATGTTAACCCATATTATTAAACTATAACAGATTAAAATTTAGAAAAAATCCAAATATATTGTGTTTATAAACAGCACAAATGTCATCAAAATAATTCAAAGGTAAGAAATCTTATTAAAATGCTAACACAAGTACTCAGTAAATGTTTCGAGACTAATTATTAACAACTATTTATAAAATATATTAATATTATAGTAGTCTTATACTTACTGTTAAGATTCGGCGAATATAAAGCACTTTGAGTTCGTTCAATATTTTCAGTACAATTAACAATTACAAACTTGCAATAAAATTCAAAAGTAGCACTAACAATACCATCCATAAATGTCTCGTATTCAGATTCAAATTGTTCTCTAAAGAAAAAAAAAATGAATTACAATTTATGTTGAATATAATTTTAATAAGAGTTAAATAAAGTTTGAATGATAAACTATAATAATATAAATTATTATATAAACAAATAGGTCACCAATAAGATAAGCACTTTGTAACAAAAGTTACATTAAAAATATATTAGTTTTTTTTATTTGTTGAATTATTATTAAATTGTTAATGATCAACTTAAATAAAGCCTCAACTAAGAAAATTAATATTTGATAAAATGCATATAATATAGTTATTATTAGGGAACAGATTTATATATAAATGCATATTTTTATTAGAATAAGATATTTAAAATGTAATAAGAAATTATTATGATCTAAATCAATTAAAAATGCACAAATGAAATTTTACATATTTTCATATATTTCACTAATTTTTTAAATATTTTTAAACATATTTTATTGTTTTATCATTTATTTATATGTTTCCAAGCCATTTTGTAGTGAACGAAAACAGTTATTTATTGGTATATTATCATGATTTATATATTAGGTCTTGATTTTTTTTTTAACTTTCCATGCAGTGCAATGTGTAATAAGGCCTATAATTATATTTAATATAGTATATCTAATATAGTTTAATATATATTGACAATCATTAATAGGCCATAGCAATAGATCTTTATAGTTAGTGTTAAATTAAATCGTTCATATCTACATAAATCCAGACAGAACATTTTTACTCTAATTTATATAATACTTGTAACATTAATTCTTGAAAAATACCAAAAATTAGTAAAAACATACATCCAAAGAAATTATACACAATAATTTGCAATACAAAAATATAAAAAAACATAAATCATAATGAAAAAGTTAAACAAAGCTTTTTCTGATCAACACCTACACCTAGTAATAGTAAGTCCATATTTTATACTGATATTTTTCGTGCACTAATTTGCTCATATATTCCATTAATTAAGTCACAAAATTCTGATTTAAAAATACTATTACTTTTATAGATATACTATACAAATATAACTATTGATACATAAAAACTAGAAATATAGATATAAAATGCAATTGAACAAAAAACAAATTAGAAAAATCTATAATATATATAATCTCTCTATACTGTGGTATAAAATATCTACAACCATGCTCTAAACTATTATTCCATACATTTATTATTATTGACATTATACAGTTAATTTTTTTTTTTAAAATATGAAAATAAATATTATTAAGTGAAGTAACCCAATTAAATATATGAAGAATAAAATTTTCCTAATTTGTTATTTTTTCTTAATTATTGATTAATTTAGTTATTATATTATGTTCATAAATGATAGTACGTACATTTTGAATCAATGATAGAAAAATTAAAACTTGTAAGTGGACAAATTGATGTTTTAAAAAAGAAAATTCATGCATGATTAATTTTACAACAATCAATCATTTATTATTATGTTATATTTAAAATTGGCAGAATCCCTTCAAAAACTTAGTAGTTTTCAGATATGCACTTCAAATATGCTCCAATTACATCGGTTGATTTGAGACCTAATAGACAACATTTCACATTCAATAATTCAAGAAATTGTAATTATTCAATGCAACACATTATTTGTTATTTTTTGATTATTAACTATAAATTCATACTTAAAGTATTTTTTCCATAAATATATTCTAAAGAATCTAAGAATGCGACACCTAAAATAAAAGAAACTTAAAAACACATGTTTAACAGCTTCTAGAAACTTTTTATGACTTTGCAATAAAGAGACCTCACAAGGGAACATTTTTCTAAATTAGACTGAATGAAAGACCAGTAGACCAGAAGTAGAGCATGCTGTCCTTAAAATGTTTACAACAATTCTATTAGTTTCATTGTTTTATTTCTGATAAATGTAACATGTTTGTTGAAAGTTAATTTTTTTTTATCAAATATTACCCCTAAATCTTTAATCTGAACTTGTTCCAGCTAAGCACTATCGATAATAAAAATATAACTAATATTATATAAACAATAGAAGGACAAGATAGAGTGTTGGACATATATTTACTTTACTAACGTTAAGGAATAAATTATTAAATTAAATTAGTAGATTGTAATATGCGGTAAATAGCATATGACTAACAAGTCCAGTGGCATAAATTGGGCTACATTTTAAAGGTTGCGGACTGTTTGTAGAGCTAACACACTAGTGGGAAGGCTTTTCTCCCCACACAACCTCTATCCCTAAACTCTTTTTATATTCAAAATTTTAATAAAATTTATTACAATTACATTTATGTTAATGCTTTGTAATACATTTTATAAAGGTAAAACAAATATAAATTTTAAAATAACATTTAAAGAACACAGTTCAGAAATAAAATTTAAAAAAATTTTGGTAAACATGTTATAGAAAATCACCATAATTTGATACCAATACAAACTTAGAAATATTAAATATCTAAAAACATTCACATTAATGCAGTTTTAGAATAATTACACATACACAATGAAATAAATAAAAATAATTTTAATAATATTTTAAATGTACAAACAGATTTCAAAAATAATTTCTTATACCAATACATTAAGGACAATAATAAGTAATAACCAAAGTATTTATACTTTTTAATATATCTGTCGTAGCCACTTAGTGAAATTAACCATTTCATGAAAAGTTGACCATTTCATGAAATGGAAACAACTTTTTAACACTTCGTGAAATACGGAAATATTTCATGATATGGTCACTTTTTCATGAAACGGTCGTTCCAATTTGACATTGTGTAATTTTTTTCACAATCTGGTCGTTCACTTTGTGTACCGAAAATATATTATTAATATAATATTTATCATGGTCTTATAATCATTTTTATCAACAGATATGAAATATGTTATAAGTTATAATTTATAACTATTGATTTAAGCACGAAATTCCTTTACCACAAATTTTATTATACAATAATATCTATTAAATAAAATTACTTGGTTATCTGAAACGAGCCGGTTATATTTTATTAATTTTGATTTATCATATTAGATTTTTGTTCAAAAGTGTATGTCGGTGAACGGATTGCATTGTGCTCGAACATTCACGCATTTTAGATATTTACTTTAAAATAATTTTGTATAATTTTAATAATATGGAAGATTTTAATCCAAAAAGTGAATTTTACATTCGAATGAACAAGTATTATTTGGACAAACCGGGAAAAAAGCCATATACAAATATGAAGATTGATACAATTATGGCCGAAATTACTGATGCTTAATTAAACAAGTACCTACAAAATAGATAATTTGACCAACCATTAATCATGAGTATCGGTAACTAATTTAAATTTAAATTTCACAGAGGTGCAAAGAAAATACGTGATTATTATATTTTACAAAAATATGATGTATTGACTGTGGCCGAGAAGAAATATTTAATTCATTTTAATTCAATTTGTCCAATTCCAGAAAAACTCTTCACACCACTGCATAATTGGCCGATCTCCTTACAAAGCATTATTTGGTTGTGAGCCTAAGGTTGGATTAACAACATCTAATTTACCACAAGAAGTTTATATACAAGAATAAACAAATGTTAAACAATATTGTGGAATTTGTAAAATTGAATCCACAGAAGAATTTTGTGATTTGTGTAAAACAAATCAAAAAATAGAAGAAGAACGTGAAGCAGCGCATATAGGTCAAAACAAAGTCGCCAAAAGAATGTTACAGGTATCTAATTATTTATTATTTATAACAATTTGACATACATAGTAAATAAATTGGATGTGTACAATATATTTAAGTAATTATTTTTTTGTTATTTGTTATAGGTTATAATTCCTACGTTCAATATTAATGACTGTATCACAATTCCTGTTCCAAAAGTCGATAGATAGAGGGCCTTTGGACCCAGCACGCATAATTGCTGTTATAGTTGAAAAAAAAATGAGTTGTAGGACATGGTTTAATTAAGGATGGTTAAGTTCTGGAAATATGCAGCGTACCACATCACATTTCATATCTGTTAATCAAGTTGACAAGCAAAACGAATTAAATTTGCGTGAAACAGTTAAAATTATATCTGGAGGTCAAGGATTTTTGAGTTGTACATGCAAAAGTGCTTGTCAAACTAAACGTTGTGCTTGTTTTAAAAGTAGTATTAAATGTAACAACCGTTGCCATAATTCATTGAATTGTTTAAATAAATAACTATTAACTATACAATAAATTATATTATATATAAGTTATTAAAATTATTATATAATTTATTTAATTACCTACATATTACTACTCGTATTATTAATTATATCAAAACTAAACTTAATATAATATACTTACCATATTACACAATGTAACAAACAAAAATTATTATAAAATTTTGATAAATATAAAATATTTTTTCGGTACACAAAGTGAACGACCAGATTGTGAAAAAAATTACACAATGTCAAATTGGAATGACCGTTTCATGAAAAAGTGACCATATCATGAAATATTTCCGTATTTCACGAAGTGTTAAAAAGTCGTTTCCATTTCATGAAATGGTCAATTTCACTATGTGGCTACGACATATCTATGTCTAAATGAATTAATTTTAAATAATCTCTCTTATTAAAATAAATTATCTCATTGTAAAACAATTTTTCTCAATGTATTCCTTTCTTTATTTTTTCACATTTAGTAGCGAATTTATTAACTTTGTATATGCCTAATGATGAACTTTTAATTCAAAACCAGTTCTACATTAGGCATATAATACTCCAGGCTATGCATACATTTATTTATTATTTACTTATTTCTATATATAAATTATTTATTTATATATTAATTTATGAATATTAATAATTTACCTTTTTTTTTTTTTACTTTATTATTGTATTATAAAATATACTTATACTAGTGTTGCAGTACAACATAAATTTAAACATCAGTGCTTAAAATATAAATAAGTTAATTATTATATTATTGATATTGCAGTTGGGCATAGTTTTAAATTTTTTTAATTAAATACACATTTATTTTTTGAAAACTGTACACTTGATATTTTAAGGTTAGGCAAGTACGACACCTCAGTTTACACCACTGAATAATTCAATTTGAAGTATGCAAAATTAAACAACACAATCAAAAAAACTCAAATGATGAGAGTACAAGTGCAATAACTGATTTTTTAAATCAAACCAGCTGTTACAGGCACACATAATACTGTTAAGGGCACACAAGATTATGTATCAGACAATACACACACGTAGGAGTATTATAACCAAGGGGTAATTTTAAACATAATGCATACATGGAGGAGTGTCTTAGTAGTGCATTTATACTAGAAATACTATAACCAAATTATAAATACATTAACAATCGAATATAGGGCTTTAATGATCAATATGATAGACATAGGCCAGTTTAGTTAAATGATGAATGCGTGGGAAACACATATTAAATAATATTAAACGGTAAATGTATGAAAGTGTGACAAATGTTCATATATGACAAACAACCAGAGGATGGGCACATAATAATTAGATAAAAGCCACATCCCGGATTAACAGGAGAACTCCATACTTGGGAAATCACATTTTACTAACCATATCCTGTGTTGGAGAGTTATGAGACAAAGAACGTTATAGCATGTACCTTCACACCAGTTTGTTTAATAAATGAATTAATTGGACTTATTTTTATTTATTATTTGAATAGTTTTGATAAGTTAATAAATATTTGTACTTAGAATTTATTCATAACAAAAGTAATTGACTTAAGTTGAGAGTTTATTATTTCACACCTATTACTATTCTACATTGATTGAAATCTACTCTCGTTACACTGTCAGTACCCACAGACTGGCACTCAACACTGCATTGCATAAACTATGATTACTGTTGTTATTAGAAAACTATAAACATGAATACAACAGAGTCTAAGAAGAACACTATCAAACAATAATGACTTACTTGTTGATTTTCTTCAAAATTTCGCGATGCAATTTTTCCAAATTTGCATTGGATTGCACTGCACTGGCCATGCTCTCATTCACGTCATTGATCACGACATTTTTTAAACCAGCAACAAAAACCTGTAAAAGCGAAAAAACAATATGGTGGTTGAAAACTTAAGACACGGCCGACGGCGTCGGGTTGGGAGAAGATGTGTTGGCGATTGTTTACGTTTTTATGCTGAACGATTTGGTCGGAGATCAGCGACCGCCATTGCTCGAGCGTCAACTTTACAGGGTCTAAGAATGTGGGCGGAATGTTCATGGTGTACACATATGTAATTACACCGTAGGTTAATCTGAAGCACGTTCGGGACGAGCGTCGGCGGCGACGTACGTACGTGGTGGTGTCACGCACAAACGTAAACCGTCGTGTGGTTAATGAACAGACGTGGTGGTGTCACACACGGACGTGAATCGTCGTGTGGTCAACGAACGGACGTGGTTGTATTACACACGGACGTGAACCGTCGTGTGGTCAACGAACGGACGAGGTGGTGTTACACACGAACGTGAACCGTCGTGTGGTCAATGAATGGACGTGATGTTGTACACGGTGGCACGAATGTCTCGGCCAGTGGCGATACAACAGCGGCGAACGGATAACGAAGGTGATAATTCGGCGACGCGTGTCAGAACTCAAGGTTTCGGAACAGAGCAGGGACGCGGATAGCATGAGGATTTCTTTGGGTTCAGCGCCGCACGAACGGTAGGTGCGATCAGCAGTGCCAGTGCGTCCTCCTCCGCACTCTTATCACCAACGGTCCCGATCGTCGCTATCACACGCCGCCACAACAGTGTTGATCTCGCGACCGACGAAAATTATAATCGAACGGAACGACGCCCGCGACTCCGTGTTCCGGGACGTGTACGAGCACGATATCACGAGGCGAAATAGGTTATGTCGTTCCCGACTTTATCGTAAACAAAACACTGCGCGACACACACCTCGTGCAGTAATATAAGCAAAACGAAAATCGATACCTACGATCCGCGATAATCGACGACGGCGGTCATCTGTTGGCCCGCGCAAATGTACTTGACACCGTTCTCGCTGCCCGTGATGAGATAGCACTATAATTATCACTATAGTGGCATGCACTGGGCCACCCGCTCGTCATTTTTCACCAGCCTCTCTATAACTTGTATAGATTACAACAATTGTTACCCGGTCATGGTTCGAAACCCTTTTTGTGCGATGAGATGGTGGCTCCGGGGAGGGATCGTTTGCATTGGTCTTGTGACCATATGTGCAACATGTATGTAGGTCACCGCACTGGGCCAAAGGTCGGTGTTTTCTGACGGTTTCTAGTTCTGTTTGTTGTGATGTCACGTGCGAGATTTTCATGGCGTCGTATAGTACCATGTCTCCACCCTCTAAACGTACGTACACAATACGCACCCATATACTGTCGTACCAATACCGTTTACACACACGCAGAAATGTATGTACGGCTTTCATGGTTGTCTGTAACAATCATAAGACTCAAAGGTACTCAAAAGTCCGATTAAAAATGAATTACTACTAATCGCTAAACGATCATGCTGTATATTAGAGCAGTGTTTTTCCAACCGTTATGCTAAGTGCGGTCCATAAATTTACTTTGTATTGAAACGACTTCTCAAAAAAAAAAAAAAAAAATCTTGTACGTTTTTTTAATATAATAACTTTTTCGTATACTTTAACGCAATACTGATAAATATAATTATATTCTGATAACCAAAAAAAATGTTCTCGTCATCAGTTTACAAACAGTACCAAAAATGCTATTTATCTAGGGGATTGCACATTAATAGTTATTACAATCATAACGTACACCAGCCCCGTGCGCAGGATTTTATAATGGAGAGGGTTTTGAAAAAAATATATATATAAAGTAGATACATCAATAATTAGCATTTTCAGTTGGTTGTGACTGGTTTTAAAAATATTTTCTTGTAAATAAAATGTAAAAAATATTTTTGTACATACGCGACCTAAATATACCAACTATCTCATAATTTTCTAGTCACGGTTTTTTGAAAAACTTTCGAATGTCAATTTTGATGTTAATTCTAACGACGTGTTTGAAAAATGAACGTATCTCAATGAGCTCCCAATCGTTGTGTATGATTATGAAAACTTTTAACATACGTAATCGTGTTCTACTAATAATTAGTAATAATACTGCAATTATTGCAGTAGAATAAAATATTATGATATTGTGCAACGTATATGTTCTACCTATACTTATATTTATAAATTTTATTGTCATTATATTTTGTCGATAAGGGCAACGACAGAAGTCGATAAACAGCAAACGTGAAGATAACACTATATAATATTATAGTATTGTACAACCATAGACATATAATATAATTCTATTATATGTCTATGTGTACAACTATGTTATATATTATAACAAATAAGATGATAAAATATCACATAATATGTATTATATTATAATAGATCAAAAATGAAAAACGCGATTTTTTCGGTCGTGAGGGGAAATTTGAACCCCCTTGCCTAACGTGCACCATTGTAGCGCATACATCCATATAATTGATATTGAAGACTGATCATGTGGGACCAGTCACGAATATAACGCGATAAAAAATTAAAAAAAAAAAGAATCTGGTGCCGTAGTATATAGTGGCGCGTATTAGGAATTTAACATGCATAGCTCGCAAGTTTATGCGTCCCGTGGTTCGAGCGCGCGGCAACAGCGGCGCACTAAAGGTGGGTATCGACTACGTGCGCGCCATGTTCGTCCGCGGCAAACCAGACATTTGCCGCGGGAGTCATATTTAAGGATCAACTTTTTTTTTAGAGCGTGGCAGCCTCGCGCGGCAAACGATCCAGCTGTTCGCCCGAACGATCAGTTTTGAAACAAGACACTTTTCATTATCCATCATGCCGCGAACGAATTTTAACGACAAAACCGTTCCAACTGCTCGGGAGCAATCAACTGCAACTCTTTTGCCATGCGCCTAAATACCGACGCGATTTGGCTCGCCACGGGGTGTGTTCGAAAGCGACAATTTTTGAGTTGGCTCGCGCGGCAACGCGGTATCCATTTGTCGCGGCTGCCACGCGAGCCAATGTTCGATAGTTTGCAGCACGTAGTCCATACCCACCTTAATAATAATAATAATAGACGAAACAGATGAACGGAATAAAAACACAGAATACACAAAGATTGAATAACTTACGGATCACACAATGCGGTAATGGAGAAAGAATCGACGGTAACATGGTAGTTGCTGGTATTCGTCGTTTTATTTTGTACACGCGCGATTTTTACACACGATAAAACACGGTAAACATAAATTAGCCGCCACAGCGAGAATAGTAATAATGGGCCGCAATGGGCATGCGACAGTGTAAACGTTTCGAAGTAAAAACAAAATAGAATATATGCATTTCAAAAATATATTTTAAACGCGATGTGGCTGTAAAAGCAAACAACGGACGACAACGAACAGCCGGTGCGATATTGCAACCGACATACAAAAATATTACACGAAATCCCCGATATTATGCTACAATAATAAACAATTATAATTGTTATAATTTACGTGGTTAATAAATCGGGAGGAAATAGAACAAGATACAGATAAGATGTGTTGTCGTCTCCCGTGCCATCTCGTGCTGTGTATCATCGATAAGACGAATAATAATAATAATAATAATAATTTCATAATTTAATGACTTAATACAGAGTGGTCCAACCTTTTGTGGTTCGCGGGCCAATTTACACTTTTTTAAACACACTGGGGGCCACCAGAAGAAAAAAATGTATACTTTGTCAATTTATATTTAATTTTATAATCTTATATTACGCGCACGGGTGCACTAATAAACGGGCTCGACTGGTTATTGATTATTGAATAGGTTTAGTTTAGAGAAATATTTAATGTTCGCGATTGTGAGTAGAATTCATGCCGTTCATCGCGTCTTATCACGAGAACTCCCGTCGTATTCCTACGTTTTATAGCGTAAATGTCATAAATTATAAATATAAAGTGTAAAATTTATACGATCATATCACGATTTTGTTAAAATATTATTGTGACTTTAATTTTTAATTAATAATAAAGGTATTGAAATTAAAAATGAAATAAACTTGAACTTATAGGGAAAAATCAGAATTTTAAAAAACGTAATTGGAAAAATTATTACCGAAATCAATATAAAAATGACACCCAACTTGAATAATATAATTGATACAATTAAATTAAGTTATCAATGATTATTATCTACTCTAGTAAAACTTTTTTTCCGGAGAGGGCGCGTTTACGACGATTTTCCAGGGGCGCCACTCAACTTCAATACGGTTTTGCATAGATATATATTTACCTATTTATAGCACTTATTGTCAATACTGCCAATCAACCATCAACAGCACACACGGTATCGATTAGATATTGATAATATCCGAGCATGTAGGAACGACACAACACACGTAAGTATTTGTGATTTGGTTGTGTGAGATCGGCTATAGATTTAGAATGTAGATTTTTAATGTATTTAATTTTTTAATTTTTGTTGTCAATTTCTTGAGCCGTTAGGAATTTGCGTATTCGTGAAATCTTTTCTATGGGAGTCATTTGGGCATAAGCAAACAATGGATGGGAGCTGTCAGGTTGATGCACCGTTTGAAATCGATGCATTGATTTCGTTTTGTTTTGTTTCGTATTTTATATTTTTTAATGGAGAAGTATAAGACGATATTGAAGTCGCATGTGTTATTTAAGCATTATACTAGGAATATAAAATCAGTAAGAAACAGCAACAAAACAACATTAAAAGACGACACATTTAATGTAACATATTTTACATTTAAAAAGGCCGGAAGTGGTGAATTCTAGGTGACGTTTATGACCTTTTGTAGCTATTCAGAAGAATTCATGAAAAATATAGACACTTAAGTAACTTAAGTGTAACAATTTTAGTCAGTTGTAACTTTAAAAAAAAAATAAAATACGTCTTGTCTACAGCAAAAGACAAATTATGAATTAACGCTAGATAAACGCGATGTAATCACGGCGATTAAATCAACCACGTGTATTGAAATGACGGAAATACATTGGAATCGAATAGAAAAAATAAAGATTAATTATAGTTGAAAATCGCTACCGAACGCTTAAAATTAAATCTGCACGATTCGGCGCGTTCGAACGTGACCAGACGCTACCAAACATACGTCTCATTTTCCTGTGTAAAGGTACGATTTCCACGACGCCACAAGTCGCAGCGACACAACTGATATTCAGTCCAACATCCGTGGTTAACATACGTTTTTAGTTCGTTTTTAAACTTGTTCAAGTGCGCAAGTATTTTTCATATAATATAATATCATATCACAACGAATGGATATATTTTAAATAATAATAATGTTGAAATTAAACAATACACCCAGTATATTTAGCATGTATTAGTTTATATTCATACTGTAGTTTTAAGTATATATACATTAGTATAGTCAGCAATTAATTGAGATGGCACGTTCTCTATGTGAGTGTGCCATATATACGAATATTATAACACAGCTATATACGGAGGCAGTCTGTCGAGATATGCGACCGGTTGCCATTGTACAAAGTGCGTTGTGTATCATATTTTATTATTCACGATATTAAATTGTTTATTAATTTAACCTAAACTGGACCTACTTATAAACCGATTCCACTCAACAAATAATATTCTTCTTACACTGTTATTATTAGAAGAAGAACAACAACAAATTTTAGTTACCTCTTTACCAAACATTAGAAAACCTATAAATTAATTATTTATAAATCAGGACAGAGAATGATTGATGATGACCAAATGTCATCTTTTAGAATAATATTTTTATAATATGGATCTCTAATAATGTAAAGAAGTGTATCATTCTGGACTTCACGAATTGGAATTTCGTCTTCTGACGCCGAGAAAATCAGTGTTGACGCCATTGTATCTACAAACGTTACTACAGTCGTTGTGATATATTGCGGCGACTTGTCGCGCAGCACTGCTCCCGGAGCAGTAGTGTCGTCGGTCACAACGACCCCAAAGTTCGGTTATCGCGACTGTCGCGTTTTGAAAACTGGTGTAATACGATTTCTGTGATAGCAGTTATTAGCGACAGTGCCGCAATAACCGGGTGTGTTGCGTGTGTCAAACACACGGGCCCATGACCCTAGCTTATGGTAATATTTTAAAAATATGTAGAAAGCAAGAGAATTAAACCATTTTGTAATAATAATTACTTATGGAGATTGAAAAATAAATGATTGATTTTGTTTTGTACACATTATCGTACATCAACGTTTTTTTTTACAGCCTGTTTAATCGGAATTAAAAATAGTTTGGTTACAAATACGGTACGGTTTCTCTGCATAGTCCGGATGCGAGGTAGGGTATTCATTTTACTTACACACGGTTAGTGTAGTTGCGGCACTGACTAGCGACATATCGCGACGACTTGTCACCGTGACAAGTCACGCTTTGGAAACCATACCTTAAATATAACCCATATAAACATTCATAATTTAAATATAAGGCATACTAGAAACACGTACATTATTACGAAAGTACACTAAAGAATTTTTTTTTTTAATGTAAAATAATTTATAAAATCTATCATTTAGGTAATCAAAATGTATTAAAATCTACTTAGATTTGAATTCACATCATAAAAATCGGTACATAGGTATAGATCATGGGCGTTTGTCCTATCCAGTGCCGTGTTAAGTTGTAATGCCGTCGGGTGCATACATATTTTGCCGCCTCATCATAGATATGAATGTATGATATTAAGGAGAACTATAAACTATTTATAGTTAATAGGGTTGATACAGATTATTATTTATATTTAGTATTTACTACAACTATACGTCTGTACAGGCGTACAGCAATATCCTCGTCCGTCGAGTCTCGACTGTGTTTACACATTAATGCGTGTTAATATTGTAATCATTCGAATAAGATATATTATTTGTATAGCCAGAGCCGGATCTAGGGTGGGGAAGTCGGGGATTTATCCCCGGGCGTAACATTTTAGAGGGTGTAATTTTCGTAATTATTAACAACTAATTTGATATTTTTAACTTCGTTAAATACTGATATTAGGTTAAAACTCAATAAGTACGATTGTATATTGATTATAAGAACACAATTTATTTGAGTATTTGTTTATTAATCTATGGATAGGGCGTAATTTTAACATTTTACCCGGGTGTAAAAATTCCTAGTTCCATCTCTGTGTATAGCCGTATAGGTATAAGTAAATAAGATTTATTATAATTAAAAATATTTTTCATAAATCCTTCAATTTTATAATATATTTCATAACTGATGGAAAAATTGATTTATTACAAAAAAACGAAAAAATATTTGAAAAATTAGTATACGAATGCCGCCTATGAAATATTTTTAAATTTTGCCGCCAGGGGCAAATGCCCTCTTTGACCCTCGTTAAACATACCTCTGGTCCTATTTTAAAAAAATGTGGTACCAACATTTAATAAACTATATTATATAGTTAAATTACATAAATTTAATATTTATTTTTAATATTTAATACTGCAGCAATTGACTTTGACGCGTTATGAAAAAAAAAAAAATCAATTTTGTGGCTTATCACACCAATGTGTTATCTTTTAATCGCAATACGCAAGTGACGATTCGTATAAACAACGGACGCTCGGGTATTCGACGCATGTGATTCTCTCTTGTGAAATTCTTACACCAGTTCAATATTATACTCGACAATATCCGTGCAACGATTTTTACAAGTCCAAGCGCTTTGTCCGTTTTTCGTCCGACCGAGTCGTATATTGATTGGCCCCGATGGCGGACCCGGTACCGGCCATGTTCGGATTGTTGGTCAGCGGAAGACTGGTGAGTAGTGGTTATCCTCTCAGCCCGATTCCGTAAATCGCCTCTTGTCCTGTTCACGTTGTATGCCTAGTTGCCCAATGTTCTTACTCTTCGGACATCGGACGTGTTGATATTTTTCTTCAATAATTTTTATCAATCGATGCGTGTTATGATATAAAATCAAACAGTGATATTATTAACGTAGTAATACTAACAAGTTTTGTGTTTCAGGTGAGGACTGACTTTGAACGCCTCGAAGAAACAAAATTCATGATAACTATCAATTCAGCTGAATCTGTGAATTACATTTGTGTGTTTTTGACTGGCCTCTTACCATTCCCTGAGGGGACGGTTGGTGCAGGTAACAATAACAATTATATTATGCTGTGTTCTACTTAAAGAACTAATTATTTGACCTCTTAAGTCACTCCTATCATTCTTAAATACTAGCATCCTATAAATTTCCTTATTTCATTACCTTTAAATTCATTGGCAGCTTGTCAATATTATTTAAAGTTGTATATCATAAATAATTTCAATCTATGATAATTCAAACTTATATTCAGGGCTCGGAAGTTCTAGCAAATGCATATTTTTCTTGGTTCATCTTAGAACATCCATAGTAAGATACAAATATGTTTCTCACTACTCGGATATCATACACAAAATTTAATTTTACTATTTTTTGCATATTTACGGGTTTTATTGCTATTTTGCTAATTTAGGGTTTATAGTGCTATTTTTGGGTATATTTTTACACAATATAGGAAATAAACACATTTTGTTGATAATAATTGTATTTAATTGGTTATGTTTTTAAAAAATATTTTAATTATTGGAAATAAATAGATCTCATCAAATATTATTTTATGTTTTCATCGACAATTTGATGTATTAATAGTTATTGACGTCATTGTTATTCCCTTATTATATTCATTATTGTTGCATTAGATTATCAAACATTTTAATAATCTAGGATAATTTCCAAGGTAAATATATAAAATAATTTAATAAGTATATTTTTATGAATATATTTAAGTAATTTAACATTTTTGTTAACAGTTTATAATTCAATCAGTCCAGACTGTGTCTAATGAACCCAACAATTTGTAAAATTACATTTTTTCAAGTTAAATGCATATTTTTTGATTTTTCGTGCTATTTATAGCGCATATTTTAGAGTTTTTAAGTGCATATTTAAGAGCTAAAAATTAACATTTTTAGTGCTACAACTTCCGAGCCCTACTTATATCCTACCACTGTATTGGTTAATATACTATACTTCATAATTATATCTTGCCTACATTTAATATAGATTAAGCTTTTTATTAGTTTAGAAATATGTTAAATAATTTACTCTGGTGTTTATAATACAAAATAAATGCTAAAAATAATAATTATTGTATGCTTCAATATAATGTTTATATATAATATCGATGGCGTGGCGCGCAAATTTGATAAGTGACATTTTTTTGAAAAATGAGTTAAGTGCATATTCAATTTAATCATAAAATTCTGCACATTATGCACAAATAAAATTATAACATTTTTCAAGTAATTGTTGTTCTTTATTGAAATTAGAAGAATAATGTGATGTGTTTAAGTATTACTTTTTACGTGCACAAAATATGTTAAGTACAATTTTTTTTTTAATTTTTTTTCAGAATACAAATGTGTTAATTGCAGATTTTTTAATCTTGATTATTCATTACATGTCAAAGAAAATATATCAAAAAGTTCATTGTAGTTCGGTACATTTTTTAATTGTTATAACAGGTCAAACTTAAGAAATTATTCTCCTGAACAATTACGAAAATGTCACTTATCACACTTGTGCGCTACGCCATCTATATTATATTAAAACAGTTTCTTTCCAGTGTTGAATATTAAGCAAGATATTTTTTATAATCTTAAGCAGTTTAGGTTTTATGTTAAACTGTAAACAGTTTATTTTTCAACCAATAACATTTTAATATTATATAAAAATAATAATAATTAACAGACAACGGCAAACTGGCAATAAGCTATAATTTAAGCATTAAAATAAAATATTTTATTTACACAGTCATAGTACTCATTACTCATTTAATTATTGTTGTATACTTTATATTAATTACACAGTTATTATATTTAAATATTTTATGTTTTAGTTTACTTCAGCTGGCCAGACGAACAGGCAAAACCAAATTGGCAACTTTTAGGCATTCTATCCAACAACAAACCATCTGCCATTTTTAAACTTTCAAATCTTAAACAGCAATTTGACTCATCGTGCCTTCCAATAAATGCATTTAGTCAGTTTCCATCAATTACTGTTAATGCTCAAATTGGAATTTCTATTGAACCTGCCATGAATGCAGAATTACAAGCACCTATTACTGAATCTTCACAAAATGTTTCAACATTTGTAGAGTTCACACAAAAAATGGTACAAAATTTATATAACTATGTATCTAGCTATGCTGTTGAAAGGGGACCCACCCAAACTCCAATGGTACCACTTTTATCTGTTCAAAAATGGTATGAAAATTTTGAGAGGAAGTTAAACTTAAATCCAAATTTTTGGAAGTCCTAATATTTGATTAAATATTTTTTTTTTTATTTATGTATTTTAAAGAAAGTATGTATTAATTATATTACAAATACATTAAATAAATAATTAATGTAATATGTTTTGACTATCAATAATTTGCTCTTAAATTTATGAAAGTTATAATATTAATTGATGTGCTTTGTATTTGTCATAAGATTTATATTATCAAAACTAAAAAATGTGTACCAAAATGAATACTATAAATGAAAATTTTTGATAAAAATGTACTTAGTGTTTTGTTAAATTTATGAAATTGGCTGGACATTAATTTTACTATCACATAAAAGATTATTCTATTAATACTTTTAATAATTTTCAAATTGTAAATATGTTTTGAAAAATAAATTAGGTAAATAATATTTTTTACAAGTATTGTTTTCTTTATCTCATACATTTTAGAAGGTATAAAGAAGGAATTTATAACGTTTCTGTTGTGATTTTATTTATATCCTTTTTAATAGTAATTTAATTAGTAACATAATTAAATTAAAATTACAAACCCTTTTGTAAGTATTTACCCCTAAAACTCAAGGTATATAATTTCTTTGTATTTTTCTAATTTTGTAAATAAAAATTACTAACCCAAAATTAATTCTATTAAAGACAACCAAAATGTTCTTATTTATTAGACGCTCTTAAATTTTTTGATTCAAAATTAATTACATTTTTAAAATTATATTTAAACATCTAAACTTTGTTTATCTAGATTGAAGTGTACTTTAACAAAAGCTTAGGTTGTAGAATCTGGCGTAAGAAACTTTCAAGTTTATTGTATAGGAGAGAATGGGGAAATAAGGGTCACTTAAGCAATAAGACATCAAATTCCCTTGAAATTAACAATTGAATCTTTATTGTTACATCTAGAATCAAAGTATATAAACTTTTTGGTTACACTGTGAATAAAGTTCAAACACTAAAAATAATATTTTCCACAGAAAAAAAGGTTTTTTAAAACACAAGAAATTATTGGTATTGTCTATATCATGACTAATACTTAGTCAAAATTCCATGTAGACATAAGTAATTTAAAATTTTTTTTCTTTTAATTAAATTTTATAAAATAAAATAGTAATTTCAGTAAAATAAAATGTATTACTTTATTTAACTTTATTATAGCTGTGTAATTTTAAGTACTTAGTAAATATTTTAGAAATAATAGACATAAGACAAAAAAAAAAAACTAATACATTTTATTTATTCCAAGTTACAGTGTTTTTTATTATAATACTAGAAACTTTATATTTTAATTTCAGTCCCTTCAAATGTAGGTAAATTTAGGTTCATACTAAATAAATTTTTCAGTCTTTATAGTATTTAATATTAAATATTCTTCAAAATTTAAATCAAACAATATGCTAAACAAAACAAAAAAAATTGACTACTTTTTCTAGTCCTAAAATATAAAAACTTAAAAAACTTTAAACATAACGCCTTCAAGTTTTAATATAAAAACATACTGATTAAAAAAAAAAAAAAAAAAGGTATCAATTATATATTCTTTATTTTTATGAACCATTTTAAGTGTACCTGTACCACAGTTAAAGGCTCTGGTTCAATAACAAGATATGTCTAAATTTCCAATTTTTCAGGAAACACAAAAAATATTTTTTTTTTCTTATAAGTTAAATTTTAAAATGTTGAAGCATTATTATATTGGTTGTTATGTAATATATTTCATATTATTAAATAATTAGCAAATTTTAATTATTTAATAGAATAAACAATAATATCAACATAATGCTTTATATTGGTTTTTTTAAGCGCAACAATACATACGTCCAAAACTTATATGGTTATTGCACTAAATATGTTATAAGTAGGGAACGGATTTATATGTAAATACATATTTTTATTAAAAGGGGATTTTTAAGATTCGATAAGAAATGTTCATGATTTAAATTATTCCTATTAATATGATGCTACTTTTATTTTACATATTTTTACATATTTCACTAATTTGTAAATATTTTTAAACATATTTTATCATTTCATCATTCATACATCTTCGAACAAAAGTACAAGAAATTATTTCAAATTTAGATCCAGAAACTTCTATCGCTATTAGAAGAGCTCAAAATATTATGCAAAATGAAACATTAAAAACTAATTTCATTTTCATCTCAGTGAATTTTAGTTTTATACAAAAATATGTCCTTAAATGAAAGTATGCAAATTGTCGAATCAACGATTGCAAAATGAAAACTCGTAAGCGGACCAATAGATGTTGTAAAAAAGAAAATTCTTGATATTACAGAAAAAAATTACAGGCTACATTGATTTTAAATCAATCAATGACATAATGAGTGGCAGACACCCATCTAAAAATTTGGAATTATCGCCTTCTGATATTATGCGCTTCAAATATGCTTAAATCAACCGACGTAGGTTGATGTGGAACGATCATTTAGCCGTTTTAAAAATATTTTCAGATCTAATAGGCGACATTTAATATTTGATAATTTAAAAGATATTGTAATAATTCAATGCAACAAATCATTTTGATAATTTAAATTATATAATTTTTTTTTTTTTAATTTAATTTTTTTCCTACATATTTGGATGTTTTTAGCACATATTTTATATATTATACTTACATTTATTAATTTATTTTATTTATTAATATTTAATATTAATTATTTAAAATAAAAATATAATTTTTTTTAAATACTGAACAGTCTTTATTTTTTATGGATAAAAAAACAACTTATATTAAGTAGATAAGTAAGAAATATAATTTATAAAATACTAAATAAAAATATTCCATTAATAAGTTGTTTGATGTTTTTTTAATTATTATCAATATGATTAGATTATTAACAATATAAGTGCGTCCACAGTGTTGAAAATAATAATTAATAATTATTATATAATTAACTGACTATTGAATAAAACAATGTATACCCAGTTCCGTCGTAAGTTTTTGTGAGGCCCTAGGCAATTGCCTAAGTTGCTTGCTTGCTAACAACGGAACTGTGCATACCAATAGTATTATTAGTTTTATTAATAAACCATTACATACCGTAAAGCGTTGATGCACCGAAAAATAGTGATAAAAGCATAGGTTGATTCGGTGTAAAAATAAGATACGTCCTCGATGTAGATATTTCTTGCACCGAGAAAACATTTTTATTTATAGATGTATATGTATGAGATACGTCTGTGCGTATCTGATTATTGCATCGAACAGAATTAATAAAAGAGTATTAGGTGTATACTTTTTAGTACAATAATTGGACGTATCTGGTTGTTGCATAAATTTATAGAGAATTTTGTTCCCAATATTTTTATGTAAAAACCTCATTTTTGGACGTATCTTGTTATTACACTGGTGCCTTCAATTGATTTATAAATTTAATGTCAAGGTATTAAAATATAAAATGGAACAATATAAATCAATATTAACTGGATTACACACTAGGCGATTCGAACGCACGTCTCCGTGTATTTCGAATGTCGCGATTTATAAACGCAAACGCGTACTCCTTACACATTAGATGCGTGTCGATGTGTTTTTTCTACGTTTTGAAATCGCATTGTGCTTCCACACTAGATGATTTGGGTGCGTTTCTCAAAAATAAAAAGCGCGGCAAATGTTAATTGAACCATTCAATTCTTTGTACTTTGTTACTTATATTGTATTTCGTTTCGTCTATTTTTTTTTTGTTTTAATATGAAAGTATGCTAAATACTTAAGTAACAATAACTGACTAGCTGAGTAACAAGTAACAACTTAGAATAACGAACTTCGTAAACTATAAGTATACGAATACGACAACTGTCGTAGACAAATTATGAATGAACGTAAATAAACGCGGGGCAATCGTAGCTTCTTTTTTTTATTATTTTAGGACCAAAGAAGGTTTAATGTACCTACCTTTTTCACGATCCATTTTATTATTTTAAAAAATAAAATGTAAAAATATAAAATAAAAAATTATAATATAACACGTATGTTATACAATGCGTAAATCTGAAGGAATGAACTGGAAGTTTTGACGCAGTCAGCGACAACTAAATAATTATACTTGGTTTTATTTTTTTTCACATATTATTAATTTCTTTCTGTAGAAATTCTTTATAGTATGGTTTTATACAGTTTTAATATGTTGCTGATCAATGTATATTTATATTTTATAGCGTTGGGATACCTACTTGGAAAAATATGTTGTTTATATTTTATTGAAATTATAAATATAATACTAAAACAAAATGACAAATAACTTTCTAATGTCCGTATATATAAATTTATTAGTATATTTTAAAATACAATACGGAACCAAAATATTTTTGTTGAAATTTGATTGAATTGTAGATATTATATTAGAAAAATACTTATAAAATATAATTAATTACCTTTGCATTTTTGTCATACAGTAAAAATTGTAATGAAATTACGTAACACTTGCAATAAAAATAACGCCATTGCAGTAACGCGTTACTTTCTATTATGTTACTACCCCACTCGTAGCTACGAATCGGTACCTACACTGTTTGTCGTACTATTTATTATATTATCAGAGAGTACTTTGCACCAGTGGCGTGATTGAGAAAAAATCTAGGGGGGCAATATAATATATTTATTATTACCAAAACCCTGACACCCCTCCCCCTCACCAGTTAAAACATATTTTTATTGTATGTATTTTATACACTATATCTAATTGTTTGATTTTACATATATTTTAACTCATTTTATAGTTAAGATAAACATAAATTGTAGGTAGCAGATACTAGGTACCAATATTGTTAAATAATACCCATAAGAGTTCATTAATAAAAGGTGCTATTTGTACTGTTGGATTATCTGGGGAGGCAAAATTATACCTTTATCTCTCAAAAAATTGTCAGAGGGGGCATTTGCCCCCCCCCACAATTACGCCACTGCTTAGCACATTAAAATATATAACACAGCGTACCTACTTTACCATATAGGTACTATATTACCTGTTAACCTTTTTTATTTGTTTTCCGTTCCGTTCATGATTCATTTAATATTTTTCTTCTCATAGTTATATTAATAATGTACATATATATGTAATAAATATTTTTCAATGCTGTAATGCATATTCTATATTAACCGTTATCCCAAACGAAAAAAAAATATCCAATAAAAATTATGACATCTGAAGCAAAAATTTAGTTAAGTCCTGTACAGTTTGTGTTTTCAGAATGGTTTTTGCACTGCCTAATCTACCTGCTGTTAGAGGCCATCCTCTATGTCCTCGGTTCAGTATGTATGATGGTTTCAGGGCCATCACGCAGTATATTCAACAATTTCCTGAAGTCGAGCAGGGAATGAGAAATGTTTTAATTGGATATGTTGACTACTTTTGGTTTTTCCAGATTGGTCCAGAGTTCATTAGCGTTTTTGTAGAAGACTACCTTACGATTAATTATTTGGAATTATTTCATTAAACATTATTAGCATAAATGGGACGACATCCTTATATATGGGATTTTCTTAGTGAGTTAGAGAAAGTCTGATGTGTGTTCTTTATTTTGTATACTTATTCTACATGTTTATAATTATACGTGTTATATATTTTAATTAATTAATTCAACGGTGGCTAAGAGATGAGATGATTTGTATGTATTTTAATTTTAGTTAAAAACAATTGATACTTTATTTATTATATTCCTAGTAAACATTATTAAAGATTGTTTGAAACTATTGAAATTTTTTGATTTTATTTGCAATGCCTATACTATGATCAACAGTTTTCTTCTTTTTTTATTGTTGGCGTCAGTTTATTTAAATAGTTATAGTATATTTTTACATTACACCATACTTATTTTATAACTAGGTTTTTGTTATAAGTAAATAATCATGTGTCCGTGTAATTATGAATTAAATATTTTATATAATAGACAACAATTTTTCACTGTGTTCCAACAAATAAAACTTATAACCACATGTCAAATCTGTGTTGTGCTGTAAAATCTGAAATATATATGACCAACCTAGCCTATTAACTATTTGATTATTTTGACCTGGGTTTAATGTTCATTTGATTTAATATTTTGTTTGATGTTAAATAAAGTCTATTGGTGTAATTATTATAATATATTATATTCAATTGCTATTATTTTTCCATTTTGAATCCCAATAGTCCCAATTATTCATGTATCAGTAAATTTGTTGGGAGTAAAACCAAACTCGTATCATTACATCCTATCACAATTACTAGGGTTAGAATTATGCGCTGCCGGTCTATCCGCACATTGGTTGGATCATGTCAAAAATATGTTGGCAGTACGGTTAACCATTTCCGCACGTTCGCTTGGATCGACTCAACTATTAAGTTGTCCTGGCTAACTTTTCCTCATGCATCATTCAAAATCTTTGTTTCTAACAAAATTAAAAAGATTCAGTCAGTTGATAAATTACTCGTGGCTTCACATATGATCTGAAGATAACCCAGCTGATAATACTGCTTCGTGAGGACTTATGCCATCAGAACTAAGTAGCTGTTTATTATACTGACAAGGACCCAAGTTACTGTATGAAGATCCGGAGAATTGGAACACAAATTAACCTTAGTTATCATTAGATCAAATGCTCGAGGTAAAAGTTACTTTTTTAATGGTCCACTCAAAACCCGTCATGGAATGGTTCGAGCGGTTCTCATATTTACAACATGCCATTCGAATAATAGCCTGGATGAGGCGTTTTGTGTGATTATGTAGGATTGTGGAGTTGTTATTAGGTCCGGATCAAATCGTGAGAGTGGTAAGGTTATTAACCAATCAGTCAGGGTGTTATTAACAGGCTGGTAATCAAGATAGTTATTTTGCCTACCAAGCCTTAAACTGAGGTTCCGAGTTCATTACACCTCAAACAATACATTGCTTCAGTTAATTGAAAAAATTTGGAGATATACTAAATTTACTAAGCCCTTTAAAAAAAACTATGCCGTTATAGCAACAGAAAAAATACATGATAAAAAAACCTGGATTAATAGCCTTTGATAACAATATACAATACCACTCATATTTTTATTTAAAATCTATCAAAATATTACTGAGAAAATAAAAATCATTGTCAGTACATATTTTTAGAATAATACTAAATTTTATCTAAGAGTTAGACATGTAAATAATATAATATTATTCTGTATAGCTTCTGGGTTGACCAATGACGTACTTCACTTCAGTGTCTAACCCCCTCTCCCGAAGGCCAAAAAAAAAAAGTTACAACGTGAAATTTTAAAATATTTATTAAGACACTCTCAGCTAAGAGTAAAAACGTGTGATTTTTTTCTTATGGGGATACACCAAGTCACGAGTTTACCAGAACAAAATTCGAAATATCTTGGAACTTAAACAAGAAATTCGTCGAGTCCTCAACGAACTTTATGGGGCAATGTGTAATCAAGTAATGGTAAAATTTAAGGAAAGAATAATCGCTTGTAGGACTAGTTAGGAGGGTCATATGCCTGATATTGTTTTTCACTGTTAAACCTTAACTTCTTTCGAAGAGAATGATATACTTGTTATAGTTTTTTAAAAGAAATAAATTTAATTTATAGCAAATTTAAATCCTGCTTTTTTTTTGAGACATCCTATATATATATATAAAACTTGTGCATTACTACAAGTTGACACCATAAACCTGTAGATCACCTTTCGTTACTAATATATATCTTGAACGTAAACTTATTATGTTTTACATGACTAATATACATTTTGTAATAATACACATATCACACAAACTTATATTATAGAAAAGCTTAAATACATCGCAACCATTGATAGACAATTTTTGTAATACCGTGACGATAAAGTTACTTGGGCACAGAACGAAATCAAGTTTAAGCCTTGTATGTTTTTAAAATATGGCCAATATTAATAAATTAAAATGTATTCTAAACAATAATTAAGTATAATTAATACCATCTATAATACTAAATCAGTTAGCTCAAAATGATGTATTTTTTTCAACTTAAGCGTAGGAAGATGCGAGTACATCATTATAAACATAATGGTATATTTTATTACTCGTTTGCAAATCCATGAACTCAAAGACATATTATTTTAGGTATTCAAGTGTTCTAATTATACATACATTATATATTATATTTTAATACCACGTCGTTATATCTAATTTTAATAACGATTTAACTGTCTTTTTATCACGCATTACCAAAATATTGAGTATAAGGGCTGTAAACAATCACAGTAAAAAATACAAAAAAATATATACTTTTTTTTTACATATTGTTTTCTTATAATTAAAACGATTTGTTGACACGGGATAATGTAACACAATTAACAATTATTTTTTCTTTCATAATCTTATAATCACTTGAGCACTCATTTTGTGCACTGGTAAAATATTAAATGTACGGAAAAGTTTTTATAAAATAAACTTAATACTACTCGACACAAGACAAGAGTGCCATCAAAACAAACGGTCCGCGTTAATAATAACTAAATAGAGATAATTCTAAAAAGTAATAAAATAAAATTAGTTGAAAAAAACACAAAAACTCATTTATACTCGTAAGGTGCTAAATTAATAGTAATGATAATAATAATAATAAAAAAAAAAAGAATAGAAGAAAAAAATCTAAACATTATTTTTTGCATTTATAATAAATATTAATTATCTAATAAAGATGCATAATGTTTCAAAAAAATATATATAGAACACGGATTTTTGTTAGATATTTTTCTGTGAAACACAAAATAACAAAATACACTTACTCATATAATGAATAAGAATTTTTTTTAGATTAAAATTAAGTAATTAGCTAAAGAAAAAAACCAAGCATATATTATATATCAACGAATAAAAAAAATTGATTTATTCCCAGTCATTTATTATTTGTTTATAAAGAGAAACAATATTTTACTTGACTGCGAAATCCGTGTAATATAATGTTTTTGAAACACCTTGATTATAAATTAAAAAAGAAAAAATCACACACACATATAGACATGAATGATGATGATTACCAAATAGAATCGAAAACATAAGTTTAATAAAAATGAATTAAATTATTATTGTTAATTTTATAATACTATAATGAGAATGATAATAATAATAATAATAATAATAATAATAATAATAATTGTATTTGTAATAATAGTATAGTAATAATAATGATAATAATTTTAACAATAATAATAATAATAATAATAATAATAATAATAATAATAATAATGATAATAATTATTATTATTATTTAAACACACACAATTGAAATCAAAGCTAAAATGTTAATGTATATAATACAATTGGTAGACCTAAGTAAACATTTTGAAATAATTTTATAACTTTTTAATCATAGTGTAACTTTGTTATATAAAGTTATTCGATGGAAAGTTGACAACCCATAAACAAATTTTACTAGGTACAAAATTAAAATACACAGAAACGAAATCGGATTGGAAGACAAAGGAGTTCATTTTATTGTGTAAAAATAGTTGTCATTTTTAGGAAATTATAGATTTTATGAGAATTAATTGTTGAATTTTTCTAACTCAACATAATGATTAAAAATCAGACAAAATATTTAACTTTTTTTTTTTAATGGTCATTCATATAGTTAAATTCACGTAATAAATTTAATAATAGATCTTGTAATAGAGTAAATTATTACAAAAATTAAATACTCTATTCCGATATATCTAACACAATCTTGAGTGTATAACACCAAATTTTAATATTGATTAATTTTAACAGTTTAACCAGAGTCTATTCACTGAAAATTGTATGGGAATTTAATTATATTAACAGGATGAACTAATTAAAATAAAATGGAAAAAAACAATTTTATTGTTTTTTTTCTTCATTTTTAATAAAGCATAACTACTCGTATATGATACTGAATAATTCAGTACTACAAAGTCGACGGTTAATAAAAAAATATCAAGGTTAAAATAAAATAAAAAGTAAGAATGACAAAAAATTGAATTACATAATTGGAATAAAATGAAATTTACGAAACATTAACCATTAAGATAAATAAACGAAGATAATAATTTACTGGCAATATTCGTGCAATGCCATAACAAAGGTAAACGAAGTCAGTAAAAACTCTTGAGATCACAATGACAGGGTCTTGATGTATATTATGTTCTTTCAAAACAAACAACCTAGTCAGGAATAAGTAAATAAACCCTATTTAACTTCAACACATATATAGAAACCAACGAACCAAGCACTTAAAATTGTAATTGTCTGGTATTCTAATATGTATAAAGTTACCATATACACTTAAAAAAAATTTATTTAATATATTGCCAATCTCTCAAAGCCAAAACAATTAATATTTAAAAATTTGTTTTTATATCGCCTATATTAACATTCTAAATGTTCAAAACAAAGTTATAACTTATCATCAGCGTTACAAATCCCAATTGAAAAATGTAAAAATATTTTTGGTAAATGCAAAAATATACTTGTGAGGGAACACAAATTTTAATTGTTTTTGAGTGTTCAGTCCCGATTAAATTTCATATGCTCACGAAAATTCGATTAAAATTTTTCGAAACCCACAAAAAGGAATATATGAACACCGAAATTATTCCATGAGCCAAACATTTATCTGTATTAAATATTATTTCTCTAAATATTTAAACTGAATAACATATTTTTTTAAATCTTTTAGATCTTTGAAGTCTTTCAATATTAAACTTGTTTGTATTGGCCAATGTTTAAAATATACAATAAATTAATTGAACGAGGAAAGCTTTTTCAATATGGGGTTCAGTTTATTCTTCTTAATTAATCTTTCTATGTTGTTTTTTTAAGGTTGTATATGTTAATTCTTATGTTTATATTTTCTTTTTAGTAAATATATTTGTTATTATATTTTATAATATAATTAGAATATGAATTAGTTTTACTCATAATAACCCTTGATATTTTATTTGAGATTTCATTATATAAATTAAACAATATGAAAGGAAATTTGTGTTTTTCATGGTACAATTAAATTGTTATATTATTATTATTATTATTAATTTTTACGGTAGTTTTTGCAAATGTATTATATATTCTTTTTAAACTACAACGACATTTAAAAACATTTCCTACAAACAAAGTAGACTAAGTTGGCAATTAACAAAAGAAGCCCTCTAAATAATAAATAGTACATTAGATCTAATAATAAGTCATCGTAATAATATTAAATATGAATTAAATTAAGGTTTTTTTCGATACCTATTGCCATCAGATGCGAATAATTGAAAGTACACAAATAAAAACTGTCTCTTGTGTTCTATTTTCGAAAACTAGTTAAATGGTTAAATATGAAACAAAATTAGGTACTGCGAAACACATAATAGTTCTATATTAGTGATCGCAATGCCATTAATTTAATTTTAAATTCTGATTAAAGATGAATTTAATAAGTTAATTATAATAGAATAATAATTGAATCGCAAATAAATATTTTTAAACAAACTTAATAAAGTTTTGATGTTATTTCATTAGATTTGTCGTGCGTAATAATATGGTGAACCGAAATCATGTATGTTGACTATACGGCTGTAAGACAATCGAATAAAAATACGATGTTAAAAATCGATGATTTAATCACAGAATTTTTACGAGTAGAAAATATAGTCCATTATCACCATATAAAGGTATATATAAAAAGGTAACAAATTCAAGATGATCCTGCGCTTCGATGCGCAACGCGTAGAAAATCTTTGACTGTATTTATTTACATTTCACATTATAACATTGAATAAAGATTACAAACACACACTTATGCAGTGTACACACATACATACAGATATATACATACACAAATAAAATGTTCTTAACCATATGTATTATACACTATGAGTTTTGCACAACATCAAATTATATACCGAGACTATATAAACAAAGATATTACTATACTGATGTAATCAACGTATTATAATACAGATTTCCGGGAATCGATTTATAATAAAATATTGGGTAAGAACTCTTTAGTTATAAGCACCAAAAAACGGTATTGCGCGCAAACAGCGCCAACCTCAAAATCTGAAAACATTTTTTCGACAGTATCCCCGGACAAAATACCTAATAGGATGATTCTTACATTATTTTCATAATTACCAAATAGTTGCATTGGTTAAACATTATTATCTCGTGTATCATGATACACGAATAAATAATTAAATACATCTGATCTGAAATAATTCAGCACTAAATATAATCAAAGAAAATAATCGATAGTTGACATGTCATATTATAGAATAGGTGGTAATTAATAAGATATTGTTGATGTTTTGTGAAACTATTATAATGTAAATTATGAAAAGTTACTCTTTTTAGTAAATATAATATGGAAATTATATTCTGATTATGAGTGATAAATCATTTAAAAATCCGTCCATAAAGTATAATATACGGTAGGTGATGAATAAATTGTTGATAATCATCAAATAAAACTAAAACATTACATTTAACGTATTAGGTTAAAATTAGTTTAATTTTAAGAAAATAATGATTTACCAATTATTCAATTATCAAACAAAAATTAATATTATAATAAGAAATAGCAGGTTAATTTGAATTCAAATAGTTAATTTTAAACATCTTTAAACTGAATGGAATTTAAAAATAAAATCTTATATAGAACATATTTTTAATGAATTAATGTAACAACTAAAAAAATATTTTAAGTACTTCAAATCTAAATGGAGAACAACGTTTCTGTAATATTAATGCTCAATTTTTATATAAAAATACTGAACATATACCGCATATATACATACATAAAATCCTCTCCCCAAGTAACTTTGAAGACCGATTATCTGTCTTTGATTAATATATTATAATGGGTTAGAGTGCTGATGAAGTAATTTTGTTTATTAGGAAATTAATGCAATTTTCATCCTTATAGTAAAAAATCTAAAACCCTGCTTAGAATTTGATAGTTGGAAAGACTACTTTAGTATTTGAATTCAAGTGGTAAATAGAAAAACCACTAATTAATAATAATGTATTCATTTTGAAAATATACGCAACATTTAGTTAATTTATTTGTTGTTATTTATTTATGAATGATGTTCCAGAAATGTTTTCTATAGTCAAATATTTAAAAATATAATACGAAATCCAAAATACATTTATTACAAATAATATACAAAGTATTATATTCTGTAAATTCCAATAGGTACCGACTTATAAAATATGAATCTTTTACACATCATATTTTAGGTATTCAAATATATTTTTATTCTATTAAATAACTTTTTAAAAGAAGTTTTTAATAAATGATTTGGTTAATGTAAAGAAAGTTATTTTTAAAGTATTTACAAAAATTTTTTATGTAAAAAAAGAAAGCTAAATAAAATTATTTACTAAAATAATCATCTAAAAATCATAAAGAATTGTTGATTATGTTGAAAAGCTAAATCAAAAACAAAATACGACAAAACATGACATTTATTTTGATCTAAAAATCATGAAAAAACTTTAAATATGTTAAAAAGCTAAATTAAAAACAAAATACGACAAAATATGACATTTATTTTGATCTAAAATTTGGTTAAAATGAATAAAAATTGTTAAAAGATGAACCTTAAGTACATGTAAGTAGTATTAATGTGCGTTATTTAAACTATAGTTTTATACATTTAAAGTAGAATTTCACTTATAATATATTTACTATTCTATTTTTATAAATAACCTGGGATAAATAAATTTCCTTTTCTAAGTTATACATAAATATTATTGAAAAAACTACTATTCTATTAGGTATTAAATAATTGAATATTGTTTTAAATTTCACTTGTACGTTAATAACATAGGAAGCTTATTTCTTTAAATGAATTAATTACTTTTTAATCGCTGAGTATTCAAATACATAACTTATGACACCTTATCAATACAAAAACTGGATATTTTTAATACTTTTATAGTTTTTTTTATAATTCTTATAATGGTAAATAACACAATATTTTAAACAAGATAACAATTGGATATAACCAATTTTAATATAATCCAAATCTTTGTTGCTATTTAATTATTTTGATGATTTAAAGAACTAAATTAATCTTACAATGAATTATTAAATATTTATCTTGCTATATTTATGTTATACTTTGATTGAAATTACAAAATTTAAATAAGTCGTTTCTAACAACATTGATTTAATAAGATCTAGTAATAATATCAATGAATACATTGTTAACAATTATACATGTACTGCGTGAGACTAATTTTAAAAGAAATAAAAAGTTGATTTTATATTAGGTAAGCTTAACTTGATCTGTTGCATATTTAACAAAATAACTAATGTTTTAAACAATTAATTTACCTAATTTTACTATAATTGTACATCCCTAAACCAAAGAAATTCAAGAGAAATATGTTGTATTTTTAAAACAAATAACAAATATAAAACATACTTCAATAATTTAGCACCAAAAAAATCGAAAATATGACTAGAGTATTCACTGAATTATATTGGGTTTTTGATTGATTCTTCAAAACTGTTTGGCAATTGGATTATATATATATTCATAAGAACAAAAGTAATAATATCTAATTAAAGTAAAGTCAATTTACTAAAAGTTGATAAATTATCAAATCTGTTTTTAAACAAAAAATATAATATAATGAAAGGAACTCAAAAACCCAACAAAAAAGTTAGGTAAATGGTTTAATGAGATCTAAACAAAATACATTTTAAAACTATGGCACAAAAAAGAAGAAATAATAATTTATGAAAAAGTTTAAATAATTAAATGGTTTTTAAAATAAATTTTAATGCATAAGTACAGCACACTTTAAATTGAAGATGAATCAACCATAGGGATGTTATTAGTATATTATTAATAGGTTTGAGAATATCCAACCGAATTGATTGAGCGTCAAATATAAAAATAGTTTCGGCAATTTAGTAATTGTGTTTTAAAAATGGTTACAAAAGAACTTCTTTTGAGCATGAATGTTTTTATTTTTAATATTTTAATATTCTACCTTAACGCAAGATTTTTAATTTACAACAAACAGAACTAATTACATAATAGAGTTATTTTTGAAAACATATCCATTAACCAATTAAAAATGATAACCTAAAAAAATATTACAGTAAATCTTTAATTGGTCTAATTTAATGATATATATCTAAAATACTACTTTTATGGTATCTGTAAGTATAATATTTTAATGATTTATACTTTAACTAAGTGTATATTATATATTGACAATTTGTTATATTGAAAAATACTTAACTACTGACTAGAATGACTTAGAAATATATTTGATTATAAACATTAAATCTAAGAAATATTTTAATATTAGACATTATGTATATTTTAAATATTTTTTTAGAGAGTCATTTGGTAACATTTTTTTCAAATACGATCTAAAGATTAATATCAATATAAATTAAATTATTTTATAATAAATGTAGGATATATTATAATACAGAAATAATTCTAAAAGTTACTTATTATTACTCAACTTATAGTTACTCAAAATAATTTGTCGACCAAATTAAAGGTTTTCTAAATACTTAAGTTACCATTTTATAACTAAAATAAAGAAATTATTTTCAGAAATATAAAAGTTGATAGTTTTCTATAATGCAAATTTTTTGTGCTCTATTTCTCCCAAAAAATCAATAATGAACATACATCCAACTTATTGTTCCATTATATGTTAGGTTAACTAGGCAACAACTAAATTATTTGATTGCTACGTAAAAAAGCACCACATATATGAAAAGTTCAACTTCAATTGTCATATAAAAGATTTAGAAGTACTTGTGTGAATTAATTATTGAAACAATGAGACCAGGTAAATTTCAATGAAACAGTATGTTTTATAGATGAAGGAACTCATCAATAAATAATAATTTTTTTTTTTCTTTGTTTATATTTTTGACATCAATTTTCTAACTATTGTATAATGTAAACTAATTTCAGTCTCTTTCTCATTATATTAGTCTTTTTTATTCCATATGTTTTTATAATAGCTAAACTACATTAATGATGATATTAAAACTAATAGACTTGTAGATCTGCGTATATATTTATATCAAACATCATGCTGGAATGTTAAAATATAAAGGAACAATTAAGTGGACTGATTTATAGCCTAAATATGTAACTAAGTTGACGTTATCAGGTACTGATGTTTTAAATTATAGCTGTGTGGAAGATTCCAAAAAGAACTTAAACATATTTATTATAGTAAAGAAGTAGATATTAAAAAAAATTTTATATCGGAAAAACTAAAAACCTGGTGGACTTAAAGAAGATTTTGAAAATAATTAGAAATATCTTCAAAAGTAATTTTTATCTTATCTAACTTAATTGTATGTTATGTAACATTATGAATTTTTTAAAAAATTACTGTTCAATTTTTCTGTTTTAAATCAATTTAAATAGTTTTAAGTTCAAATTACCAAATTAGTTAATTTATTAAATAAAGAATAGTTGTTGAAATAAAATGGGTTAGTATGTTAAATAATGTATGAATTATGTTTCTCAGTTATAGATTTATATAACCCTGAGAAATAAGTATATATATAGCAATATATAAAATATGCATAAAGCATTAAAAATATCCAGTTTTAATAGTGAGAGTCCATTTAAACATTAAACTCGTCTTTGTCAAATTACCCTGTGAATATTAACTTTTCATTAATCATCTCCAATAAGTCCACCTGTTATTATATTGTGTACTACAATCTGTATGTTTGAGATGTAGGTATATATTTTTATTTCAAGCAATGTTATATTGCATACTGTTCATTGAGATCAATAATCACACCGGTTTATGTGCAAGTAAAACTTAACCAAATAATTCGGTTAGGTACTTGCACAGTCATGTACAAGCAAAAATTTAAACAAATGTTCTTAATATTATATAGGTACGTTAGAAAAATTGACTTGATTTTATCAGAATTATTAGTAAATGCAAAATGAATAAGTTTTTGTGATTAGTAGTAATTAATAAATATTAGTTCAAACTACATTGTATTAGATTCTCACTCTCAATAAGTTATATTTTTAACAGTTGTCAATCAAAAATGTAAGAATTAATTTTGAAAAATAATGAAAAATTTTCAGAAATAGTAGTATGAATTTTTGAACAGAAGGGAATAAGTTATGTATAATTAAGTACACAGAATATATTATTTTACTTGTACCTAATAGCGTAAGAATGAGTAAAAAAGTAAAAATATTACATTGACTTAAATATAGTTTTTCTTGGACATTATGTTGAATGGTAAATATATTATTCACCTAAATTTAATAAATACAAATGAATTTATAATTAAATAAACACACTTACATTGTTATGTACACACATAATACACGCACACATACAAATGGAATAATAGCAACAAAAGAAAAAGAAAATATTAATAAATTATTAACGAATTTAAATTTAAAATATATAATATTAGGAATATCTTAGACTAGCAACGTTAAATAGAACAGAACACTATCAGTCAACATGCTTGCGCAATTATTATTTAAATCTGTTCCAAAAGTAAAACAAAGAAAAAAGGGAAATTTATAGTATAAGATAGGTATCAATAATGATTATATTGCACAAACATTAACAAAAATGTTATAGGTAATATTAACATTTTTTTAGGAAAAAAAAAATTATAATTTGTATATTATTTATAATATGCATTGAAAAGTGTTTATTTTGATAACGTTATTATGGTGCACGCGATTTAATTTAAATGTATCTAACATAAAATATAATTAATAAATTAACATAATTTACCTTCTTTAGACATGTTAATATCAGTGAATTTGCAAGTCGGTTAAAGATGTTTTAGAAGGAAGAATTATGTAAACATATGAAAACATTTGAAGATTGATGAAATCATTAACAGTCAGTTAATGAATCAGCAAGAGACATTAATAAACTGGATGCATCTCCTTTGCCTAAAAAAAAAACATAAAAATAACATATAAACTATTACAATACTGTCATTACATATACCATGTATAACTTTTGCATAAAACTATGAACACCCATAACAAATTTAATTTTATATTAATTGATATATAAATAACTGCCATTTTTACCTTTATTAGTTTTAAATGATACTTGAAGTACACGGTTGCCTAACGTGTATCCATTAAGAGATTGAATAGCAACTACTGCTTCATCATAATTTGTCATAGTGACAAACCCAAATCCTTTACATTTATTTGTTTGTAAATCTCTGATAACTTTTACGCTTTGTACAGCACCAAATGGACCAAAGAGTTGCCATAAAACATTTTCCTCGGTCTCAGGTGCCAAGTTATACACAAATATGCACCAACCAGATCCATTCATAGAATTACCAGGTAACATGGAATTTGCTAACAGATCGCCAGCTAATGGTGAATATCTAAAATTAAACAATTTATAATTTAATGAACTATTTTACATATATCATATAAAAATTATTAAAATCTTTAAACTGATATAATAAAATATTTTTAATGGTAATAGTTATTGAATAGTGATAATTATAGGAATTTACTTGTTCACTTAAGTATTTTTAGTTTAAATCAAAAACTTAAAAAATAAATATTTAATTATATTAGAAACAACTTATTAAATAAAAGAATACATTTTATGGGCTATAATTATCACTATTAATTTTTTATATTTTACTTTTAAATACATTTAAATTAGAACTAGAATATTTTTCATATAAAGATATAAACTATACATTTTAATTTAAAAATGAATAAAGATGTTATATTTAATTAAATATATTTAAAAATAAATGATAAACAATATATAAACAGAATCAATAATATACAATTATTTTTAAAAAATGCATGATAATAAATCATACATATAAGTGCATTATAATTTTAACTAAAATAAATAAAAAACAATACGAGTATTTAATATTTGTAATGATTATTTATTTCAGACAAATTATAATAATAATTACTATAATAGGAATATTTTATAACTCCTATAACTTCTTTAATTAGTAAAATTAATATAATTTAATATGAATACTCTGTATACTAATTATAATAAATAAATTCTGAAATGATTAGATTTTATTAAGTTAATTATTTTAATAATTAAAAATACTAGGGGTGGAATTCGCTGTTTAAAATGATCAACTTTCATTTTCATTGAATATATTTAGGTGATAAATTAATATATTATAAAAGGTCTCTCTAGGCTCTATATCATGCTTATTTTCAATTTTGTTTACTGCGGTCAGTATTATTTGTCACATCAAAGTTAAAAAAAAAATGTATGTCTAACAAATTAATAAAACAAAAATATTTATACATTTTTATTTTCAACTGATGATAAAATAAATATAAAAGCTTAAAACACTTTACATGATTTAAATAAGACAGACACAATAACAAAATACCTAGTAAAACAAGTTAAAAAATATAGAGAAATATACATAAATTTCAAAGTATTTTATTTTTATAATATTTACTAATATATCTAAATATTTTATATATTTAACTAAATTCCTTAAGTACTGCTCTACATATTAAAGTAATACTAAGTATCATTAATTTTAAATTGAATTACTTTTACCATTTTGTTTCTTTTAGTTTAAATAATGCATATTTTTCCAATAAATATATTTTAAATTTAAGATTAGAAGTGTTATAAAATAAACAATACTGACCTCTGTAAGCCTTTGTTTATGGCTAGCATGGTCTTTCCAGTGCTAAAACAAAATAAAATTAAAATAAATAAATGTATGTTTATTTATTTATACCAACAATAAAATCTATGTAAAATAAATTGTACAACGAGCGGCAGCTTTAATAATTGTTCTATTTCAATGATAAAAATAAAAAAAATGTCATTGTAGATGTCAATCTATTAAGAAGTTATTTGATGCAATAATGAAAAAATAAGTATAAACAAACAAACAAGACAAAAAGGTAGAAAAAAGTTGTTTTTTATAACATATTATTTAAATAATAATACTGGGTTATTAATATAAGTCAAAAATTTAATATTCTAGTAAATCAATCAAACAAATATTAAATTTGAATAGAGAAGTAATTCTGTTTTCTACTGTCATTCAACTAATTTTGATAAATAATTTATATATATATATATATATACGAGATAGAAATATGTTCATAAATATTAATTTAAATACATTTTAAAATGATGAAGAGTATTAAATAAAAAGAATCAACAATAAATAAATAAATAAATAAATAGTTGAATTCAGTAGTACAGACAAAATAATTTATTCATATTAAAAATAAAAATCTTTTCATCAAATTAAATAATGTTAAACTACATGCATATCATGGAAAAATTCTATGTACCCCTTCTTTTGAATATAAAACATGAGATTTGTTTTGCTATGTTCTACGTACACAAATAAGATTACCATGTTTTTTTTTCAATTCAAAATATTTCTTCCTACCAGCAATTTAGAGTGCTCATCAGCACCAAATACAAATAATTGGAAATATATTACCTATGCCATCTCGTGATACATCAATCCATTGGTTATTAATTACACTTTGTTATCCAGGAATGGTATGAACAATTTCTCCTCTCCATTCATTGAGTTATTGAGTTTTGAAAAGTCTTAATTTACTAAGAATTTTATTTTGACTAATTTTTATAACTATCAAAATAATGTTAATTTAAATACTATTTTGACCATCATCCGTACAGGAATTTTTGGAGAAGGAGTGAATTATAATTACATGTTTTATTTAAAATATGATTAATGATTTAAAATTATATAATTTAATAAATTATTAAAAAATGATCAAATTTAACACTTCAATTTTAGTCCTTCAGCTTGATTATCGAAATGTTGATCATCATGACAATAACTCAGCTAAGTAGGTCAATTGAAGAGAAATACTAATTTATATTAAAACTATCGTAAAACTGGAACTGAATCCTCCTAGCCCTAAAAATTGTGTTAGAACTTGTAATATACTTTAAATATAAAGATTTTTAATTATTTATAAGTAATTAAGTAATTAATAAATTAATTGAAAATTTACCAACAGAATAATAATATTTTAAAATATGTATGTATATCACAAAATAAAATAAAAAATATTAGATAAAATATCATTTTTTAGAAACTAATTGTATTCAAATGATAAATCTTCCATAAAATATAAATATTGATAAAATAATTATGTCAATCAATAATAAAAAAAAAAATTACTAAAACTAACACTGAAAAATTATGTTAATATAGTTGATTTCTTTGTTTGTTAAACTATTTGTATTATTTAACAGACTATTTGTAAAAATACAATAATAATGTTTATTGTAAAATTATATTATTTTTATAAATAAAAAAAACATTACAATGATCAAATTTTCAATACTTCAAAAAGTTCCTAAAAATTACTTTTAGGCTATGTACATTTATATATTAGTTAATGTAAATAATGTGCAATCAAATAATATTAATGTTAAAAACAAAACTATTTATAAGCTGCCACACTTTGTAAAATGAAAAAACAAAACAAAACAAAAGACTAAATTAAAATATTTTCTAAAAGTTTATTGATAATAAAGAATTAATTAAAAACATACTGGTAATCACTAGTTAATAAAAATTTAAATAATCAGGAAAATGTATGTCTTGTAATAATATAATTATGTAAAAATAACAAAGGGTGGGTAAATGTATACATTATAATAAAATATAAAATATGACCATCATTTTAATATTTACAGCACAAAAAAATTGTACTTTTGTTAAATGAGCAGTTTTAAGATATTATTCAAATACGATAAACATGTAAATAGAGCTCAGAGGTTCAGTATACAGTCAGATGACAGTTATCTGTTGAACAATACAAGATACCATTAAACATATTGAAAATAAAATTTAAATATAAACAACTACATTTTAATGTAAAGAAGAAATATTTATATAAATATGTAAAGGTTGACTTTACACTGTAATAAAAAAAAAAGTATTATTATAATTTTGTTAATTATAATCAATATGAAATATTTAAAAACATATTACTTTTCTTGTTTAAATTATTATTTTTATTTTTCAATATATATATTCTAATAAACCATAGTAAAAGTGCATTAAAATTAATTTAAAAGTTATTTCAACTAATCAACACATACTTACTGAAGTGAAAATCATTAATTTAATAGAAAATTGAATGTTTTTTTTTTTTTTTTTTAATAAAATTGATAAATTTAACTTATTTGAATTATCCTCGATTATTTGATAAAAATTAAGCAATTAATATAATTATTTTTCGAAACATTTTATTAAAAATATAAAATGAAATAAATGATATTTTTTATGTATGATACATTTATGATTAATATTTTAAACAAAAATATGATACATTGTTATATGATATATATATAGTAATATATTATTTTTTTTATTAAAACAATAGTAATTGTAAATTGGGTATAGTAATTTAAATTTTTAATATTAACTTAATTTATATAATTGCCAAATTTTAAATAAGAATGTTATTACATCTGCCTATAAAAACTGGTATTGAATTATGAAAGTATTCGATATATTTAAAACCTTAGTATGCCACTTTTAATCATGCTAGAATATGAATGTGAACTCAACAAAGCATTTTTTTCAATATTGGGGATGATAAAGTAAATTAAAAATCTTAGTTTGAAAAGTTGATCTTTATTTTGAACAAAATGCTAACTAGAGAATTTAATATTTAAAACATATTACTAACTACAATCATAATTTAGCTAATTAGCACCTGAGAGACCATTAAGAAAAATTGTTTTGGAAATATGTAATAAACCAATAAAATAAGAAAATGTATAAAAAAAATGTACAAAGCAATAATAAACAAAATATAAAATATGGAAATAAAAGTCATTTAATTTATTAAATTGAATCTCATATATTTTATACATCAATAAGAAAATATTGTCTATATTTTATTTTTTGATTTATTACAATTTCCCCACAAATAAAAGAAAAACTTATTTTTTAAATAATTAGTATTGTTACATAATTTCAATATTTTTATTAAAATGTAGTATATTGTTGTTAATTCATATGTTTAGAAAACTATTAAATGTAATATATTTTTCCTTTTTATTTAACCAAATTATTATTTAAATTTTTCTAATAGCAATCTTATTGAATAAATGGAACATTTTAAATTTTAATGAACTGATTCTAATAATATCATTGTAAAACAAATGAAGAGAAGAAATGGTCATACCTGGATAAAGGGGAGAGTGGAATATACCTGAAGCGCCCAGTAGGGTGATGAATAGGGCCAGCAGCAAACCTCCGTGCACCTTGAGGAGTTAAATAAGCTGCTAATGCAGGAACCGCTTTATTGCTACTAGGATTGTTAGCGAACTTCACAGTAATTGATTCTGTAGAACCTTTGGGAACAGTTCCATTTAATTCTTGAATAGCTCGTTCAGCTTCAATTCTTTGATCAAATCTTATAAAACCAACACCTTTTGAAATTGCTAAAAAGAAATTGTAGTAAATAAAATGTATAACACATTTGACCGCTTAAATGAATTAAGTTGTCAAAATGAAAAAGACAAAGTTGATTTATTAAAAAAAAAAATTAAATAAATATTTAAAGAAAATATATTAGTTCTAAAATTTTGGTAATAGTTTTTTTTTATAATATTTGCATGTTTAAATTAATATTAATTAGATTTGTTTAAACCATAACAAAAAAGTAATACTCAATAAAAAAAAAAAAAAATTCACAAGAATTAAACCTACTATTTATATTGAAAAAATAAGTTATAATAATATTTAATTTCACAATTACACTTATAACAATAATTTCAACTTAGTATTAAAATATTTTATCCAATTCTTGTTCAATATAAAGAAACAACTTCTGTAACCTACTCCAAAAAGAAAGTTTTTTATTTTAAACACTTAATAATGATACATATAATAGGTTAGAAAAAAGTTTGTTTGAATATTGTAATTTTTTTGCTGAATCAGTTTTTCTAATCCATATTATATAGTTTATACAATTTATTGATCATATAAAAATCAATAACTTACACGGCGAATGATCTCCTCCAGTATTTCCCACAAACTGTCGCACTGTGAACATATCAGTCATATTTCTTCCATTAGAATATTTCAATACAAATAATATTATTTCAAAAATATGAAACTAAACTCATCAGTCATATTATCACATAAAATTCTTGATGTTATTATTCGACCATATGGACTAAATAAATTTTCAAGGTCTTGTTGTGTCATATGTTTTGGAAGACCACTGACATATAAATTAGCCCCTTTGATTGCTTCACTACTAGGTCTTGCAAAAGATACCTTATTACAAAAATAAATTAATAATAGGTACAATTATTTAAACATACTAGTAGATTAATAAATTGATTTTATAGATTTAATTAACTATTATTTAATATACCTTAATTGTTTTATTTTGTAATCTTAATCCATTTAAAGTATTAATTGCTTTTTCTGCATCCTCTGGTCGATGGTAGTTAACAAAACCATAACCTAAACTTTGACCTGTACAAATAATATTTAATTTTATCATATAAAAATATTAATAATTCAATGAAATATATTAAATACATATATTAGTGTATTGGGTAACTAATATTTTATGAACTAAAATATACCATGCATAGTATATGTATGTATGTTAATGTTTCAACATTAATATTTGTACGATTGAAAAGTAATATTTATTTAATTATAAAGTAGTACAATTTAAACAATTAAGTTGAGGAGTAGCGGGCTGAAGATAAGTTAGATGATGTATGAATAATATTTTTAAAATGAGTAAATGAGTTGAATGATGAAATATTTTTTTTTTTTTTTTTTTTGATACTTAATCAACAAACATATTTGATGTATATTGTAAACATAATTTTAAATGGGTTTAAATACACTAATAAGATTTTAGTGCAAAAAACTGATGAGTCTATGAACATATAATTAAATCTTTGTGGACAGGATACACATTGAGTACTTAATACAACACTATTTAATATTATTAATTATAATTTATGTTATAAATAATAAATCAATCACCTACACATGAGCATGTTAAAAAATTAAAAATCAAAAATGATTGATAGAAAATTACGATCTTATAAAAGTTATATGTTAATTTGAGTATAATATTCTGATGAGTAAGAACTTAGTAGATGTAAAACAAAAAAAATTAATCATTTATATGATTTTGTTCAGTCCATAAAATTATTTAAATAATTACATTTAATGTGGTAAAGTTGGAGTAAGTTAATTAAAAAAATGCAATTTTAGAGAATAAACAATAACTAAAATAAAAAAAAAGTTATATTATTTTCAAGTTGTGATTTTTATTTTGAATTCTTAATTATTATTTTTACAACTTTTAATTTACCAAAATAAAGATATTAACATTTATTTAATTTAATTTTTCCTACAAACTGAAATATACAAGTAAGTATATACCTACATATTTATTTTAATATTCATGGAAAGTACTCAGTTATATTTATAGTAGGGATACAGCTTAAACCTGATGAACATCAATTTTTCATTAATAACAAAACTAAAACTCATATGATATATTTATATATTTTATATGTATTATATCCTAATTTATTTTAAAAAGAGCACCACAATGTTTTACTAGAAAATTTACTTTTAGTAGAATAAAAGCTATGAACTTTGGTAATCATGTATTAAATTACATTTAGTGTGTATTATATCTTATTCTAATTTATCATGACTTGGTTTTAATTAAAATACGATAGTTCAGTTTAATATATTAATTTATATTGAGCAAATAGTCATAAATATATATAAATATTAAATTTTCAAATGAAACACGATTACATAACCTAGTTTAAAATTAATAAAATCAATATTAAGAGCTAACAAGGATTTACATTACAGTACCTGATGGAAGAGATCCTGTTGTGAAAATGCATGAAAAAATAAAAACACTTATTATTCATCTGATGCCATTAGGCACATAAAGTAAATTCCTTCTACAAATAAAATATTTTACTCATTTGAAAAATGTTTATTGTTTAATTATAATACTCTAAAAATTAAATATAACTTGTTTTGTTTAAATAGCACATACAAATTCATTTTTTAAATACAAAATGCAAAATTTAGTTAATTTATAAAGTTTAATAATACATTTGTAAATAATTATCAAACGTATTTAGTGATCAAAAAAGTACAGTTAAAACTGTTCTCATAATTATTAAGGTAATAATCAGTATTCATACTTTTCAAAAGCAGTCTAGAAATATTATACTACCTAAAGTAATTAAATTAATATTTTACATTTATTGGTGGTATTGTCATTTGTTAAATTCTTAAGAATACAAATATTTCACACATAGGCACATTTTATAAACACACCACAATGCTGTATAGTTGTATTATTGAAATTATATTTTTTTACAACGATAAATCATTTTAAGACATTTTAAAGACATTTTTTTATAATGATAAAAAAATTATTTACTTGAAATACTTATCAAAATTATTTGTTTAAAATATTACAAATGATTAAACAATTTCCAATAGGGAAAAACTAAATCATTAAAAATATATAATAAAGTTATAAGTGACAATATAAAAACAAAAAAAATTATTTGAAATTAATTATGTATGAATTTTTTATGAATTATACATGTCTCCATCAGGTACAATGTATTAATAAAAAAATTGATTTAGTTTATAAACATTTATTAATTCAACTATATATATAAGAAAAGAGATGATTATAAATATAACAAAGCATCTGATTTGTAAGCTCAAGAATAGAGACAAATTAAATAATAATAAATTGATTAATAATAATTCATCATTAATAATAAATAATAAATCAATACAAATTTATTCTACAACAGTAATAAATAAGTATAGTTTTTAATAATTAAAGTAGGTTCTTTGTGTAATAGATAAAAATTATACTATTGGGGTAAAATTGATTAATCAAATGTTTAATCTCCTTCTATAATTATTATAGACTGAAAAAAATGTAATAATTTACAGTAGATACTTACAAAAACAATAATTACATTAGGATAATAAATAATAATCATTAGATTACATTTGTTTCAGATTATGTTGTGAAATATATATAATACACACCCATATGATTTTAAATCAATGTAATGGCAATAAAATCATATAAATGGATGATTGTTTGTTATATGACCATTTGAATAAGCTTTAGATAAATTTTAGAACATATTATTTAATAACAAAAATTATTTATTTTGAAAACAATATTTGATTTTATATATATATATATATATATCTTAGACACAAAATATATCGGCCTAATTAATCATGAAACTTTGGTAAAATTAGTTTAATAACAACAATATTATAAATTCCCATTACATACATACATACATTAAGCATATAACTATATAATTAACAATTTTAAATTAATAATTTATTTTCAATATTTTATTATTTATTATTAATTATGATAAAATTACACTATAAATTTAATGAAACTTTATACAACAAATGTTTTACATAAATTTATAAATATCAACTAGTCCATTTTTTTTAATTGTATTATTGTATACCTATGTTCTATCCTAAGCCAATTAATTTGTAACATATATTGCAAAATAGAGTGAATATTGTACACAGATATCTTAATTATTATTATTCATGCATCATGCAAATTTATTATTATATATAATTAAAAATTTAAGTTTTAAATATAAGATGAATTAATCTATTATAAAACATAAAGAATATTATATCTTATGGGTGATATGTGGTATATTTTTTATTTTAAAATGAGATAGAATGATCTAAAAATTAATTAACATTTACAAAATAAATTTTTTTATAAAAAACAAAAATGTATGTGACTTTCTTTATATTTGAAGAACAAGTTAAATGAAAAATACATCTATCAAAAGTACATTTTTCGAAAAAATAACAAATAATAAAAATGTATATTTCATACAAATCATTTGGCAGATGTAAGTTAAGAATTTTGTTAGTATAATAATTAAAACCATTTAATTTACCTTAGTTTAATTTCTTATTGAAGAATATTAAAATCATTTAATTTATATAATTATTTACGGCACCATTATAGCATGTTTTAACTTTTATTTAATTTACAAGGTATAAAAGACAATTAAGAATGGGTTCTTAATGTTTTATAAATTAGTATTACAATTTACAATTGTTTAGTTTATATTAGGAACATATCTCATATTTAATATAAATATAAAATAAAAATGGCACTGCTTACCTGTAACTTTATCTCTAATAAGTTTACAACTTTCAACTTCACCAATTGAAGAAAATAGTGATCTAATTTCTTCTTGAGTCATGGTTTGAGGTAAGTAATTTACAATAAGGTTAGTTTTGCTTTCTTCATTTAAAGAATTTCCTTGTGAAGCATGAGAATTTGTACTTGAGGTGTGTATTGAACCATTATGTGGTAGTGAATCCATTCCGTTTTGCATCATATTGAAATTATTTTATTTTTTTGAATTCGTTGATAAACTTTTGTTTTTAGCAAACAAATGAAATTAACCAAAACAAAAACAATGTATTCTGAAACATAATCAAATCAAAAATATTTAGTATTTGAGCTAAATATAATATTCATATTAAAATATAAATATTATTGTTTTGCTAGATACTTATATTACATAAAATATAAATGTTATATTAATTATGGAATACTTAAAGATATTAAAAATTGTTTGTTTAAACAATATGATGTACATTATTATAAATATTAACCGCATAAGAGCATCTATACATAGATATTTATTTTTAATAATGAAAAATGATTTAAAATGATTAACAATATTCATATAATTAAAAGGTGGTCCATTTTTATTTTTTTTATTAATGCTTTAATCTCTATTGCTTGACTTTATTCACTTCATCAATCCAACACATTTTACAACCCCCTTTAAATTAATACATCTCTAATATTAATGTATTTTTTTTAATTCATTAAAATATTATATACTTTGAAGTATTATTATTAAATTATTTTTTTTATAATGTCCCTAAAACAAGGTTTGTATTTACATTTTTCAACAATGTGATAAATCTTAATTATGTTCATATTTAGCAATGATAAAGATCAATAAATCTAATTTAAATTGGACAAAAAGTATGGCTTTAACTTTTTTTACTACATAAGCTTAATATTTTTATTTATAAGACAATGTACATTGGTCGTTTTATTATTGTTAACAATTTTTGAAGAAAACAAAGGGTACTATTAGAATACAAATTATGGCCAGCAGAATAATATGTACTTTTTAAATTACTATGCAACTACATCAATGAAAAAGGTAAATAAATAGACAATAACAATTTCAAATGGGTGAACAATAATCATAATGAATAATATAACTTGTTCATGTATTTACAAATAAATAAGTAAGAGTTAATTGATTGGTGGCATAGGCATTAACTGGGAGTGGCTTGGGGGGAAACTGCCCCCTATAATAAAATAGGAGGGGCAAAGCCCCTTCTGACATTTAACATACCTTGTTTTAAAATAAGTATAAAACAGCTAGTTACAGTTATTACTAAAACATTTTTTTTTTTTTAAATCTTAATTTTAAATTTTCGTTTATCTTACATAATGTTAGAAAATGAATAATTTTATATAATAATATGTAGCTAGTAAAGCGACGTTTAGTCTCAGACACCATTTTCGTTAGATATGTAATTATATTTTTGCCCCCCCCCCCTAATAAATTTCCAAGTTACGCCTATGATTGGTGGGATCAAACGTCAAATGGGACCAAGGACCAAGAACCAATATTATTCTAAAAAAATCAAGATTTCGTTATCACTTGATACCTTACAGAACGATGATGTTGAAACGAGAGATGGCGAGGAGGGGTAAAGAGCATACAAATAAAACAAATAGTAATAATAATAATAATAATAATATTAATAATAACCATCATCAATAGTCATTTAATTATTACCTAAAACTACGCAGCCGACTTAACAGCTGACTAGCCAATAACATTTTTCAAATGAATACGTGACGCGAACTACAAACCCGATGACCTCGGTGGAAACGGACGACAGACACATTTTTGCGTAACGTATAAAAAAATTATTGCACTAAATGAAGATGAAAAAGAAATAAAAAGAGAATCGAGAAGAACGAACAGAAAAGAATGAGATGGAAATGGGAAGAAAGAGAGAGAGCGACTAAGCAAGTGAGACGGATAGAGAATAGTCGCGCACGAGTAGTGGTGAGATTGGGACGGACCAGTGGGAGGTGGTGAGCGGGGTGGCATCGGTATTGAAAAACAAAGAAAACGCGATTTTAACAGGTGCACACTTTATGTGCTATATTCAGGTAAAGTCTTTTGAAAACCGTTAAGTATGTTTAATAATCGTTAAAATAATATAACAATATTACTACAGACGTATGTGTGTGTGTTTATAATATATTTTTATTTATTACAATATTTCTATTAAATGTATAGTCGTGTAAAATGTTTTATACATGTATTGTACATTATATTAATAAATAATTACGTATTTTATCGTGAATGTGAACGTGTTAATTATAAACTGGCTGATACAATATTATAATTATTAATTTTTGAGTTAATAAAATTCTGTGTGATTGGTGTTTGGGTGTACGTAAGAAAACACACACACACACACATAAATACACAAACATAATGCGCTTAAGTAAGACGTTAACCGCAGCTCGTATGTATGAATACTGTGCGTGTGTGCGTCGTCGATCACATGGTGATAAGGAAGTTATGGTACGGCACATTAGTGAGGGTGGGGGAACCGAGCCCGACTGATCAGACGTCGTCGTGAAGATATGTCGTATGTTCCGACGACAAACGTCACCGGTGAAAATTTACGAAATTCCTTTTGGCCCTACAATACCGTCAGCTTCGACGCTCATCCTCTCTCCTTCGACACCGAAAACTATGCTACTTCCGCCGACGGTGGGTCCTGTGACGCGTGAACGAAAGCCGTGATCTTCACGCGCCGGGCTACGGTCACACCAGCGGCGCCGAACCTTTCCTATATCACTGGGGTAGACCCTACTAATGGGTTAGTACCCATACACTCACCAAAAAAATCATAATTAAACAGCAAGTATCGTACACATGTGAACTACGAGTGTTTACTATCTAGTAATTGCACACTGTTATAGAATATTTTATCATACAATAATAACAATAATATATCTAACACTCATTAAATCACCTGTCCCAATCACCACCTAAAAAAAATTCTAGGGTATTTATTCCGTTTTCCATACGTGTTCGGTGCCACTGGATCACACGGTACTTGCAGCTGTCCGGGTGCATGTAACCAACACACCACCCGCACAGTCTATGCTTCTCTACGTATGTTACCTCACAACCGTCCACACTCTCATTTTCGTCCATAACTTACTGATATTAGAAATGTTTAAAAATCCGTGTTTGTTATCTTTTAAGTGCACACCTACGTTTATCTTCAAAATGTATGTATAACATGAGAAAAAATTAAAACTCAAAAATACTTGGAAAACTATTAACGGCGTACATTTTTTAACCGCAACCCCGTGCACTTCGATTACAAGTTTTTTTTTCAATTATTTGTTAACTCTATTAATCTTATCGCTCGTTTCTTGATCGGTTCGTTGAATTTTTTGATAGTGCCCGAATAGATTTGTTATGCACGTGATGCGAAAAAATGCACTCTAACAACCGTATTATTCATACAAAATCTAATGTCAGAGGCGTTCGACGAGATTTCATGACTGCATAAAATACGCCGTGCTCATAAATCATAATTAAAGACGTTGGTCTAAAATTCGGAATCGTGGTTCAGCGTTTTACACGAAAGCGCACATAGGCGTGTTTCGAATACCCGTAAATTTCCTTAAAATACATTGTACGAACACGGCAAACCTTTCATGTAGGCCTGCCGAGTGGTGGCAATCCAAGAAAACATATTTTTAGTGAATTTTCTCCCACTCAAATAGCAATGACGCACCACCACACGAGACCTCCGCGAATATTTGAGTTCGACGGCCACTACTACACGCCTAAATCAGTCCCCAAGTATAAATAATATTTATTTTCTGTTTATACATGTATTGAGATTTATAATACTATATCGCATATCTATTTTTTTCCTTCTCAAGATTCTTGCCAAATGTTTTTTGTTTAGTTTTGAGTGACAAATCAAACATTTGTTATCTAGTTATATTTAATTATATTTATTATCCGATTGATGAAAAAATTGCAAAAAAATAGTAATTAATTAATAGGCCAAATCAAAAAAACGTTCGTGTCACATTTTTTTCGAATAATTATTAGTATAAAAGCTAAACAAGATATTATTAATTTTTAATTATTTCAATAAAATTAAGCAATTAATCACCTACCTTAAATAATAAAATATGAGGTATAAGTATTATTTTAACAACTTAATAGGTATAATAATATGATATTTCAAATAAAGAAATTAAATTTTGTAATAGTATCTATTCAACACTTATCCGTATATATACATAACAAACATATGGTATTTATGTATTAATTTAATATTTAATACAAAGAAAGTAATCCCAAAATATTAACATATTGAAATTTTGTTATCATTACACAAATTAGTTAAAATATCAAAAAATTTTATAATATAAATGTTCAGTAAACTAAAAATAAAATTGGACATATGGAACAATCTGACGAAGTAAAAATAATTTGATCCTGTCTATAGGACCAATGCAATGTTCTATTCTAAAACATTTTTATAATGATTTTTTATTTTCTTTCTAATAATATAATTCGAACCAAAAGGGTGTAAAGTGCATTTTACCTTGAGTCTCATTGATTTAGTGCACAGAAAAACTGAGCTAATATCTTTTCATTTATTTATTTTATTATTGTATACTAATTTATAAAATAAAATATTTGCGAAAATGAACTATTGTAGGACATATAAGTACAACCAATGAGCTAAATAATTTGAACTTTAAAAAAAATACTCATTTTAAGAATTAATATAAGCACCTAATCAAACATTTTATTTCAAACTTTTATAAGAATTGCTGAGTAAAAATTGAAATATTGCATCGGACTAGAATGTAAATGAACGGTAACTTTATATTTTATATTTTTATTCAATTTTATAATATGATAGAAGTAATTCTGATGAAGTGTTTTCACTTGTTTCATAATGTATGTATTACTTATATTATGCTATTACTAAGTTAAGTGTAAAAATATAATAATGTAAATATCATATAATAACCAATATAGACGTTAGGTCAAGTATGCTGTCCAGTCTCAATTCATTGGTACGAAAAATTAATCGAGATTTAGAAAAAAAATCTTTTATTATTTTGGTCTGAACTAAAAGATTGAATAATGAAATCTAATGATCCATTGCACATGCATTTTTCTGCGTTAACGTAGTTTTTGATGATAAGAAACAAAACGGAATAGGCAACTCATGAATTTTCCACGTTTTTATTCTTTATAATTATTTATTTTAAATATCATTTAAGACTTAAAAAAAAAAAAAAATGTAAAAAAAAATAGAAACTTCACGGTTTATGTTTATGCAGAATTGCACATGTGCAATAGGTCATTAGATTTCACAATTCAGTATTTTAGTCATTATATTATGTTATATTTTATATAATTTTAATATTTTTTTTTATATTATTTTATATTATTTTTTTAGTTTATATTATTAATTTTATATTGTGTTATAATGGAATATGTGAAAATGCGCGCGAGTGTTAACACTGTCGCTTTTTAATTTATTCCTTTTCATCGGCATTCTACCGTAATCTCCAAACAATGTTAACAACTTAATACCCAGCTAATCGCCCATATATATATACTTTGTTAATATTGCTTCAGAGTTTACGGTAGAATGCCGATGAAAAGGAATAAATTAATAATCGACAATATTAACACTCGCGCGCGTTTTCACATATTCCATTATAACACAATATAAAATTAATAATATAAAATAATATAAAAAAATAATACAATACGTACATTTCTCCCGTTCGTTAAAACGTACCCTTCACATTTACATACGTACGTACACGTTTATAGCCCTGTCCACTGCATATGGTTTAAATACACGGTCGCCAGTGCTACTAACTACGCGAACATGACGCATATATTGTACACGAATAATATGATACACTCGTTTTAAATATTTCAACAACGAAAAACGAACGCGGTCGTGTATGACGAAGGGGCGCGCACCTTGCGTTTCCGTAATACACGCACCACCGCGGCGCGACGTTATTGATTTTTTAACCGTGCGCGGAACGCGAAATGTTTTTCGCAGATTTCCAACGCTCTCCCGGCGGCGCACCGTCACCACCACCACCGCCCTCAATACCATCACTATCGCTACCGCCCGTTTGCAAACAGGCCCGTCAAAGGAAACAACGGGGTGGCTATCCGCGGTGGTTCAATAAACGGCTGCAGCCAGGGGCGTATTTATACTGTACATTATATTGCCGACTACAAACATGATACAACTCCGGTCCGCGGTGCTTTGGTGAACAACAAAATTAGTCCTCGTAGGAACGCACGACTACGCACGAGCACTAATGAATTACAAACAATGACTGATTTAATCGATTTTTCAAATCTGTGTTGAATTTTTTTTTTTCGTATTTCCTTATAAAAATATTAAGACTTTATCTTAAAATGTATGAAAGTTAAACTGATCGAATACACCGTCATATGCATTGTATCACTGATAACTTTAATCTATGTACACGTCTTTCGATTTATTAAAAATTTTTTTTAAGATAAAAATGTTGAGACCAAAACTCTGAATCCATCATTTTTCATGCCATATACTAATTTCTACTTATATAAATCTAACATTTTGAATTTTACCGGTTAGAAAATATATTTTTAATGAAAAACGTGAATATTGTAATAAAAACAAATTGTTAACCAACCTTAACTAACTTTATAAACGGTAAATATCCATTTCAACGAAAAAATGGAATTGTTTGGGTTTTGCTTAGTACGGCAGTATACTATACGAGTACATGCCCGTAAGCAAGTACTCGCGCCTCTTTTAACTCGGTTATTTTGATATGTTGCATTCATATTTTATCTAAATTTTTCACACGAATCTTCAAATATCTGTAAGTGTATCCTCGAAGTACACAATATGAATTATAGACAATCGCACGACCCGTGTCGGGTTACCCTACAGGCAAAATTAGTAGGTGGATTGTGGATTGAAAAATTTTAGGGACGACGGAAAATGTGCTGGTCTTAAAACAAATTATATACATATATAACTATATTATATTATACTACATTATAGGTATTAAACATTAAATTATTAAATAACTGAAATGGTTTCGATCAACTCGAATTTTTATTATTAGTGAAATATGAATTGGATAAAAAATTTCTTCTTGCATGACCAATTTTGTATGACAAACTAAACAAATGTAATTCGACATTCACTTCGGAGAGTGAATGAAGTAGTTTTTGGCAGTAAAGACAAACTAAATACTATTTATTTTTCCGTGTTGGATCAACTTAGATTGAAACTGGAAATTACACTTTCTGGATATTCAAAAATGAACGATAAATTCAATTTTTCATCAACATAGACAAGAAGTCATACCGATAATATTTTTCAAGAAGCCGAAAATCTTCAACAATTTTATGAAACGGACAATGATAAAAACACATTTACAAGATACAAGATACAAATACAACTGAAAAAAAACAACCAAATCAAAGTTTTTTTTATATTTTTTCGAATCGAAACCAGAATTTAGAATAACTATTTCCAAATGTGATCATCACTTTAAAAATATACTCATGTAAGACAATTACTAATTGTGTAGCAAAACGATTGTTTTCGTATCTCAGAAAAACTAAAATGTATTTAAAATCTATTAGTGGCAATATCAGTTAAATTATTTAGTTCTTTTGTGAATTAAATCAGAATTAGTGTCGACAATTGACTTTCAACGCATAATTAACACATTTATTAAACATCAAAATCCGAACAAAAATACTGTAATCATTGTATCGTATTTTAATATTAAATTCAATTTAAAATAATAAAAATTATTTGATTAACAATATCTTTACATACTCGTATTTTGTTTTTTGAAAAAAAATGTTTGAAAATGAAATAGCGGCAATTGTGCAATTGTGTAGGCGGAAAATTACTTAATTTGCCACTGCACACGACTATTATTAATATATTATATATTCAATGCAAGTATTCCGAACGACTGAAAAACTTCTAATTGATTTATGAAACATTTATTTTCAAGTGACAGCTTACCCACCATTATTTATAAACAAATATTTTAATGAATAAGTAGCAAAATTTGTTTGGAAAATAAAATGTTCAGGTCATTTATAGATTTGATAATTTTAAAATACAAATGTTTTGATTTTTTTCTTTGAACTCATTGATTCAATTTGTAAAATATAGGTAACAAATGGATTTTATGTTTTGTTGCATGTATTATATATGTATACATATAGCGTGGTTATACTTGCTACAATAAAAATGTTCTGTGAAACACGATTATTTTTTGACGTATGTATTTTAGGGCGGAAAATATTATTTTTTTGTAAAATTGTGAAAAATAAACAGAAAATATATTTTACACGCTATATATTTTATTAGTTGTAAAATAGCTATTTTACGACCAGTATGAAAAAATGTCTGGTTATAAGAAAATTAACGACTATAACCTCTGTTTCATCAAAACACCTTAGTAGTGTTGATGCAGCGGCGATCGATATTAAATCCACCATGGATATATAATTATGAAAATAAAAAAAAAGCAGTAATAAAAAAGAAATTAGTAAAGCCAGATTCTTCCTTAATATAAGTGTGCAAGGTTAGGATCAGGAGGAGGTCCAGGGTGATACATGATATTAATTTGAATAAAAAAAGATTAAATCTTTTTCTGTTTTATTTTTAACCAAATATCAAAAGTTGAAATCTAAATTTATTAAAATTACAATATACATATTATGGACCCTTCCCGAAAAAAATTTCTCGATTCGGCCTTGTAAGTGTGTACTATAAAATGTAATATAAAATACATTTCAACATCCTATTTTAATTTTCCGAGGTAAGCAGAAAAAAACATTTGGTTACATGCTTTTAATTATTCGAAAATTTTTAAATGAAATCTGTAATGTCGGAAAAAATTAAACGATTAAAAAAAACTTATTAATAAGTCCTGAAAATCATAAACTACCTATGTAGTTTAACAAAAATATTATGACGAGTTTAAAATTTTATTCTATTATCAGAAATATAATTTGTTATTATTTTTTAATTAAATTGTCTTCAGAATACTCTCGGTGATAAATAGTTTATTTTTATGTAATTTTATGTAAATCTGTTTTGAAGTTAAAGGAATGTCAAACGGATATTGAAAGATTTCTATTAAAGGAAATTTGAAATCCCAGAAAATGGGTAATTCGTGCGCCACTATGCATAAGCCCAATTGCTGTAGAGCATATTCGTTATACATACTAATAATAGATTACTAGATATTCATTGAATGCGTTAAAAAATTCCATATAAGTAAAAATAAAAAAAATAAAGCTTCTAAAAAGACAATTTGTCATGATCTGAATGATAAAATATAGATTTTTGTTTAAAAATCAATACTTAGTTATTAATTTATCCGTTGGAAGCGTATTTTTATATTGTTTTATTTGAGACCCAATGTATATTTTGCCTACACTGAATAACACTTTACCTAACAAAAAACAATTTTTATTATATTAAAATTATTGAAAAATGATTATTACTTTCGAACTTTATAGTCAAATTGTGTTTACTTAACAGTAAATAGTAATCATGAAATGTTAAAACCTAAATTGAATGTATATACATTTATAGCTATAATTTGTATATAGAAACTCATCAATAATTCATAAGAACTTTTAACAGTCAATATTACTGGTAGACATTTGTAAAATATTTTACAATTTTATCAAATATTATAACTTTAAATTAGAGCATTATAATTTATACTTGTATATAATAATATAGACAATTGATTAAAAACTTAAAATCATGACATAACATTAAAACTAATCTAATTACGTTTTGTAAATAATTATGTGTATTAACTTTTCGAAACTGATTTAATGATTTTTAAATGAGAATTAATTTTTATTTCAAAACTAAAATAAATGTAAATATTTATTTTATATAAATTTATTTTTATTTTTTCAATAAACGATGTTATCTACTATCGTGATTTACTTATGTATATTTATTTATACATTTAAACTAAATAATTAAATTTTCAAAATTATGAATAATTGCGACACTTTTTTATAAATTTAGCATCAATTTACAGTTTACAAAAGTTTAAATAATTATCAAAATTATTATTAAATTTGTTAACTTTTTTGTTGAAAAACTCAGTTTTTAATTAGTCTCAGTCCCTCCAATAAACATTAAGTTTAAATGTAATTAATAATAAAAAATAAAAAAAATAATTTATTCCAAAAAGCCATTATAACTAAAGTAATAAAATTAAGATTAAAAAAGTTGGAAATTTAAGTGGACTGTTATGTTGTAAAATGTGTACCTATATCTAATATTTAATTTCTGACATACTACGTTCGAATGAACTTATTAATTAATCTCGCTTGTCTTATATCAGTCATAGAATATTATTTATTATTGAGTATGAACATTTTAGTACAATAGACATAATTAAGTATACTAATATATAGTGGTAGACTGAGACCCTCAAGACCTGTGGTGGGTATACATTTTGTAAACTAGCAAACAAGCGACTCATGTTACAATGACAAATGTAGCTTGAGGCTCAAACATAACATCTCTGGAGGGTATGAGTGAGTATGACCAACTACCCTCTCTATAGTGATCTGCACGTTCCGCAATTTTAGGAACTGGACTAGACTGAAAAAATAATATAATCTGTTAGAGCGGATAAACAATTTTAACTAAAAAGATGTCGGACTGTGAAAATTTTGAGTTATACCACATATTGATAATTGGTATAAACTGCTTGTAGATCACTCAAAAACTGATAATATATAGTACATAGAAAATTAAATATTACATTGTAGATATATTTGCAGGATACTTAAGTTCTTCCGTGTCGCCCTTACCATAACAAGAATAATTGCAACCGTTGTTCTTGAAATTATTTTCGATAATAATTATTAGTTGATACCTTGAAAAGCTCTAAGATATATACTTAAAAATTACATAAAACAACGGCGCAGGAGTAAAATATTGATTCCCATAATAATTTACATGTTATTAATTTAATAAATAATGTCTTTAAAATTTAAAATCATTGTTCAATGGATTATAAACGAGCTTTGATCGCTTAGTTGGAACCGATCGAACCGATCTGATTATATTTTTGAAAATTAACTGAGTTGAAATGATTATAGTATAAGCAAGGATCAGACCGAAATCTTTCATAAAAATAGAATCGAACAGAACCAATTCTTCACCTATTTTTATAAATACGACCAGACCAGACCGGACCATATAGAACACTACCGCTCTGTTAGTTCGCCTTTGCTAGTATACATTGTGGTAAATTTAAGTGTTGACTTTTAAATTTAGTACAAGTAAATAGTCGGAATGTTCATCAAGAATTTTATAATTTTATTACTGGCTCTTCAATATTAAACATTTTACTAGCAACTTTCTGTTGTATAAAATATCGAAAGTATAAAAAAATAAATGTTATCAATTTTAAAATAAAATTACAATATGTTTATTTGTATTTATATTCATTACTTGTGAATTAATAACCAAAGAATTCCCACGAGATATAATTTAAGATTAATTACATGAATGCATGAAACAATTTACTCACAAATAAACTCATTTTAAATATATCTAGTATATATGATTCTCGTGTAGGTACTCGGAAATTACTTACTGACAAATGGGCAACACACGAATTGCATCCCGAAAAAAAATTTGATAAATGGGTACACGAATTTTATTCGTTTTAATCTGAACGACTACAAGAATTGCGTCCGGTTTTATTTAAACGATTACCTACACGAAATTATTTTTTTTGGCCTCCCATTTTTAAAATTAGATGATGTAGAGGATTGTTTTACTAACGATACTGTATCAATTTTACCCGAAGATGTAAGAGTATAAAAACTTTCCGATTATATATTAAATAAATACATAAAGCCTGATTGTGACCACCCACTTTCTGTGTGAGCAATGTATTCATGTTCTATAATTCGAACTACGAATAGTTGTGAAGCTTTCCTATCAATGTTTAATAGTATGTTTTACTCAGAACACCTGAATATATTTCAATTCATAGATATTTTAAATATGTATCAAAAAAAAAAACTTACATTAAACAACGAAGTATTCATATAACTAAAAACAGACAGATGATGATATATATGATATATATGGCAAACTATGAAAGTGGCCAATTAACCCATTTTGATTATATTTAAGTTTTTACCAGTTTTTTTAATTTTATATTAATAATTTTTTTTTTATTGTTTATTTTAATTATTATATTACGTTCCTATAATTAAAACCTACATTTTTTTGTTTTACTTATTTCTAATTGCATAACAACAATAAAAATCAATAATAATAATATTTTTAACCTACCGATAGTCATAATTTGCAAACGACAGTCCTAAGTTTGTACGAAATGGAGAGGAAAATAATGTTTTTACGTTGGGACGCAATTCATGCGCAGTGGACAAATGAATATAGTATTATGGATGTCTTTTTTTATTTACAGGTATGACATGTATTATAAACCAGATGGAAAATAAATTATATCATTTATAGCTACTACACTGCAGAGAAATTTTATTTTATTATTCATATATTAATATTTTAAATTAAATTATTGATGTATAAATTATATATTTATTCATTTTTGTAAATTTACTCATACATATGATGTATATATTATGCATACAAAAAAATAGAATTCATTACCGAGTTTAAATATTCATATTTACTTTTAGATTGACCGATCAAAACGCCATATATAATAAAAAAATGAAGGTTGCTATGGTAACTATAAATTAACCACAATTGTTTTTTATGTTGATATGTTATGTTTAAAAGTTGCTTATTATACTTTATTTTTCTTCAAATAAAATAAAATTTGTTATATTAATTCAAATTTAAATTGAAACTTAATTATTTATAGCAATATGCCGATGTACTGCACACTTGTTTCAATAATAATATTAATATTATATTTATTTATTTAAAATACTTACGGATCATAACACACATAATATATTAAATTAACAATGTTTATTAGTAAAAATAACTAAACCTAAATACTAATACTAATACTAATTATAGTATTATTAAATATAGCAATCAACGGTATAAATATAAAACAAATATTAATAAATATTCAAAATGAATCAATACGTATTGATTTGGATCATTTGAATTTAGACTAAACTATTGAGCTTTAAATTAATTTGGACAAGTTGCTAACGCGTATTAATGTATTTTATTGGTAGTAATTAAATTTATTAAGGTCACTCATCAATCGTGTTTAAAGTTTTTTTCGTATCATTAATTATTTTAGTTATTTTCAACTAAAATAAAAATTATAACTATTGTACATTTGAAATGTAAATTTATGCTTTAAATATATTTCTTAAAATTAGGTAGTTAAGTATATAGGTGGTTGTTTGTTGATACTTGGAATCGATTGTTATTAATATTAAATAGTATAAATTAACTGTTTAAAAACTTTAATTATGAATTATAATTATTTAATCTCGAAAAGGATATAGTATAGGCGTGGTTCTATTCAATTATATATCAAATTAAGGTTGATATTGAGTTTACCATAATACATATATTAAATTAAATTAAAGTTAATTGAAATAAATATATTTATAAGTCATAAGGAATAAATGTGTTTTAGTTCAAATGTAAGTATACACAGAAAGTCTCTAGGGAGTGATTTCAAATAATAAAATGAGGAGTATTAAATTTTCCGTTCACAATAAAATATTAGTAATCGTTATTATTTTTATTCTTTAAATATTATTATTCGAAAAAATAAATAATCACTCTTAAAACTATGGAATTATGCCTATATGGCCACTATGCCTCTTATTTTATTAATCAAGTATTTAACAATTACAATAATCCTCGACGGTTAGTTGATTCATAACGGATAAATTAACAAATTATTTATTTAAATTAGAAATGTATTTTATATGTATCTTTAATCATACTTGTTTATTTGGAGTTAATAGCCTGATTCTAGTAAAATTGATGTACAGGAATGAAAACAAGTCAATTAGAACATATCTATTGCAAGTTAGCGCATGGGAATGAAATATAATAGATGTCTAACTTTGGCAACCACATTTGTGCAATAAACAAATTGAACATTGTTAAGTTGAAAAATGTTTAGTATCTACTTAAATATAAAGTCTTATTTTGAACAATCTTACAATTTTATTTCTACAGATTGAGTTAAAAATTTTAAACGAACAAAACAAATAGATTATAGATATTTATATAAATATTCTGTATGATTTCGGTTAGTTAACTACATTATGTGTTATTATTTCAGGTTGATTATGTTGGTTATGTTTGAAAACTTTGATCGTCCAGCATACAACTAATTGGTTCCCTATACTTCCATAGCTATTTCATTAGGTAACTGAATGAATTTGGAGTAAGTTCTTGAATATAAAATATACAACTATTCTTTTTTATTACACTATATTTGTATGTACCTCATAATTATACATAACTGTAAAATTTGGTCGAAGCTATCACTTACATTTACCAATATATCTAAAGTTAAAGTTTAATAAACATGTATTTGTGATATTCATATTTGGACATTCAAGTTTCAATCTTTTGCATTATTATAATTTCTATGGTCTCTTAATTTCATACTTATAATTGCTTATTATATATATATATGAACCTAGTTAAATTACACGGAAACATAATAAAAGTCAGACACTTCAAATTAAATTAAATAATAAGTGATTTTATATAAAAAACTGTTCCTAATTGTAATAATACGTCAACTTTATACTACTGTTTCAGAAACTATGATTTTAATTGTTAGTAGTTATTTACATATTTAAAGAAAAAAAGCACTACATGGTATTATTTTAAATAGCTAAGTTGATTTTAGGTTTCGATCTATTTGTCTTACAAAATAAACAGTTTTTACATACGACTAAATAGATGGACAACCTATAATGTAATAAAAATCACATAATTATTTAGTTATATTTCGCTAGTTCGTACCAATATGTACACATATGCACAATAATATCAACTCCGAATGAACTAATGTTAAAAGAAATAAAATGCATATTAGTTTAAAAGAATATTCAAGATGAACGTAGTTAGTGTATACTCAACGGTGTACAGGAAATACCTACTTATTCTGTTCTAAATTGTATATGTCACATCTACAGTGCAATAGTTAAATAAATAATAATAATAATAATAATAATAATAATAATAATAATAATAACAATAATAATAATAATAATGACGTAATGTTTTTAAACATAAAATAACAAATATGTATACGAATATATACACACATTTATATAATAAATATATAATATAAAATAATAAATAAAATAATACGTACCTATTTGGAAATTAATGTATACACTTGAGTGTGTATAAATGGTATATATATATATATATATATGTAATATATATATAAATATTAAATAAACATATATTTGTAATATATATATATATGAAATATATATATATATATGGAATATATATGTATATTTATATATATATTTGTATATAAATATGTTATTGTTTTAAATGATAGATGGACAGAGAGCAAAAATACACGAACAAAAATTAATCAACAAAAGCGGCCAAAAATAAAAATAAATATAATAATAAATAAAGTAAACAAACAGAAATAAAAAAGAAAAAAAATCCGTGCTTAAAACTAAGTATGTTCTAAAAAACAACAAAACACAAGTTGCAGTCAGAAAGTATGGGAACTAAATGGCAATAGTGCTCCGCGGCTATAGCTGACGGTATCGATTGCCGCGTTGGCGGCGACGGCGGCAACGGACTACCCACCGAAAGTGGGGTGCTGCTCTTCTCTGGCGAGCGGCGGACGCCGGTACTTGCGCAAATGCTGTACGCCGGGGGATGATCGGAACGCCGTACGGAATGCGTCGTTTTCAACGGGTGCGTGTCTTGTCGACATGTCAATCCACCGGACAATGCCCGTTGGCGTGCGGCACCTCCATGAAGGAGGTGGCGTCAGCGTGGCAGCGGCGGGTGGAGTATCATTGAAACGCGCCCCGCCGACCTGTTTCAAAGGCGAACGCGCGTGGGCGGCCACCCCGCGAAAAGCCGTGGCGTACGAATACAGTAATCAATTCAGGGTCGTAGTGCTATATCTTGGACGGGGCTGCGCGGCAGTTTCAAGCGAAAGGACCGCGGTACGAATATGTTTCCCGGGAACGCGTGCGTGCCGCCGCCTTGTATGTGCGCTCGACAAGGGTGCTCAAAGTGATCGCCAAACCGTCCGCATATTATAATAATGCATTTATATATGTGAGCAACACCATCAATAAGAACGTGTATTCTATTCGCTTCGTCTTCGCATGATACGCTATTGCGCGTGATCCCGTCCTGTGTCTTATGCGTGTTCGGGCACAATATAGTGGCGTAGCAAGGGTACGGCGAACTGTTAGGGGCGCGAATTGCAGAGGGGCACAATATTTTGCAAAAATCGTATTTTATCTACCTTCAAAACGAAATTTTTCCATTATCCTTTTTGAAATGGATAGATTATGTCTAATTATACACACTACGTGTGCATTTTATAATTAAATTATAAAAATAGCGCAAGAGAATTCACAAAGGAAATTTTATATGGATAAATGGTCGATTAATTCATCACTTTTAGAGCGAGAAAAGGAATTTTTAAAGCTTAACATTTAAACTGTAATAATAACTAATAAAAATAAATTATATTCTCAAAAAAAAAAATTAGTAAATAAATATCATAGCATTAAATTTTTAATTAGTATAAAGGCATTTTTTTTACATTTTTTCAAGTGCGCTAGTCAATCTTCTCACACCACTGACGGTGTATCTGGTGGTATGTCATGTGTATATTGGTCCGTAGACCGGACTATTCGTTTTAGACATTTTCAGCACTATCGAAAAACTACATGTTTGTACGACTTGTTGCGCGCGATCCGATAGTTTGCGATCGATTAGGAAATGAAGAAATAGTTTACCGTCGACGACACGCAGCACTCTGCATGTATAATAGTATAAACAAAATGTTAAAAATATTACACAAGTATAATACATCATGTTGCAGAATATTATACACCTTAGCTGTGTAAATAATTTATGCACCCATAGCAAAATAATAGCCGACTCAATTTCACTTATTATAAGTGTTTTGTTCTTTTTTTTTTTTTCTTATAATTTCGTTTATAATTTTTATTTTTTCTAATCGAGAAACTTAGATAAGAACACATGATGATAAAAACACCATGATGGTAAAGTTAAATTAAATTTATTATCTTCTTGCTAAAAACTTCCTAAATCATGCTCCTGTACTCAGTGGCGGCCTGGCCAGGTCGGCTAGTCGGCGATCGCCGATTGGGCCCTCGGCTAACTGGACCCTTGCTGCCATAGGTATCCGATTGAGCCTTTTTTTGTAGATATTATCTTAAATCGTGATAGGTAGTCGCATTGTATTTTTAAAATAAATGCTGTGCTATAAAATACTAATATTAATAATATTGTGAAACTAAATTATTTGAACAACGAAAACGCAAGATAAAAAAATGTCAGAACAGAACTATTGAACAAGCATTAACATTTTTTGACCCCAATAAATTTACAGGTATAAATAACAAAATATTAATGATAATGAAAGATTAATGATAACTAATTATTTAATTATAATAATTATAACTATAGGAATTACTATACATATCAAAGAGTAGCTTAGAAGCAGAAATGAGAGAAACAATTATCTAGTTATCTTTAAAAATGTAAAACTGTAAAAGGTCCCACTACCATTTGCTATTAGCCTCATTGGTGAGGGGCCAATAACCTAGGTTATATTTCAGCCGGCCAAAAAAAAAATGTACGCAGGTCGCCACTGCCTGTACTTGAGTATATTTATTAGGATAATTGAAAAAAAATCCTTTAGAATATATTATTAATTAGCAAAACCCAAACTGTTGCATTTTCTTGTCGTCACCGTTTTCTGTACGTCCAACTTTTGTCACCTACTCGATTTAAACTTAAAAAATATTCAAATGCTTAAATAATTATTTTTTCGTAACGCATAAACAGAATAATTTTTCCTCGATTAAGTAGGTGTCTGTATGGATAATAAAAAAGTTTAAATTTTAAGTTTAAGTTATATTGTTCATAAAATTACGAAACAAAAATGTTCCATAACAATACTATAATTTCAAATTTCATTATTAGCTTATGAAGAATTAAGTGTATTTATTCTGTTAAGTTTTAAATTAATTTTTATCCTGAATTTCTTACGTATTTTATTCATTCACACACACTTTCTGATTTTTTTACTTAAATAATTGGGAATGATTTTAATCAAAGTTTAAATTTATTAATTGCAACATTAAATATATATATAAAAAAAACTATAGAATAATAATGTATTTTTTAACAATACGTATATTGTATCGATTATAATATAAAAACAAGCATTATAAGTTTAGTATACTATTTTGAATTAGTAAATACATTTTTAATGATATCTATAACTGACAAGAGACTACCCATAGAAATAGGAAACATATTTTTTAAATTATAAGCATGTATTTAAATCATAAATATACTACAAATGATCAATGAACTTAAATGTACAATACCAATTGAAAAATCTTATCAAATACTGATTTCATACAAATACCTTTTGCTGTGTTAACCATATTTATTTTGCGTATAGATTTCATGGTTTTGATATCATTTCATTTAAAAATCGATGGTAAATAAAGATCAGTGTAGTACCAATATAATAACTGGTGAATTTATTTATAAATAAATTATATATAATTGAAACTCATATGTATCACCTAATAAGATAATTATAAATTAGGTAATTCTTTTATTTAAACACTTTGTCAATAATCGTCAATAACTACATATAAAAACAATTGGTTTTACTGTTTATCAAACATCAAAAACGTGATTGAAAAGAATTATTCAATATTTATAAATTACATAAATTAGCTAGTAGTTGGTAGTAGTTTTAATAAATGTTTCAAACTAAGAAATATAAAATTACTTATTTTATTACAATAATTATATAGTTACCTAATTAGATGAAATTGAATATTATTCTCAAGATAATTTTTTGTCAGCTTCATGTCAAACATGATTAAGATAGTTAAAACTAACCATTGGTATCTAAAATCTTCAAATATTATGAAAAATGTTTAGAAGAATAAACTATTTTTAAGAATATTCAAGTAATTATACTTAGAAATTCATAAAGTTATTTACTATTCACAAGTTTATTATGAAATTGTTTTTCAGTTACCTACATAGCTGGAGGGATGGTGCGAGACATTTAAAATACTTATAATACAGTAAAACTTACTAAAAAACGCTCCTGCCTGAAATGCTTTCTTGCCAAAAGACGCTGTTTTCCGTCGGTTCCTAGACATTTCCTATACTAGTCAATGAAAAACTACCTGTTAAGATCAGTGGTTAAAGTGAAAAATAATTGCAGGGGGGGGCTAAAACTAATGCAAAAAAAAAGGCGTCCCCTCAGCCAGTACCATAGTCAAGGGAAGGGTACATGCCCCTTTTTCCGATTTTTTAAAATATTTATATAAATTTAACTTTTAATCCATGTTATTGTTGACTTAATTTGTGAAAATTAACCACGGACGTATATATATATGTATATGGTACCTATTATTATGTATAATATACATACTCCGTAGTTATAATTAAAATACGCATATTAATTACTAAAGAACGGATTTTAATTTAAATAAATATTTTTATGTAGTTTTAACATTGGAAAGTTTTTGACATATATGTACATTTCATTTAATTTTGAATAAGCTGATGCTAATTTTATTTTAAATATTTTTAAATATTTTATAAATAAATAAATAATAATTAAATATTTTACAAATAAATATACATAGGTAATTTGTATTATTGTAGAATTTCCGTTTTTATTTTAGTATTTTACGATGGACGAAAATATACTTAAAAAAAATATTTTTAAAAGCGCTAAGTCGTATACAAACATATATATTTTAAATTTAGAATCCTATGCTGCAATTGTAATAAAAAAAAACTATTGAACTCATGAAATGCAAAAACTTGCAAAAAAATGTAGCATTTATTTCCTTTAATTTTGGATTTTTTAGTTGCTACTATTTCAAAATGAGGAACTTCTAAAATGGCATTAACCGAGAGTCTAAAAAATAGTTGATAATACCATAAAGCAATTGGAACGTGTTCCTAGAGAAATTAAAGTTTTAAGTAATTCAAAATTTCAAAATATACTGAAGAAAATAACAGGATTTAACGCTGTAGCTTCGGTAAGAGATATACTATTAAACACAACTCCAAAAAAACAATTTAGAAATAGATTACAATCCAAATTAATTAATATGTATGAAATATTCACCTATCACTTCTGTTGATGCGGAGAGATCATTTAGCTGATATAAAGCAATAATAAGATCGAATCACCGGAATTTTAAATTTGAAAATCTCAAATTATATGTCATATCTAACTCTTTATTCCACGAAAACTATTTCGATGATTCAAAATAAAAATGTTTAACTTGTATTATGTATTATTTATAAATTATAGTAAATTCTATCTTATATTCAATTAAATATTTCAATATTATAAATAATTATTTTTGAAATAATATACAAATATATATTTAAATATTTTTAATTTTGTACTAAATTAAAATCCAATTCCTATTAATTACTTATATTCCGGCCAAAGAGAGAATGTAGAATATACATCTTGCAAACAATTTATTACTAAATACCATTTTTAAAACTTTTTTTATACAATTTTTGAATATTATGTACATAACAACAAATTCAATCTTAATAAATACAACACCTAATTTTTGATTTATTTAGATAAAGTATAAATAGTATAATATGTAGGTAATTTTAAAATATACTTAACATTATTATGAAAGTAATAAAATTATATGAATAATCAAAAAAATTAGTTTCAACGAAAAATTCAGTTTGAACTTTTAAATAAACATTTAAATCTATCCTGGTAATATAATATAGTATTATTTCCTTACTAATGATTTTCATTAAAAAAAAATGATACTATTATTTAGTATAAGGCACTTAGAATAAGGTCTAAAAATAATATTTGTCATATTTAATACAATAAGTGATAAGTTATAAATACAATATATCTATATTTTATCACAAGATTCCGAATTTGTATGCATTTACATATTTGTAATGAGTGTATGCCATTTGATGGGAGTAAGAAATGTGAACGATTTGTATAACAGAAGAAAAATTTTATTTTGCACATAAATGCATATTTTTGGGATGACTGTATATTTGAAAAATGTCGAATATTTAAGCATATTTTGTATTATAGTTCATTAAACCAATTATTTTATTTTTTATATTACAGTAGAAATAAGATAATGATTTATCAAATATACAAGATAACAAAACTTCTAGGTAATACAAAATCTAATTTTATTCATAACTGTATCACAAAAATAAAGGAATTCAAGTATTAAAACAAATCGGATTAATTATATCAGAAAAAACAATGAAATATAGCTTTCAGAAAACTTCATTATTTTCTCTATGGCCAATAGCAAGGGTGTACCCAAGGGGGGTGTTTTCGGGTCCGGACGCCCCCACCATTGAAATTTCTACATACTAAACGATTTAATAATAATAGTATATAGTGTATTTTAATACCCCATTATCTTCAATATATAAAGTTTATAGATTATTTAATATACCTATAATGTATAAACCATACTTTAGTATATTAACAGTAATTTGTTGGTATTGAGTTAAACTATAATTATAATTAGAGAACAGATAAAATAAAAATTTTGAACCCCCCACCCTCCACCCCCCGTAAAAAATTTATGGGTACACTTCTGGCTATTATGAAACATGTATCACTGACATCAGTATATGTGGAAAGATCATTTAGTATTTATAAACATATAATACATGATAAGACAAATATAACACTTGATCACATTTTTTATTATGATTCCTAACTAAAGTATTTGTTCTGTTTGTTGAATATGTGTGTAAATATTTGTTTTAATTAATATTATAAGTTAATATTTGTACTAGAGATATTATGATAAGTTTATCTAATTGAATAGTATATTAGTATATTATAGTAATATTTATGGGGAAAAAAAAATAAAATATATTTAATGCATTTATTTTGGGTAAGAGCATATTTTGCATATTATTAAAAATAAATTAAAGCATATCAAGCGCATATTTAAAGATTTTTTAATGCATAAATGCATAGTATTTTAAGCTTTTTAAGTGCATACAGGTATTAATCCGAACCCTAGTGATAACCAATAACGTTGAATATATACGTTCTATATATCAAATCGATATTGATATAATATATATATATATATATATGTATGTGTTATGACCATAATATAATTATTAATCATTAACACTTTTGCGTTATCAACCTATACTTCAGATTAATAATTTTTTTATACTTTTAATGCAAGTATTAACATACATTTTACGATTAAATGAATATTTGAACCGTGAAATTAAACTTAAAAGGACGGTAAACTAAAGTTAAGCATGGAAGGGGAACGCCATACTCCTTCTTCCATCCCACTTTAACCACTGGTTAAGATGCTCGGTTTTTATCTATCTAATCGGATAAGACGCTCTTTTGTTCAATAGATTACGATAAAGTGCAGTTATTGACTTTTTATTTGTTATTACTTGTTTACAAGTACTTACTTATCGTTTTATTTTACCACATTACCTACAGTATCTCAACGAGTAGGTATGTATTTCATCGTATTATGAGGTTTAAGACGATCAAGAAGAAAAAGATCCAGACAATCCAATATCGAATCCTACAATTACTATTGATTTGCATCACCTATCAGAAACTCGAAAAGTGAAAAATAGATAATTTTTTTAATATGTAATAAAATAGAATATATAATAATAATAATAAAAATACATATGTTTATTGATAAATGTATGTATTGATTTTTTAATTAAATTCAATAGTAAAATATATATGTAATTATAATTTTTAAATGTCTTACCTGTTAAACTATGTTCAATAATAAAATAATAAACTCGATATTTCAATCACTTTATTTTTTTTCAATTTCTGCATTAGACGTTTTCCCGCTTAAGACGCTCTAATGAGGTGGTCCCTCAAAGAGCGTCTTAATCCATTTATACTTGATTCCAAAAAATATTTTTCTTAGAATATAGTATTGAAAATGGATATTTTGAACGCGTTTAAACATTATTAGAAGTGAACTTCAAAACTTTTAATGAATCACTTAAGGTGTATCTTTTTAATTTATTATGATATATTATAAAAAATGTAATTTACTTATAAGTATTTTATTTATAAGACACTAGGGCGTATTTGAGTTGAGACCATGGGGAGGGGGAAACTAATTTTTCTTCAATACAAACTTAAAAATAATTTACAATTCATTACAGGGGGAGGGAGGTTTCCGGGTCCGGAGTCCCCCAATGAAATTTCTATATACTCAATGGTTTAATAGTAAATAGTACATAGTGTATTTTAATTTCCCATTATCTTGAATATACAAAGTTTATAGATTATATAATGTACCTATAATGTATAAACCATACTTAATTTATACTGCTTTTTTAATATTATTTATAATTGTTAGTTAAATAATGTATTTTTTTTATAACATTTTACTACCAAATAAAAATTGATTTCAAATTATAGTACCAACCTACCTATTATAGTAAACCTTTGTGAAGGATATGTGTGATGTGTGTATAACTATTGTGAATATTACTATAGTTATTAATAGTAATTTGTTGCTATTGAATTAAACTATAATTATAATTAGAGAACAGATAAAATAAAAATTTTGGACCCTCCCCCTAAAAAATTCATGGGTATGCAACTGGTTCATTACCTACAGCTCATTTTCCTGTTATTCATTCGAGTGAATAAATAAAAATACAAGCACCAAATTGAAATAAATATATTTAAAACCTACTGCATATAAAATATATATTAATAATAACAACACAAATAGTTCTTATATTAAAATTGTACCTTCAGTCTGAATCCTGTATAAAAAAAAACCACAAATAATCATAGTAGTAATAGTGCCTATTAATTATTTTTTAAAAACTTTAAAAAACAATTTAGATAGGTAACTTAATTTAACAAATATCGAAGTAGAAGACATAAGGTTGGTAAGTATTCAAATAACAAATTCCAAATTTCCATTTTAGCAAATTTGTTGATTGTTTCATTAATGGATACAATAATATTTTTATGCACATGTAGCAAAGCCAAACCTGTTAGTCTATGCTGGCCTATTCTTGATCTTAATCATATTTTCAATTTACAAAAGTATATTTTTGGCCAATATTTGCAAGTTAAAGAATATTGAAACAAATATTGTCAGTTATTATGATTATTATTTGGGTTAAGAGCTTCTAGCTCTATGAAATACACAAATATGCATGCATTTGTGCACAAAAAAAATGACTAAATCTAAATATCTACAAAAAGCACAACAAAAAGTATCAGATATTATGCTGTAAAAAAGAAATAGGCGAGTAAAATTATTAAGGACTTATATAGCTCTAATAAATACAAAAATATACAATATGCATAAATGCACCAATAAATGACTAACTAGTAAATATGTGGTAAAAAAAAGTGTTACTTTATATTATCTGATAAATACCTCGGTTATGGTTGTAAATGTCTATAATCGTAGCAATATTCGGGGAAGATAATACCACTATTCATTCCACGGGCGCATGTAAACTCCGCCAGAAAAAAAGCAGGTAAAATTGGGTTCATGTAAATTCCACCACTGAAAAAAATCAGGTAAAATTGAGTTCATGTAAATTCGGTCAGTGAAGAAAATCAAGTACAGTAGAACCTCGATTATCCGTCCCCCGATTAATCGTCTTTCTCGGTTAACCGTCGGGCCACTTGTGTATGAATAGGTTATAAATAATAATATATATATAATTCGAAATTTTCCGATAATATCAACTAGATAAACTATAGGTATACGAGTATATGTATATACATATTTATTTAATGGGTGAAATAAAAACAGTTAATTGAGATATTTTGTTGATGCATTTTGTTTTTGAAAAGTTAGTCAGTTATATATTGCACGTGTGTTCGTTCGATTAAATAAATAATATGTATGTATGTTTAAATTTTTGTTGCTCGCTTAACCGTCTTTTCGATTATCCGTCAAAGCTCTGGTCCCGAGACTGACAGTTAATCGAGGTTCTACTGTAGTAGTATAAAATTAATATGATATATTATTAAAAAAAAAAATATAATATAATATAATATCATATCGTTCACATTAAATATTTAAAGCATTGTAAAAAAAAATCATAGTAAATAATCATTATACCTAATAATCTAAAAATATATAGTTATGTCATGTATTCGTATGTAAACTAAAATTATGTGATACAATTTGTAAATATTCTAAGTCTTGTATTACTCCATTAGTACACCTATTTATAGCATCCTGTACCACTGTCATTTTTTTTTTTTTTTATATGAAATTTTTTAGCTTATTTACTTGAGATATGCCATTTAGTTTTATATAAGTATGGGTTTGAAATTCGGTAAGACTTTACTAAAAATGTGAACACTCGGTTGACTGTTATAAAATGGATTTCTTAGATGACTATAAAAATATTTACAGGCAAAACACAATAAAAAAACTGGCGGAGTTTACAATCATTTGGTTCCACAACCAAAAATGTTATAAGAAGATAAACAAAAATTGATACCCATGACCCCAAATTGACATATTATTGAATTTATTATCATATTATAATGACAGACTAGTAATTTATATTCCTAATTATTTATACATTACATTTTTTAAATAAATCAATGTATTATATTCAAAAAAAAATATGAGCCATGGGGGGCAAATGCCCTCTTCGCCCCCTCCTCAAAAACGCCTTTGATAAGACAATATTAATTGTATAAAAGTGCATCACAAGTAGGTATCATTGATGTTATTATATTGTTACAGTAGCAGGGGTGTATTTAGGGAGAGGTGATATGGGTGTTAGAACACCCCCTATCGACCTTATTTTATGGTATTTCACCAAATTGTTAACTTACTTTGATCATTTGAATAAACCTTGTATACAACTTGTAGGTTTTACATATGCTGTCTTAATGTAATCATTTTCATTTATATAAGTACATGGAATTTATTTATGTAATACGGGGAGGGGGCAAGGTCTCTACTTACCATAAGTCTATTAAATTTTAAAACACCCCCGTTAAATGAATCCTGGATACGCCACTGTACAGTAGTGATTATTGATAATTACTGTACATTTTTATTATTTTCTTAGTAATTAAAATGATTTATTAAATACAGTTTTCATTTATGATTAAAGCTTGAACCAGTCAGTAGACTGAAAGAACTTGAAATTAAATTGCGAATAGAAAAATTTGTGAAATTTATCACACATGATAAAGTATGATTAACATATAAGTACTTACTTAACTATTGAGATGAAGTTTAAATACTTATTTCACATAAAGCACACTATCGTTAGCTGTCACTGCAGTATATATATACAATGCTCGACTTGGAAAAATTAAAGAAGGGTGACTCTATTTATTTAAAAAAAAGAGCGTACTCAAAACTTATTAAGCGTTATATTTATAACATAATAATAGTAGGGGGACGCTAAAATGTCTGTAAATTAGTTGGGGTACTCCGTCCCCTTGCGTCCCCCCCTCAAGTCGAGCACTGTATATATATATATATATATATATACAAATATGAATTATAAACTTTGGTTCAGGTTGCATGTTGATGAAATCCAGTGTTTGAAAAAATGTTGTTCGTGAACTGTCCTTTTGGACAGTAGACCATTGGGCTTATCCGCCTCTGTAACATCATTAATACAAATTATAATGACATAGATAATGTATTACATCTTATTACATGTGCCTATCATAGGCATGTGTAGACCTGTATTTGTTGGATGCCAACAATACTTTTAGGCCCTATCTTAACAAAACGTGTAGGCATATTTAATAAATTATAATGTATAAATTATTAAATAAACATAACTTTAATTTTCCATTTAATATTATGTAGGTAATATATTAGTCTTAATCAATATGTTTTCCTTGAATCTTGTATACTTTTCTCGAACAGCTTAAATTATTTATGATTTGTACGTTTTTCGTCAACTCAGGAGCGTATTTAGACTTACTTCTAGGGGGGGCTCTCCAATTTTTTCTTCAATCTCAAAATTTATAAGTTTAATTGTTGATAATATTTAAATCAGGTGAATCCTTAATAATTTGTTTTTTTTTTTTTTAATCTAATGCCGGATCCACTTTGAATCGACTTTTGTGTAGTTCTTTTTTAACATCTGTAAGCCCAATTCGGTATTCACAGTAACGTGTAATTTGATTTCGTTATAAAATGATCCTCATTAAAAAAATTTGAAATACGTATCTCACATAAAATCAATTCCTTAAATACGGATTCAGGGTGGGGCCCTATGCCCCCATCCTCTAAAATACGCCCATGAGTTAACTGTGGCTGTAATATTACCAAAAAAAACTTTTTGCACGAAAATTTAGAAAATTTAGTTTTAGTTTTTCTATTACGAAACATCACTCATTCCTTACCAAATATTTTAAAATAAAGTACATTTAATTTAAGGAACTTCAGTTAAGATACAAGCCCCTTACTCATAGACTTACATTGTAGAGCCCCATTTACACTTCGGAGGGTGCCCGGGTACATCCAGCACCTCTCGCGCGTATGCCTATAGTGTTTAAGTAAAATTATACGTAAAAGTAAAATTTATATAAGTAAGCCAAAAATAAATATTTTTTGACGATTCGGAAGAAAGATAGGTATTCGGTCTTTTGACATATTGAATAAACTAATGATTAATAAACTATTGATAAGATAACACATATCAGCTACGAAGATACTATAATATCATATTATTATAAAAGTAGTGTAAGATCTACCCGGTTTCTGAACTATTTTATGATTATGTAAGCGCGAGTCAATTTTTGACCGCAAAATAAATTAAATTTATTAAGATATAATTTTACACTAATTTTTTGAAGTATTTTATTTGATTTGGACTATTAAATTAGTTTTATTTTCTCAAAAAGATTAATTTATTACTACATTGTAATGTAACTCTTTAAAATTTGAATTTGGTTTAAAACATAATATTATGTTATGCGTGTATTGGATGTCATAAAGTAAGAATTTTGAAGTTAGTGAATTAAATGTATTCTGTAAAATCAATTACCAATAGATAAGTAGTTATATATGTTTATTAACATATAAATCACTTGTTGAGAGTAAACATTAGTTGATGTCTTGAAAAATATAAATTTCTGTGTAAACTTTTAATGATTATAGAATATATACAGCTGTCTCAATGATTATGGGTAAATATTTAATAATACAAAATAAATATACTGATAACTTGATATGAAATCAATCATTTAATTTTAATTTTTCAGCTAAAGGAGATTGATAACATGATACAAATTAAACTTATACTTGATTCTGGCTGATCTTGAAAGAATATACAACAATTTTCAATAACTTGGAAAAATCTTTTAATGAAGTAAGTTGAAGTGTTTATTAAAATGAAAATATGAAAATATTTAAATCTTAATAATAATCTTATTACAAGTCGCAGATCGATTATAATAATAATCTTAAAACTATGTAAGAAAATGTGATATTAAAATATTATAAAATTTTTATAGCTATTAATATAATTAAAATATGTTATTATTTTGAAATAAAATAATTATAAAATTGTAAATAAATTTTCAATGTATAAACTATGTGTTATAAGTGTCAAATTAATTTTTTTTAATGTTTTAACTATACTTTACTAACTATTTTTGAATGTCAGAATATTGATGTATGTATATTTTCTTTTAGATAATAGTATTTTTTTTTTTTTTTTTTTTTGAGACATGAAGTAGTAATTTATTTACAAGATTCATTTAACTATTGTTATATTTGAAATATTTATAAACCTTAAGTATGACTAAAAATTCTGATTTTTCACTGCGAACCTTCAAAATGTTCTATTAATAAATTATAAATTAATTTTAACAAACTTTTCAATATTTATTAATATGTTTTAGTGCTACTTAAATGAGTAATTATTTAATAGTTTTATTTTTTATAGTAATTTTAAAAAAATATATTTTTAAATTATGAATTATTTCATTATTTTTTGTATTTTTGTAGGTACAAAAATTAAAAAAGAAATATAAAATAATTGACTATTGTTGGAATGTTTAAATATTGAAAATATAATTAATCAAGAATTGAAGAATAAAATTATGCTGTTAATTTGATTACACTATTAAAATCCTTAGGTAAACTAAAATATTAGAAATACCACAATTACAATTCAAATTATCTTATCAGAATTATTGTTGTTGAAAAAATAAATAATCATTTTTGTATTTATAAAAAAATTATATGAATAATAAATAATAATTATATAAATAATTGCAGTGGTTTTAGAATTAAATAGGTTATGTAAATCACTGCATATTTCTTATATATAATACAATTTTTTTTTACCTAAATTGTTTTTATTATGATACTATCTTAAATAGTTTACTACTTTTTAATAAGCACCTATAGTTATTTAATTAAATTAACTGAGTGTGTGTAGCAATTGTGTATGTACAGCTATAAATTATTTTTTACCCTCAATAAACATATATGTTATAGGTATATAATTAATTATGACTTAAAATAATATCTAGATATATAATTATTTAACCCCAAAACCCTACAAATTACAATGTGTTATAATGCCTATATAACCCAATAATGTGACGTTTGATAAGTATGTTGTATCAAACTGTTTGGCAGGCAGTCCATTTTGTATATTTTTTTTTAAATAAAAGTTCTCTCTCTTACAACAAATTTTACAATTGTATGTATAATATATGTTTATGTTAATTTTTTTTTGTGCTATCGCTTTTGATTATTAATGATTTTCTTCAAAATTCATGTTTACTCATTATAAAATATATCAAATTTTATAATTACTCATCATCTGTTATATTCTAAAATTTTTTTTTAAATTATCAAACACTTTTAATATAGTAAAACAATTAAGTAAAATCTATATTTATTTGCTAATTAAATGTCTTGAATTTAAAATTTAAGAATTTTATCCAAATAAAAAACTGTATCATGATCAGACTAAATTACTGATATTCATTAAATTAAATTTTATATAGTAAGTTTAGATTTATGTGACTGGTGATTTTTTAAATAGTAAAAAGTATGCTTAAAATTATAATATCTTATAGTAATTTTCCAAGTTTTATTATTAATTTATTAATGATTTTCATATTAAGGTTTTGTTTATAGTTTATACTAATAGTTTATAAATTTAAACATTATCATAAGTTTTAATAACTATGACTTTTTCTTTATTTTCTTTCAGTTATATTCTACAGTAAAATAATTCACAGTAAAAAAATTGTGTGAAATTCATAGATTTTTAATTCCAATTCGAAATGTTGATAAGTATGATTTACTTTTTTAACTGTTATTGGGGTGCGCCCCGTATACGCTTCCTTGCAGTGCACCCTGGTAACAAGTTGATAACCCGTTATCGATTTGGCTAAAGTATACGGAATCTTGGTCAGTGGACTGCGCCTTCAGCATCTCCCACTAAATGTAAGCATCAAAAACAATTGTTATTGATTGTAACAGGGATTTATTAATTATATTATATTCTGTGATAATAGAGGTAATCAATTAGTTTTTTTCATAAATATCTGCGGTTTTTTTTTTTTTTAAAACATGATTATATTAATTGATTAAAAAAAAATGTATGGGTAAATATATTTAAAAAAAAAACCTTTTTATTCTATTATCCTTATATAGTTTCTATTTAATCATTTTATGTCATTAAATTTAATAATAACAATCCCTATTAAATGGCCATCTTCAAATATTAAAAAAATAATTTGAAAGTAAATAATTTTTTTAATATTATCAAATTTTTGACAATTTAAATTATTAAAAAGAAGAAAACATTTAATTATTTAATTGAATAATAATTTAATTATCATTTAATTAAACACTTGTAGGGGACTATGTGTGTGTTATAATGAATAAATATAATATGCTGTATTTGCTTACTAAAATTACTGTTATTTTTTTTCCAGATTATTCAATTGTTAGAATTTCAAAAATTAAGAAAAGGAAATTTCACTTGACACAGATAATTTTTAATACTGTAATATACTATATATTAACAAACTACTAAGATTGGAATTTACTATAATTTATTATGTAACAAATTAAATAAAAACCTTATAACTTGTATTTTTCTATATTAAAATTACTAAAAAATATGATATATCTGTCCATGAGTTATTAAAAAAGACTTATTTTAAAAGTCATTATAATAATAATTTGTTATATAGTGTGTAAACAGTAAATGAGAACACTCAATATCTCTGCGTAGAGACCTGCAATTTGAATTCTGTTTTTTAGTTGGTTTTAATTTTTAGTTGGTTATACATTTTTATGATCATCAAATTGTTTTGACTTAATTAGACTTAATTGACAAAAGTTGCGTATCTATCAGATATTTTTTCGTTATTATATGAGTTAAATTTGAGTATGCAAAGGCCATAAACTAATATGTTTACATGTTGTAATAAAGATATTAACTAAAATCAAAACAAAATCAAGAAACAAGCTTAATGTCGAACCCACGATGCGTATTTCACTTACTAACTCTAAATTGATTCATTGGTAAAGCAACATCAAGACCAAGGAAGTCATTAAATTAAAAATTATTTAAAAAACAATACAATATTATTAAAAGAAATGTTTATTTTTAAATATAATGTAATTAATATCATGACTTGTTATGAATACAAGTAATAAGAGTAAAAAATGTTATTCAATTAAGAGTACCAAATAGTTATTTTTTATTCTGCCATTGAATATTATTTATAAAAATGTCGCAGGAAAAATTTGGTAAATATCTTGGGTCGCCACTACACAAAGGTTAAAAACCGATGCTGTATAGTGATATTATAACGTTTATAACCAAACTTGGTTTAATTTTCCAGTATTCAGTTTATCATCGACGATAATGATGCCCGTTTTAGGCCTTGGTCTGTGACTAAATATAAGGATATTTATAAATTTATAATATAAGTGTATAAATGGGTAGGTATATGTATTACATATAAACAAGGCTGGGCATTAACGAGTTAAAAGTTAAAATTCAGTTAAAACGTTAAGTTAATTAACTCGTTACTTTTTTTAAGATTAACGTGTTAAATTTAAGTTAATTTTATTTAAAAGTCTCTAAATTAAGTTAATTTTAGTGCAAAGAATAATACAAATTATTAAAAGTGGTTTTTAGAATACTTATAATTTACTATTTTAATAGGAATTTCTTGTAGACGAAAATGATATGAAAAATAACTTTAATAGTCATTATATGGGCTATATTTTATCATTATATTTTTATAACATTGTTATTGTATAAACACTATAAACCCATGGAAATCCTAAGAATATTTTGTGAAAATAGTAAATACCATGAGAGTGAGTGTCGATGAGGGATTAATCACAAAACAACTGTGGTATAATTTCCAATTTAATTTCAATATTCAACTAACATGTGTTCTTTTCACATCTCGTTAGAATTTATAATATAGTGTTATTAGTTTATTACTTTATTAGCTTATTATATTTCTGTGAAAGTTTATTATTTCTTTATTAATTAATTAGTTATTAATAGTTATTAATTAGCTAGTTAATACTTTTATGTATTATTTTAAATTTCCCCAGTAATTTGCTTGAGCGTAAAAAAAACTAGTATTACCTATGTATGCAATTTTTTATTCTTACAAATTAGAAAATTTTAACTTTAAACTGAGTTAATTTACTTTTTTTTCAAAGTTAACTTTTAACTTAACGAGTTAACGAAAAAAATATAAGTAACTTTTAATTTAACTTAACTTTATTATTTTAAAATAACTTAACTTAACGAATTAAAAAAAAAATCGTTAACTGTCCAGCCTTACATATAACTGTTATTGACGGTCAATATACTTTATTATGGTAATCGTTATAAAGTTTATATCAAGAAAATTGATATACGAGTTATTTTCATACGATTATTACTGTTATAATGTGTAAATATTCGTCACTCTACATATAGTAATCATGGTCATATATGGTGACTAGATATCCAGATATTTAATGTAATAATTATTTATGGAAAAAATAGAGTAGGTATATATAGTGAGTATCTATTATTTACATTAATCATTTATCAACCCTAATTGTTTTTGAAACTTAACACACTGAAATTTCGTAGAGTTAAATCTTACTGTATTTAAATTTTAACATGTAACTTTCTTGACAAACAAAATTTAACTAATAATAATCTTAAAAATTAAAAATTAAATTAATTTAATGACTAATGGGTCTTATTAATTTTATCTTTATTAATATTAATCTTATTAAAAAATGTGAAATATATATATAAAAATTAAACATTACTGAAATATTTCACACAATTGAAATTTCATGAAATTTTAAAATACTAGATACTAATGAAACACAATATGTAGCCTTTAATAATTCTTGTTGAATAGTTCTATGAATATTTGTGGAAATTGCTAGAATCGACTGATTTTGTTTTTTGCCAAGATAAAAAGTGTTTTAATAAAACACTTTTACTACCTAAGTGTTTTTCTACCTTTAATCTCAACTTCAGTGATGTGATATGCTAATGCTGGTGAGTATTTAGCTTAAAGTGCAGCTAAATCTTAGAAATGTTCTCTATTATTTTCTTCTTTACCCTTTTTGTGTCCACGAAAAGAGAAAAAAATGTCTGCCAAAAAATAATGTTATGTCTAATTATTTCTTTATTGTGTGCTATATGTGTTTTAGAATTTTCTACTACGAATGGTATTAACGGAAAACTTTTGTTGGGAAAATCATTTGAAGAAGTTTGAGAAGGACCATTTTTAAAATATAAATCAATAAGCTCAGGTTCGAGATCATTTAAGTGACTAAAAACTGCCGGATAATTTCCAAATCTTAAAACTAAAATTAACTCTATTAATAAAAATGTATTTAAAACAAATTTATTTATTCATACTTTCATTATCAATTGATTTGTTTTATTCAATACTGCTGCTATTACCAATATCAAGTAAATTTGCAATATTTGTATCTTTAGCATTAAGTATATCAGTATTATTTGGTGATTCTTCTTCCATTTCAAAATTCAAAGAAACATTTGTACCTGTATTAAAATTTGAAATTATATTTAGTAGTTTATATTATTTTTTGTCCAATTAATCAATAGACTGACAGCAGTAATTTAATTTTAAAAAATATATAAAGCCTATTTCATAATTTATTAAATAAATAATAAAATAGTTATTGTATTATTGGATTATGCACAAAGTTAACATGAAAAAATATGAATTTGTACTATAGTTAAATTATAGAAAATAATAGCATGTCATAAATTTCTAATAATAAAAAAGTTATTGAATAAGAGCAACAATTGTCAATTTTGCTTTCATTAAATTTAAAAAACTAGATTGTAGATATACCTTCAGAAGCTACTAAATCCATAACATTTAAAACACTATTTGTTTCATAGAAGCATTATTATCATGCAACGTAGTAGCATTGTCAACAAATGAATAAATTTGAATACTTAATAACAAAATTTTAATGTTCTTATAAATTTACTGGATATATAAAAATTAATTTATGTTAATTTTGTAAACAATTGTTATAGTATTGTTATATTGCTATATAATAGGTAAATTATTTATACTATTTTTATCGGAAATCTGATTAATATTACATTAATTGTATAAAAATTGAATACAATATACAAATAAGCTTAAGGACCTCTCTTGTTATATAATTTAACACCAAAAACATGCCTGAACCGAATATACTAGGTATTATATTCAGAAAAATATTTACTTACCAAAAATAAAACAATGAGACACCAAATTATTATGCTCTTTACGTTCAGTATGATTTTCTTAAAGATATTTTATATATCTTATATATACGATATTTGAAATTGTAATATCTTCACTTTTGACCAAGAATTGAAAATCATTAATTATTATTTATTGTATATTAATTACATCATTAAAAAGAATGTACCTAGTAGGTACTTGAATTATAATTAAGTTCGAAAATTAAAGGACTTGTTCTCTTGTAAAAATCAATCAAGCCTAAAATCAAAATAAATTGGTTATTTATATAGATATATGATACAAATGAGTTAGACAAACATTAATTTTATTCTCCTGCCACTGGAAAATAGTAAAAAAAACTTAATTTAAAAATTATGAACATAAAATGGATTTTTTTTGGAAACAATCAATAGTTAAAATATGTTTTATTATGAATTATGAATTACACGTTTATGAGTAAAAAAATTAGAGACGTCGTTTACGATATTCGACTTTTTCAACCTTGCAATATTACAGAATGTTAAATGTCTTTTGTAATTGGTTTCATTTAGTGACAATATTTTTTTACCACATAAACAAATTGAAGTAGACAATATTTTATATTTAATGTTTAGTAAAAATCCGTGATTAATGAGGGTTTACTGTATATTGGTAAATAGTAAGGGTAATTATTTCAATAGTATATTTCTATCTACCAAAATAGTTTCTGTCGATAATATCGGGTAATACGTAATTGCTATTAAATGCAGTACATTTTGTTATAACTAATCTAAAAATAATATTACACATAATAATATCGGGAGAGTACAGACCACAAATTAAAAATATCTACTTGTATAGTCTCATTAGAACACTGTTTTATTATTATAATATGATATATTTTTATTATTTAGTTATTATTTTCATACTATATTGGTATACAAATACATTTATATATATTTTATTATTACTTAATTCTATAATATAATATAATTACTATTCAGACTATAGTAAACACAACTCCTTAGTTTATTCTTAATTTGTAATTTATATTAATAAGCTCAAAATGTTTTTACAAAACAAAAATGTGCAGGAGTCATGGAGAAACCAGAAACTTTTACAGCATGACGTAGGTAGTTATTTTGTACACTATACCTACGCTGTATTACTACGCTTACGTTGATAATGTACTGATTTTAATCGTATTAACATATTTTTAGATATAACATATTTATTTAATTTATATAAGTACTTTATTAATCCTTCAGTATGTACATGCATAATAATAATACCCATCCACTCCTATGTGACTTCTGTTACACATATATAGTGTATTCAGCGCTACTGACCAAGACGTATCCAGCCATTCAGTACTGACGCTTCGTTTATATTTGTCATTTTCATGTTACTCTATCTTCGTTGATTCAGTTAACTTAATAAACTCCAACAATATATTTACAAGTATTCCTGTACGTTTATTATTTTCTATACTTACATCTTCATAACTTAACATTGTGTAACCGTGTTAAATGAAAATTTAGAATTAGTAGACATTAAAATAGAGTATATAGAGTATCACTTTGGAGGAAGATATTTAATCAACACAAGTTGAGGGTATGAGAAGACCAATAACAATAAGTAGTTATGTGCAGGGCTGGATTTAGGAATGTGGGGGCCCTGGGCCTACACTTAGAAGACGATTTATTTTTAATTACACATTTTTAATAACCAAAATTCCAAATGTTCAAAATATTGATGAGGAAAGAACAATGATTTGTTGTGATGAAACAATAAAGGTAATAAATTTATGTAAATATATACTTAAAAGCTCGCTACTAATTTTTATGCAATTAAAATACATAAATATATTAGGTAATAGTTATTAAATATTAATAATAACATATATTTATAAATTTATGACAATATCAATAATTGAACATTTTTATTCAAGTTGTAATTTAAATCTATTTTGCAAATGTTATATTGTGTTTTATACTTGGATGCAAAAAAAACATATTTAATGGAGGCCCTAATTTTTTGTGATCTGGGCCCCCTTTAAATCCGGCCCTGGTGATGGTGATAGGTGAAGTCGAGAACTTTAAATATTTTGGATAATTTGTACAAAAGGATGGAGGTTTTGGCATGGATGTCCGATTCTTAGGCGATTTAAATTGGTTTCTTCCTTTCAATGGAGATTAAGGTTACCTTAACCGAAGGTTATTGTCTTAATTTGGTTATTAAATGTATTTGAAATGTGGCAATAATATTTGTACAAAACTTTTGAAACCCATTTATAAAATATCTAGAGATTTACGGTTTTATTGAGAATAGAAGGGAAGCCGGAAGGTGCAATGATTACTCTTAAATCAACATTTATATTTAACTAAATAACTATTAGTACTATTTTTTTATTAATTATAAATAGGTACTTATTTATATTATTTTATTATATAATTATATTATTTATATGTATCATATGTATATATAAATATTATATCGTAGGTAGTATACGTACTGAGACAAGTTTTTTCGAAAATTAATTACATACTGGTAAAATGAAATGAAATATTATAATTTAAAGTTTAAGGTATTTATCTATTTAAAGTATTATAAGTACTATTACGCACATTATACCTTAGATAATTTCATTTTTAAATGTATAAATACATTTTAAAATACCTACCTACTTTGATATTCAAAAAGAAAAATGAAATGTGTTAACTGTTTACATATTATGATCGCCATCAGTTGTAGTATAAAACGTATAATTTTGTTTGATGTATAATTTCAATTTAAACAGAACCGTTGATGTAGAGCCTTTATGTAGTACTAAAAATAATTAGTATAGATGTATGTAACACAAAGCGTATACTTCCATAATATAATATCATAAATTATTTAAACATTTACTTACCGTCGTTTTATTATTATAGTTTTGGAAAATTAAGTATTTATTATTTGCAGTACAAACAATCTAAAAGTTTAGAAATTCTTTTAATATTGTACCTGTATCATTTTCTTTTAAAAATTATTATCTGCAATGTATTCAGTTACAATGTATTATTAAGTTCATAATTTTTTTTTCAAAATTATATTACGCAGTACATAACCAATGGTAATGTAGGCTTTTTTATACACTCCAAGGCCGGCGAAAGCTATGGGTGACCCGGGCGATTGCCCAGGGCGCCAGCACGAAAGGGGCGCCAAACTGAAAATTGTTTTCATCTAATTTAGCTTTAAATACGCATTAACGATCTACAGGTAGTAAGAATATAACAGTTGTGCTTTCTACTTCATATAGGTACTGTATCCATACAGCGCTGGTTTTGATGTAAAAATAATGCATGGAAATATGCCACCACATTTGTCTGTGTAAATAAATAGATGGTCGTAATATTTATTTTCATAAAATATTTACCCGCTTATAAATCAATTCATATAACTAGACGATTACGTAAAAGACGCGGTGGTAAAACCGTTTGGACCTTACGGTGAAAATACCGCGATGTGTGGCGTACCTAAATCAAAAAGACACAGTTGCCCAACACACACGCACTATTTATTATTTTCGACGAGCTCTCGCTACGTACGATCTACCGTGTAATGTCAAATGTTTAAACTAACAAGTTACAGTTAACAGGTAATCAGTATTTATATTTTTGTTTAGTTATTTTCTACATAATATTTTGGTTCCTTATTAGTTATTTACAATGAACTCTGTTATCTGGTTGTCTTAATAAATGAGCTGTTAGTGAAACACAGTATTCCTATATTGTAGGCAGTGGCGGCGTGAAATAATATATTCTCCGAAAAAACTTTCAAAAAGTAAAAAACGCCAAGCTCAAAATTAGAACTATTATATTCTTGCAACGAAAAAATAAAAACCTGTCCAAAAAATGCGTTGATATAATACTAAGTTGTTATACTAAATATGTACTAATTTTATTTAAATTCACTAAAAACTTTATTTTATTTCTACTCAAACTAAGTGGGTTGGAAGGGGGGGGGTTCAAGGGCGTCAAAACACGGTTTCGCCCAAGGCGCTAATACTTCTATCGTCGGACCTGTATACCTCTTCATAATAATTCATAGGTACCTATAATTAATAATCCAACTTTGAATATGGTACTGTGGCATATTCGGAGGGGAAAGCTCCCCGCCCCCCTTGACCCATTTTTGTGAATTTTAATATTAAGTGCATAATTATTAAAGATTAAAGTATATTTTATAGATGGAAATAAAAATATAATACGTTATTTTCCGATAACTATGATTCGACGAATTACAAATTACCAGTAATTTACACAATTCCTCACTATGTATGGGTAATATATAAAGATAATAATAGGTTTTTCTAGTAGTCTTTCAACTTGTCATTATATTTTATCAAAATTAATATGGTAGTCGAGAGGATCATCAAGCCTCAAAGGAAACTTGACAAAAACATATAACAAAATAAACTAAAACAAAATAAAAATTTAACAAACCCCTCGATGTTAAAATTTTTTGCTAATTATCTTGTTCACTAACGATTTAATTGTATATTATTAGTATAGTATTACTCAAAACAAATTCTAATTACCGAGATTTGGCAAACTACTAGTACTCTATGAACTGTACCCGTCCTGATTTCACGAATGTTTTATCAAAATTATGTTATTTGATACACAAAATCTAATTCAAAAACATATAAACTATTGGTCACACTGTATCATGCATAATGAATGATGATTTTTTAAAATGTAAAATATTATCACAAGCGATAAGATATAAAATCAGAATTGGCTAGTTTAGCTGTTTTGGGTACCTATTATACAAACCGTAAATTAGTTTTTATGCTACAGGCTTTAGTAGATAAGCCTGTCAGTTCTATTTGGTTTCATAATTGCCTCCAAAAGTAATTTCTTTTATTAATATTGTCAAATAGTTTCAAGTTTTTCAGTCAAGATGCCAGTAGCTGAGGATACTTTGTCAATATCTGATGTGATATATCAGCTACAAGATTATTCTCCTACCGTAAGAAAATATGTTAAAAACTATATTGTAATTGTATTTTATTGTGATTTATTAATGATGAATTTCATCTATTTTTACAGATACCAGATTCCATTACTACTGCTGTATGTTCAGAAGCTGGATTTGAAACTAATGATCCGCGAATGTAAGCGAATATATTCATATAAATATTACTAAAACTCAAAATAAAACTATATTTTTATTTAAATCATAAATCATTAAAGTAATAGTTTATGTATTGATTTTTTTTTCAGAGTTAATATTTTTTTTACTGATTATTAACTATAATTCATTATTTTATTAATTTTATCAATATCATAAATGTATTATTGATTCATTATTATAAATTATTAAGAATATGTTCTTATATTTTCATCAATAATATATTGATAATTTAATCTTTAACAAACATTAAATAAACTGTTCTATTATTTGATAATCCGATGATATCAATTTAACCCTCCACGGATAAGTAGTAAGAAATGGGCATGCAAAATATGCTGATTTAAAAAAATTGACTAAAATTGTAAAATGATACAAGTTCAATATGTAGAACTTGACACATATGAACATTTACTATTTGTTTAGTTGTATATAAAATAACATATTTTATAACAATATACATTTTTACATTATAAAAATAAATAAAATTATAAAATTCATGAAAAAAAAAACCCCTTGTCTGTAGAGGGTTGAAAGAAATAAAATATATTCTATTCAGGTATACATTTTAACTGTAATTTTGTTTGTTAAACAATATTTATAATTGTATAACAATGCATGATATTTTAAGAATATTTATCTGAACTTCAGGCTTTCAGTCAACTTTTGTCACAGTATACATTACTGTAAAAATGTATTGTATGTTCTTAAATGATTATTTGTCTAGACTACAAGATTGAAAATTCCAAAATAATATATGTAATGTATTTTATATTTTTATAAATTTATACATATAACATGTATCTATACTCCGTTTCAAAACATAATATACTAAGCGTCAAATAGTTTTCATCTGGCGGCAATAATTCCTTTATGATAATAACTGATGAAAGGTGAAAATAGAAGTCTGCATGAGAATGATATATGCAAAACCGATATATATTCTTTATTATAACTGAGTATAATACTTTTTGATCTTATGCAAATTTAAATGTAATTATTTTACAAATAATTTTGAGGTATATTTTAAGTCATTAGTTTAATTTATATTCGATTAAACTAAATAAAGATTACAATTATCCTCTAATTAAAAATATATGCATAATTATTTATTTGTTTCAGAATACGATTGATATCAATTGCTTCTCAGAAATTTATTGCTGATATAGCTAATGATGCATTACAACACTGTAGAATGCGTGTGGCTACTATGCCAACTAAATCTGGGAAAGTACCTAAAGACCGTAAATATACGTTAACTATGGAAGATCTAACACCAGCACTCAATGATTATGGAATAGTTGTTCGAAAGCCTCCATATTTCGTCTAAATTTTACTGTACATCTATATTTTATAAAATATAGTTTTTATTTAAAAATATTTTACTCTTTACTTTTTTTTATTAGTCATAAGTATAGTAAAAATTTTATTTCAGTAACAAGTGATCAATTGTATTAATAATAGAAAAGTTTTCCAAATTACATTAAATATTTTATTTATTACATTTTACTTTTGAACTTTTGGTTTTAGTTTAGGTTAGATTATGAATAGCTAAATAATATTAATTTACTTGATTTTACAATACGATAAATGTACAAGTTAAAATATTATATTAATTAATAAATTATAAACCTTTTATTCAAATTACAGCTCATAGATTGAATATTTATTTGGACTTAAGTATTTGTGTAGAGGAACATGGTCATATTAATCAGGTTGATTTAAAAGGAAAACTAATATTAAAATAATTTCTAGTACTAACACAACTGATAACTATAACGAAAAAATATGGATATTAATTATAATTAAAATATTATTTATTACCCACACTATAGATAATATACAATTTTATTCAATTATTAAGATTTCATGTTGATACCGATTTATATATTTTATGTGTTTTCCAAGTGCTAACTCTGTTTAATCCTAGTTCACAATTGTGTTCATTCTATGTGACAAGGGCGAAAATAGTAATTGTATGATACTTATAAAAAATTATAATATAGTATATTATAATTATAAAAAATCACTAATACTGATGTTATTTTAATCATTGTGTTCTTTTATCAATTTTTTTAAAATTTAAACTCCCGAAGAAGTCTAATAGAAAAAAAAAACATTTTCTAATGAAGAAATTTAGAAAAATGCTAACGTTTTTAAAAGAAATTTTTCTACAGAACAACTTAAATCAGACATTGATACCTATGCCAAAACCTACATTATCGTCAGAGAAGAAAAAATATCTGTTGATTATAGTATACTTTTTATAAAATATTACATCATAAACTGTAAAATTTATGATAATGTTATTAAGTTCAATCAAGAGTTTTATTTTAAAATATATGTCGGTTCTTTAATTTGTTTTGAAATCTATAATATTTAAAAAATGCACCGTTTATTTTGTATTACATTTATAATTGTTTATTGTTTTTCGATTGTTGTGGTATTAATGACTTGTACACTTACTTCAGTGTTTGTGGCAGTATTGATTAAACAATTATATATAGTAAATCAGTAAATTTAATAACTTTTTTGAAATCACCAGTAGAAAAAAATCAAATTTCTGGCAAGTTAAATGATATTCATATTCTGTATATATATGTTGTACTAAGTTGGTTATTACTTGAAGATAATAAAAAATTATCAAATTTTACAAACTCCTAACCTAGTAAGAAATATAATTTTTTTGTTTAGATTTTAATTAATGTAAGTCTTGCAACAAGACTAAGACTTGAATTGCAAGACCAAGACTACAATGGCTCTGCAAGAGAAAGACCAAGAATGAGTCTGCAAGAATAAAACTACCATAGTCTTGGTTTTGGTTTGCTCATCACTAGTTGAAGTAGTAAAAGGGCTGTTAAAAATCTTATTAATATTATAGACTCTATAATATAGAGCAGTGGTGTCCAACCCGCATGTGGCCCGTGAAGTTATTCTGTATGGTCCCTTACAATTTTCTAAAATAAAAAAAAATTTTAAAAATGTATGAAAAATTTTTTAATTTAAATTTATGAATTCGTTTAAATAATTATTCTAAAAAATACAATTATAATCATATTTGGAGTACCGTCTGTTGTTATGCAACTTAAATTTCCCCAATCAAGCCTAAGATTTTGAAGACAAAGATTTACTTTTTCAAATATATCAGCTCCTGTTGTTCGATCATGCATACTTTCCAAAGAAGCCAACTCCTCTGTTACATTTAAATTAATATCAATGCCACGAATAATTATAAACAGTTGAACAGTATCAGTAACATCGGTACTCTTATCTAGTGCTAGCGAAAAATATTTGAATTCTCGTGATTTGTTCTGTAATTGTGTAACTATGTTATTTCCTATATTTTCAACACATTTGGTAATTGCGTTTTATGATAAACTTATATCTTTAAAAAGTTCTAATTTTCAGATATTATTTCTTCAACCACAGTTAAAATACATTTTTTTATAAAATCACCATCATTGAGAGGTTTTTTTTTTCACTAACTATTAAATTCACTACTTTATAGTTCGCTTGTACAACATTTATTTTAATCGAATTTTGTTGTTTAAATAAATTTAAAACATTTTGTGTGTGGATATTTTTTTTTGAATGCTTCTAATTTAGTAACACGTAATTCTCCTAATAAAATAATATATTGGTACTATATTAAGTTTTTATAACTAAATTATATTGAAAATAATTGCTTACCTTTTAAATGGGCAAATTTATCTTGATGTTTTGATTCATAATATCGTTTGATATTAAATTCTTTAAAAACTGAAACCGTTTAACGACATACAAGGCAAACGGCTTTTCAATTAATTTCAATGAAAAGGTAATTTATAGACCATTTTTCATCAAAAATTGGGCAATATTCAATATATTTGTGTTTTTTCTGTCTGATATTTTCATACGGAAACTTTACAATTACATATCGATATCACCCATGTATTTAAAATAACGTACTGATCAAATTAATGTGTACATCAATTCATATTTTTTTCTATAGACAGTAAAAGATTAGAAAACAAGTCCAATATATATGATTATTTTTGTACTTTTATACTTTGTGGTACGCTTGAAGATAATTATTTACCAAAGTGGTCCGCCAAAGGAAAAATGTTGAGCATCATTGATATAGATGATCATGTTCTTAAAAAGATTGAGAACCGCTGTTCTAGTTGGTTTTTAAAATATAAATTTTTAAAAAAATTTAACATTTACACTTATTTAATTTTTATTTGTAACACATTAAACATTGTAACAAATTAAAAGTCGGTGGCTAATGATTTTTTATATGCGTTTCTTCATAAATTATGAAAAAAATATTAACTCTATAAATGACCAAGCATTTAATTTAAAATATGTGTCCAGGTATACGTTAGACAAAAAGATCCATTGAAGGAAAGTACTTTTGACAGGAAGATGAATTTTATTTCGGCATTTATTTTATACAAAAAACTAATTTTAATTTAATTCAAATGCGTCTTCCTTACTTTGCTACATCCTTGGCAACCACCCATTTCGTTAACCTCTAGTTGCGACGCTGATTATTAATATCGTAATACTATTCCATTAGTAATTAATATAGTTCGAGATTAATAAATTATTATTGTCAACTGATCAATGGACTTCTTACGGATCATTGATGTGGTCTCTTGAGAACTGTTTACACATAGTTATTTATTACTGTATACTATAGCCGATATTACCTTAGTATTACGGCTATACAAACTCTGGGGTATTTCAGAGGGCACAAAATCCCTTTTGGAATTTACTTCTTTGAAAATAGTTATCTTTGGCCTACGTCCATCAAGTGTTCGTGCCTTGTGGGTATGTGTCAAAGCGAAAGTATTGTCAAAAAAAAAATTCAGGGAGGGTATTTTTATAATTAGAATTATTTAATATAAATTTATACTCATAATTCTGAATAAAATATTGTACAATTATGAAACAATCTATATTTTATTTATATATATTTTATTTATATATATATTATTTATATATATATTTCTTATGTATCTATATATTTGTATATACAATTAACATCGTATAAATTGCGGTACAATAGTAAAACATAACAGTAAAAAACTTAAATATCAATATTGAATTATTTTAACGATATTTTCTTCAATATACAAAGTGTTCCAAATTCAAATTTCCAGAATATTTATGACTCAGTTTAAAAGCACAAAACCGCAAATGTAAATTATATTTTCTGTCTATGTTATCCGGATATTTATTTTTAGGCTAAAATAATAAACAAATTTATATACATACATATATTATTACTTATTATATTATAACTATTGTTTATTACGGAATAAGTTATCATAATTTCTTATTTTTGAGACCGTTTAAGTTAAACGATTACCTACTCACAGATAATTAGACAAAATATTATAATTATTCATAAAAAACTTTTTATTGAAAAATATTCATTACATTCTCCCAAGTTGTCAGTTTATTTCAGAGCATGATAATTAACATTTTTTCTATGTACCTATACGTTTAACATTAATATAATATTAATACATTACACATGTTTTTAATCGGTATTTTTGATTGGATAATATTGATAATACTCCCATTGATTATTTTGATGTATAAGTGGTCTGCTTTTAAATAAAATTAACGTTAATCCATTTCGAATATTTATGAATTCAATACCTATGTTATAGAAATATATCAGCAATAAAAGCAGTTAGCTTAGCATAATTTGTTAATTATTATTTTACATATGTATAGAGTGGATTTTAATTTTGTATAATTAACCACTGCAGCTTACAGGACAGAAATGTCTGAACAAATATAAAATGTTATATTTCATAAAATTTGCAGTATCTGATAAATTAATATCATTGTATAAATAATTAAAAAATATGGCAAAGGATAATTTATTATTAATACTGTAAGTAGTTTTGAGTAGTAAAATAGATTGTTATAGGAACAACCCTCGCCATTCTATAGGATTTCATACAGCCCGGTTTATAACTTGTCTACTGAACTTTATAGTGCCATAGTAATATATAAGCAATTAGTGTAACATTGGTTGTCGCAACATTATTTAAAGTCTTAGTTGCTAATAGTCCTTTGTACTCTATAAGTCTAGATGACGGAACTCAGTTGTATGCCTTCGCTAGATATTAGATACTATTGCCAATGATACAAATTATACTCCTGCCAATGATTTTAATCTTATATAATTTACTATCATGTTTTCATTTTTACGTAAAATCATAAGTTATAGTTTCATAAAAATAAATATTTTTTTACCTATTTTTATTAATAATACGAATAAAATACTTTTTTAAATTCATTAGATAGTATACTTTAATAATTATTAAGGTTTTACTTGACTGTGTTTAGGTGTTATTTAAAGGTATACTAATATAATTACTCAAATGTATACCTTATGTATAAGGTATCGTTGGTTTATAAATACATATAATCAAATAATTATAAATTATTAAAATAACAAGTTGTACATATAACCTATAGAATATATAATTTATAACAAAAATTCCACTATTTATTTTATTTCATATAAAAATACTAAAAAAGAAAAATTGAAAGGAAAAACTTTGCTATGTTATTAGGTTATTACTAGGGCTGAGGATTTCTTATGTATTTAAAAATCAAGAAATATGTATTAAAATATGCTCTTAATAATCATTTTACTTCATCATTTTGCCTAATTATAATATTTATATAAACATTAAAAAAAAAAAAAATGATATTATTATTAGTATATTAATCGTCGTCTTTTTGGTCCTTTTGTTTTGGTTTTTCGTTTTCTTCTTCTCCATCTTAAAATAAAATAAAAATCTTTTGTAAACTTTATTTTTATCAACGAATTTGTTCTAAGTTAACCAAATATTGTATAATTTACCTTTAATATTGCATTAAACGACAAGATATTTCCTTATATTTTCAAATCAAAACGAATTTCTATTACCTGCCTACAATGTTTTATATATTGAGAAAGATCGTTTTATATCTACGGAAATTTGGGAGGCATATTTAAAAAATAACAATTATTTGATTTTAAGTCTTTGGGTAAGCTATATATTAAAGTAATTTCTTCATTCATTATTTTTGAAATATTATTTAATGTTTTATAGTAATTTTTAATTTTTTTTTTTAATAAAATATCGTCTATTTTTTGTTGCATTAACTTGCACTGAATCTTAAATAGGAATTTTTTATTATATCAATTCCATCGGATAAAGGAAATTTCCTTGCTTCAAGGAGAGTAATAAAGTTTGATTTTAGATACACCAGAGTTGGAGCAACATCTGGATAATTTAAGTACTTTTGAGAGTTTTCAACATAAACAGAATATTTTTTATCAAAAGGTGTAATAATATCTAATATTAGTTCGTAATTATCGCAATAATAAATAGCTGCTTTCAACCAGGGTCTCCATCTTGTAATGATTGGTTGAGGGAGAAGTGGTAGGAGAGGTGATTATTCTTTTAAACAATTAATGTGATATGAAGCCTTATAAAATACTTTTTTCACGTTTGCTATAATTTTATCAACTTTTGAGTAATGCCCTCTAATTTTTCAGCTACTCTATGAAATGCATGAACTATATTTTAACATGAATCATTTTCGTATAATATATATCAAGCGTTTTTCCTTCTTTTACCATATATGGTACCACGTTCCATAAAAATAATAAAATATCATCATGTCGTACACCTCAGGCCATATATTATGCATATAATTATTATAGAATTTAGTGACTGTAAAATGACTCGATTTCTCTAGTTCTACACAGTTAAATAAAAACACGCGACCTGGGTCGATTTGAGCGTTCCTACAATGACATTTGCGATGTCTTGCGAAAAGTGTAATCTTATCGATCAAAATCCTGATTTTTTTACCGAATTTAAAACTTCTAATTTTCAGTAAAGTGTCTTCATAAATATCATTTATAAAGATTCTACAAAGTATAATTTGATTTAGAATTTTTTTCAATGTATATTTTTCCAAAAAACGACTTAAAAAATGACGATTTAGCTTATTAAATGGAATGTTTGTAGATAACAAAGGATAATATAAATCTTTATTAAAAGAAGACTTTTTTTTGTGTTACCTAAGAGTTGCTGTTGAGTTTTTTGTAAATCAAATTTATTTTGATTTTGTTTCATTTGATAGCTGCCTTATGTTTAGCTGTATCAATGTGTTGTTGAACGTTGAATTTTCTATCTCTACCAATTTTTAACAACATTTACATTTATAATCTTTCCTTGTGTTGTAAATACTAGATCACTATAATCACTTAATTCTGTCACATAACTTTTTCAAAGAAATTTCAATGATTGTTTTTTCCTTTGGCATATTTGATAAATAAAATAATTACACGACGAAAATATTTCACGCAGTGCGTATAATAATAAAATGAATAGGTACGTGACAAAATATGACGGACAACTGAAGTTCAATTCCATTGCGTGTTTTAGTATTATCGGTTTTATCGGTCAATAGTAAACTAACCGTTAAAGAAAATATGATTTTTAAATAATACATTTAACAATTTGTTCTTTTTCGTCTAAGCTTATTTAAGAATTTATTTCGAAAAACGTCAAATATTGTTCTTAATTTTTTTAATATACTCAAATATGCATGTGCATTATGTGCATGTATATTTAATAATGCATAAATGTGTTCTTAATTTGTTTAATATACTCAAATATGTATTTGCAATAATAAAAAAATATGCAAATATATGAAAAATTAAGTTTTAAATTTGATCTCATTCTGAAAAAAAACTCATTTGTTGATCACTAAAATTTTTTTACGATCTTTCTAAAAAAATATAAAAAAAAAAGAAGTCCTCAGCCCTAGTTATTTTGATCATTGTTATTAATATAATTATCGTGTAAAAAATATAGCGTACCGTATATAGTTTATAAGTTATAAGACATAACTGTACTTGGTTATGATCTATACAATTTGGTGTTAATATCAAGTTTATTTTGATAACAGAAAAAGATCAATTTATTCGAAAAATGACATTCCCTATGCAATTTTTGATCTTAAAAGTAATGTAGCATTAAAGTTTAGGTATGTAATTTAGTGCAGATTACTTTTATCACAAAATAGTAATAAAGAGAAGAAAAAACTCGTCTTTGTTGAACAATTAACTAATAATATATTTCTTGTTTTGTTCGGAATATAAAGTTCTGTTAAGATATTTTATACTCGGATTCGTACGTTGATAATATTTTTTTTTCCGAGTAAAACGTAGATATTAATAAAGTGAATGGCAAATAAATGTTGTACGAGTAATTATAACAAATCTACGGGTTTTTTAAAAGCAAAAGGTATCGTATGAGTAATGAGCATAATTTTTTCGGTTTTCAAATTTTTAAATATTGCGCTATTACAAAAAAATAATAAATAAAAAAAAGCTGCACAGACATAAATCATGATTACAAACACACGCATGCACATCTTCAGGACGACGGTGACGCAACGTGCTCCACGAACTCCCTCCGCCCCCGCAGTCTGAAGGCACGTTCCGTAAGCGGAGTTGTGAAGTATAATCAATCGAGGTACCGGGCGTGTGAATCATAACAATTTTATGCGTACACCCATCAATTCACTCTGTCGTGGTAGTAGTCACACGCAGGCAATATCCACAATGCGTGGAATTTTTTTTTTAGTATTCTTGTCTACGATTTTTACGGAAATCTCCGGACGGCCGGGCGTTTGAACAATTTTGAACTAGAATTGGTATTCACCACAAACAAGACTCTAGATTCGACTACATTACGTGCGTTAATGATTCGTAATCATATTAATATTCATAACAGGTTTTTGAAAAATCGTTAGTTAAATGGTGCTATTATAACAGCTGTTGTTACGTAACTAAGCTCTGGAAAAGTATTCGGGCATACCGAAAACATAATATGTATGAAAATATTTAAACCATAAAACAATCGTAAGCCGACCGCCGTTTATAACCATTAATTCGAACCAATCGGTCCTTTAATGAATTTCAAAACAAAACAAGAGGCCATGCCCTGACCTCGATTGGGTAACGGCGCCACAGAATGTCTGTGCGTCGTGTATTATAAAACAAACCACATGGAGTATTAATTTCATAGTTCGAAAATGTTAAGTCGATGTCGCACTTGACAAATTAATTTTCACTTTTTATCGAAAACTCTGAAAATGGGACGTGGGTTTGACGCCACTTTACGTCGAGTACAGAATGTATGTTCCACTCGGGTCGTTTCATCTATCCGATGGTATTCATCGGTTTCGTTACGACCGCGGACAATACTCCGACACCTGCGACGACGGACAAATGATCAAATGCCGACACGCGTGTTAATAAAATACCGGCTGTACGCGTTGGTCATGAAACACGCTGCGGGAAGGCTATGCGGATCGGTGGTATGCGGCGTTCTCTATTATCGTGTGCATAGCAATTCGGTACATTTTAGCGAGATCGACCGCATTTACATTCCGTCATTAAAAAATGACGAATAATAACACTGCGCTTTGTGGTAGGTAGGTACGTGAAATTCGAATGAAAAATATCGTTCCATTGTTCTGGTTAGCTGCTGCGTACCACGCGACTGGATACGGCGCGTGTTGAAAACATCAAACCGAATAATAATGATAAAAATAAAACAATAAGAGAGGGACAATAATAATAACAATAATAATAATAATAATAATAATAATAATATCGTCCTTCTTATATAATTGTTAATATGGTGAAACAATGGAACGGGGCGACGAGTCACCGGCGGCGACGATCACACAATCAGATCGTCCACACACACCGAAAAAACATGTACAAGTGTAGCGCGCCGTCAACGCGACGGTATAATAATATGCGGCACGCATACGTCGCGATCGCTGAGCACCAAGGGAGGTGTGTGTGTGTGTGTGTGTGTGTGTGTGTGACGACGATGACGCGACCCGACCGATAGGAATCGCGTCGTCAAAGGTAAAATTCCGTGGGCGGTAGCGGCGTGCAGGTGTATAACCACGACCACCACTCGGTACCGCCGGCGACGACGAACGATAACGACGGATCATTTGGCCGCCGCCGCAGCCGCCGCCGTCGTTTAATAACACTGCCGAAACACGCGCAAACGCGCACTCCCGCCCTCTAGCCACGGCACGACAGGGGTGACCAGTTTTTTTTCCTCCCCCCCCCCCCCCCGATAGTCTCGTGACGGGACATTGCCGATGTCGACTCGATGTAATTTCAATTATTTCGATATACCTGCCGTACGTGCGCATCGGTCAACGGCAGTCGAATGTCTCGCACGCGTATACCTAGAACAGCCGTCATCGCGCGGTGCATTTAATATAAATTCCGATCGGTAAGCGCGTGTGCGTTTTGGTCACCCCTGGTATGCGGCGATGCGGACACGCGTAGCGCGGCGGCGGCGCATGCCATCGTTCTCGGCAAATACCTACTCCACCGTGTCGGGCGCCGCGGTCCGGGGGGGAGATACTCGCGTACGGTGCGACGGGAAACTAGCCGTGTTTCTGCACCTCGCCGCGCTCGTATTCGGCTACGTTGCCGTCGGTCGCTGTCGCCGGTACCCGTTATTCTTTTTGTTTCTACGGTTTCTCTTCTATGGAATTTCTTTTTTATTCTTCTCCCCGCCGCTCACCTCACCGCTCACCGAAACCGACAGAACTCCACTGCGGTGCATAACACACTCCACGCGTGTGTACTACTACTACTACTACTACTACTACACACACACACACACACACACACACATATCTCGTATTCGTTTGTACATATATTTACATACACACACACGCGCATAAACTATTATTATTATTATTATTATTACTGTATATCATACACATATATATATATACATTATATACGCATAGTACGGGAACGACTACACGCTCGCACACACGCACACGCACGTTCGTCACGGAATGGTCGGACCGTACGCGTAGTACCTATCGTGGTGTCGCCGCAGCTATCTTATTGTTTTTTTTTTTTTTTCGTTATTATTGTTATTATTTGTTATTATTATTATTACGTGTGTGTCGTAGCCGTGTGTGTTCGCGCCGCCGGTACAAGAAAATGATGTTTTCTCGTTGTCGTCGTGTCGACCAGTGCGATCGTCGTCGGGTGTAGTCGGATCACCGCCGCGTTCTCTCGTCTCGTTAAATGATATCGCCGTCACCGTGCAGTCGCCATCAACGTCGATCGCAACAACAACGGCCGCAGACGCATCAAATGCGAGAAACGTCTTTTGCCAGTGACCGTCGTCCGAAGCGATTGTTGACACAATAACAATAACAATCGTCGTCCGCGAACCCGTTGCCGCCGCCGCCGCTGTCACGACGGTCGTGTTCGTGTGCGCGTGTGTTTCGTCTTCTTGGCTTCACCGTCGACTGCGTGTATTGTTTTGTTCGGCTTGGGCCTGTGACAAGTCGTGTCCATCGCGCCGCTGGCGTGTGTCCGAGACGATCCAGTGCGTTTTGGGTCTGATGTCTAATGTCGACATCACCACAGACGTTGTGCAAACGCCTTGCCGGGGAACAAATTTTTGAGTCCAAAGTTACCAGTGGCGTAAGCATCAGTGATGACCCGGGCTCATTGGACTATTACGTAAATGTCCACTGATCGTGATCTGCAGCCATTCGCTACTGCACACTTACTGCACACTGTTCGGACAATGTGCCAGTTGCTATTCGTCTGTTGATGAAACGACAATCGAGCGACAGTGGCTACATCAATATTACCATCAACGGAAAACAGTGAACATGGATTTACAGCACATATTGTTATAGCAAATATAAAAGGTAAACTTTCATGTCTATTCGTTCTTAAACTTAGATAAAATGTTTCACAACTTGTTAAAGAAGCAATGCTATTTAATAATTTTAACTATTATTAGTTAATAGTATTGTTTGTTATTGACATACAGCATTGTAAACCAACATTTTTAAAACTAAAAATGTAATTAATAAAAATTACTATTTCAAACCTAATTATTGATATATGGTCCATAATATAATTAAAGAAGTCTAGTATACATTTTAAAATTATAAATACTCATACAGTGTATGGGTATATATATATAAATTAAAGTTCATAAACCCTATTTGTATTGTGTTTTATACCTACATTAACTAAAATAATGTATATTATTTATTAATGACATTTAAGAGTTTAAGTATTACAAAAATTGGCATACTCTTAAATATTTTAATAAAATTAATCTACTATGTAATTTATCTAAGTATGTTTAATATTGTATAGTATCTTTTAAATTTCAAAATAGATCTACTATTTGTTATTAAATAGGTAGTATATGTAGTTATTTTTAAGAAATATGAGGCCTAGGGTTTAACATATATCAGGGGCCTTTAAATACATAAATTGTGATTTGACTATTTTTTTACAATATTGATTTTTATTATTAGCCTAATTTTAAAAAAAGAATAAAATGTAAAATGATGATATTTTGTATACATATAATTTTTGTAAATTCGAGGCTGTCAAATCCTGAGACTCTTCAAGCCCATTGCTTATAATTTCATAACATGAGTTATTGTAATACTGAAATATGTGATAAATAATATTAGATTTTTTAGTATAGTTTTAATCAGGGATGGAAAACGTTTTTAATTTTTGTTAATTGATTTAAAAAAATATTGTTTTTGTTTAACGTTTTTAAATGTTTTTGATAAAAGTTTTTAAAAACCGTATTTTTAAATAACGTTTTTCAAAATATTATTTTTCTTTATTATTTCCAAATAACGTTTTTGAAAATTTTATTTTTCTAAATTGTTTCCGATTAACATTTTTGATAATTTTTTTTTTTTTTTATATACTTATTTCTTATAGGTACCTAACTAATAATAGTTACAATGAATATTCAATATACTGAATATAGGAATGCACTTAAGTTATAATTAATTATTCTTAATATTTAAAATTTAAATTTCAAATCAAAATTATAGTTTATATTTTATATGAAATTAAGAAGATTCAAAATTTTAAAATAAAACATTTTTACAAAGTGCATTGGTGAAGAGTAAAGACTAAAAAGTAAGTAAAAATTAGTGAAACACTAATTCAGATTTCTATAAAGTCATGTTATTGTTACTATTAAATATAATAGCCAATAGGATAATGAGTAGGCATAATAAATTATAAAACAAAATCAATTCCTAATCAACTGCTAAAATCAATAGATAATAATATAATCATATTATAATAATTGAAGCGGCAACTATGGTATAGATTACACTATCACCATGACCGTCATCGTGAAAGATAATATCATTTTATCGTCTCCACTGCAATGTGTATGTGCCATGTGGACTATAATTAATTATTGTATTATGCTATTAATATATTTTATTTGTTAATAATTACCTATTAGTTATCAAAATTATCAATTTTTTGATAACAGATATATTTTTTTTTTTCGTAATAAATAATAGTATAATACTATAATGTATTTTTGTTTTTATTTTCGATTTCGTTATGATATTTTTTATTTGTTTTTGTTTTATTGATTTTGTTATTATATTTTTTTTGTTTTTTAATTATTTTTGTTTTTCATTTTTTTCGTTTCATAATTTTTTTTAAAAACGTTTTCCATCCCTGTTTTAATATATAAAGAAATATTCCAAAATGTTATATTTCAGTCAGTACCTATTTTTTTTTTAAATATTCAATGTTCTAGGATTTTTTAACCATTATTTTTGCATAATGATTTTTAAATGCATTTATTACAGTTAAATACAAAGTAATTTGATTTATCTTGTAAATATAACACTTAATTGTTATATTTTACATTTTTTGTATAATATACTGGAGTAATATTATTTAATTATTGATAACTTTAGTGTTTTAAAATAATTACCAATCTTAGAGTAAGTTAAAATACTTTATATTAGGTATTACAAATAACTTTATATTTTTTAAACATTATTGCTGTTATAAATATATAGGTACAGTACATTTTATTATTAGTAATAAAAATTATTTTACTCGTTTATGACTAGTGTATAGGCAGATGTATAGGTATTTAATATTGTTATATTGTACACTTCTCTACATTTAATTTTTATCTCTAACTTAATATGATTAACTTATAAATATATTAAATGAAATAATAAAAACCCTTGTTTTTTATTTCTCAATTATTGGAAATAGATTAATTTAGATTATATCTCTGATTATATCATTCATTAATTCCTGAAGTTATAACGGGGTGGTCATAACACGGCGGCAACGAAATCAGCTGCCATTTTAATTGAGGTACTTTTGTTATCAAATTATAATCAGTGATAACTGATATCCGTTATTAATTGTAATTTCAACTATGGTAATTGTTCAATATGTGATCTACCAAACAGTGTGAAACATGGTGACCTACTGGGTACCAAGAAGTTTTTACTTGTGGATCATTTTTTAGATACTATGTCTTCCATAATACAGGACCATGTGCAGAATTTCAAAATGGGAAGTATTTAAAAAAAAAAAAAAATATAAAATAGATTCATCGATGATTAAATAGTATTATATAAATTTTTTAAGTGCATTAAAAACGTTAATATCGATATAATACTATAAAATGCAAATCATTGTTGTAGTAAATTTACTAATAAAATTGTAATATATTTACAAAAACACAATTTATATTATTTTGGTAATGATGGGAGTTTGGGGGTTGACCCATGGTCATACCATAGTATAAGATTTAAAAGCCCCCCAAATCTCAAACTCTTATTGCACCTAATACCTTGAAAAATAATACTACTATTAGTAACATTTGAAAATGCGCAGTAGCTTATAGTAGTTACAGTAGTTTATAATGAATATTACTACAATTTCATGATGGAATAAAATATTACTGACTTCCTACTGTACCTCAAATAAAATGGCTGACCGATTTCATTATTGTCCTATGCTGCCCATGTAATTTGTAGTCAGTGTCCATTCTGTTTTATTCTGTGATTATAACCAGATTTAGGGAACTTATAAGATTGTTTTCATTTTGTTATCTGTTTTAAGTATATATATTTTTTATCATTCCATTATGGTTTCTATAATCCTGTTATATTTTAAAATATGTATTTGATTTAATTGATTTTATTTATCTTAATACCTGTTTAATACATACAATTTATAAGTTAATATCTTGTTAAGTTATGTCATTAAAATAAAATGTTTTAAACAATATTAAGTATATATAATACCTATTTATTTAATTTTCTTATGTAAGATTTTTGGTTGAGTTTTTGGAATTTTTGGTACTGTAAAGTTATCCGTTAATTTTTAAATAAATGAATTTAGGTAGTACAGTGCAAAAAATATTCTGCAGAATTTTCTGTGGTCTCTCTCTCCTGCCATTGTTCTGGTTGCCTATACTTTCCCCCACCTGACCCACTCCATTGAGAGTGTGGACTACACACATGAAAATTCTCTTGTTAGAAAAGGACGTACAAGTAATGATTTTGTTTTTATGGATATAACATTTTCATACAATCATATCAGATATTAATTAATAAAAGTTAAAGTATAAATCTAAACCTGTTAAGAAATGAGTAGTTGATAAAGACATGAAATGAGCTTTTTTTAATTTGTAAGCGTGATATATTTATGGGAGGGAATAGTGTTAGAGATGATGATTATTCAGGGCATAATTTTTTGAACCAGTATTATTTTACAAGACCGATCTCCTGTTAATGACTAATAATGTAAATCGGATTTTTTTAATCAGAAATATTTGTATACCATGGAATCAGAAAGGGACTACTGTACGTATACTGTACCAACTGTAAATAATGTTTTATTTTAATATACTTTATATGCTAATAAAAGAATAATTTGTCTGAATATTTAAGATATTTTAAATAAAATTAAAATATGATAACAGTAACATTTTCTTAAAATATCTAGCTTTAAAATATTTTCTATACAGGTATGAAATTTTATTAGGGAGCAACTAGTTATCAAAACATGTTCAGTATTATTCATTAAAAGTTTTTTAAATTTTTACAAATGTAAAATATTTTATCTTATTTTATGATCATTAATTCTAATTTACGAGACAAATAAAAAAATAAAAATTATAAAATATTAAAATTATTTATTTAATAAAAATATCTATTTACAGGGGCATTTTTACCATAGTTTAAATGCTGGAGTAGCATTTAAAAATTATTCAACGTGTCTAGTTCTACTATTTATAACAGGGGTCGCCAACCAGTTGATTGTAATAAACTGGTCGATCTTTCTAGGATTATAGGTTAATTGCTGTAAAAATTAATTTTACCACTGTTGGTCGATCACATAAAATAATTGGATAATGAATACATTAGATTATTAAGAAAAAACAATAAATATTTATTTTTTGTGGCAGACCTTTTTTTTTTGTCATCAAAAAAGTCTATTCCTAAAGACCTAAATTCTCCTGGATGTCGATCACCAAGGACTTAAATATCAAATGTAGCTCATTTGTTTGAAAAAGTTGGTGACCCTTGATTTAGAACATTAAAGTTCAAAAAAAGAAAAAAATTCTCGGCAGTTAATATCTTCATTCATTAATTTAAAAATTGAGCTTAAATCTAATCTTTTCCTTTTATTATCAAGTGTTTACTTAACCTTAAATATACATACTGATGCATTTAGAAAATCCCTGTGTCTAAAAATTATTCAATATGATTACATGTTTTTCATTTTATTTAACACAAAATAAAGATAGGAAAAATAAAGCACCTATTTATCTAATTAAGTAATGAAAAAACAATTAGGTGGGCATAAAAGTTTGAAATTGTCACTAAAAGTTGATTTTTTGAAAATAACAATGCAAATATTTTGATAACTTACATTGAAATTAAATCAATTTATTATAGTTTGTTATAAAATTATAAACATGTTTATTGAAGTTGTACTTTTAAAAATATTAAAAAATTTTAAAAAAAATAAATAAATGTTTAATGTTTGTTTTTATTAGTTATAATATTTTTATAGGTATAATTTTTGTGTTTGTAGGAATTTAATGAGTAGTCCAATTTCCTATGACTTATGTTAACCTAACCATCATAAAAACAATTTTGTTCTATGAGTATTTTAATATCTTAAATAGGTATATTGAATATAATTTAATTGTATGTAAATAGTTTTATATTTTTATTTTTGTTAAATTGTTTAGATATATTAGATTATAGATTTTTGTAAAAAAAAACTCTTAATATTTTACTAAAATGTAGTTGTTAATAAATATGTTAATGATACAAAATTATAATTAATTATATATATATAATAAATTAATGATACATTATTATATCATGAATAATTTAAGCTATTAATTTCTTACTATTTTCTTTAAGAGTTTTTAATGTGATATTCACTTAGTTATCTCCTCCACATATTTCAAATAAATTTTCAGTTGATGTAACTTTATAGAATGAAAACGGTTCCATTTTCTGCCATTTATACAAGTTATAACTATAAAAAGGTTTGGAATTAAGTATTTTGTAAAAATAAAATATTACACATAGTTTCATAAAATAAAATAAAGACCACACATTTAAGAAATTAATAATTGAAATAAAATAAGAATAGCAGTACAAATATACAATTCATCCTTATAAAATTTTGTAAATAGTAGCATATTATCTTATATTGATTGCATATTTGTTAGAATTTAAATTATACTATTGTAATAAAAATATATGTTAAGAAGTTAAACCAAAAGTTGGCAATTAATTTCTATAGCGGTCTAGATAATTTAAATAAAAAATTTAGAAGGCCAGAAAAAACTTAAACATAATTTTATCAATAATTTTTTTATTTTTGTATTAAAAACACATTTATACTAATAATAACAAAATTGTGTACTTAAGTTGAATGAGAGAAATTACATTTATTTTTTGAGCTAATTTTTTAAATTTTGATACTCTTGGAGAAAAAATGATATGCAAAGTATTTTCAAAGTGGTGATCAGTTAATCTTGAACGGTATTTATTTTTTTAAAAACGTCATTTTGGAGAACAAAGTTTCACTTATATATGTGGAGTCAAACATAGTAGCTAATTTATAGCCAGGGTCTTACAGTTCATGTATTTATCCTAGACATACTTTGTCCAAAAATCTTTCATTATATTAATATAATATATATATATATATGTATACATATATTTAAATTCATTTTATTATATTTTATATAACCTATATTTATCATAAATATAAAATTAGTACATCAATCTATGGAAGTTCTATTTGATGCATTGATAATCATTTTCATATTAGAAAACATTTAATTTCTTATTATAATTGAATTATATTATTTCATTTAGTAAAATTACTTTTTATGTGTTATATTAAATTAACAAACTGAATAATTATAAATAGGTAGTGCTTTATAAATGCACAAGTCATAAAGCTTAAATGAAAAAGTATAAAAATACATTGTTGTTTATGATTAGGCTGGGATATTGAAGCAAATGCATCTTTTTTTTTTATGTCCCAACTTATTGGTCTGTAAGAAAAAAATGTATTTCAAGTGGTAATGATTAATTTAATGCAGTTTTTATTTTGCAATTATTTGCATTTTATGAAAAATTTTATTTTTTTTCATATAGGACATATGTTGCTGTTTTTAGGGCATTTTTCAGAATTTATCTTTATATTTTTAAATATTTTAATAGTTTACTCAAAATTTGCACGTTTAGTATATAATTTACTAAATTAATAAACTAATAAATATAAGCATATTAGACCATGCAAGTATTTTATCAAATATTAAATAATATTAAAGTATTTGAAAGAAATTTTTCTATTTATAAGATTCCAACGACGATTATAATAACAAATTATGAAATAAATTAAATTTAAATAAAGTTAAATAAAATGTAAATAATTATAACTAAATAGTTATATTATTAAATAGTTATATTTTAGTAACATGATTTTTATAATATAATTTTAAACTACAATAAAAACATTCTTTTTACCCATTTTTAAAGTGCATTTTATATGATTTTTAAAGCATTTTTTCATTATTTTAGAGCAGTGGTTTCTAACCCGTGTACTGCGAACGTCCTTGAAGTGTGCCGTGATAAATTTATAAATTATTTTATATGTATATATGTATTTACCAACTTATTATCGATATTTGATGAAAACTGTTCTAACTAATCGTAGATACATATTATTTATTGTAAGTAAGCCTGTCAAAGCCCTCTCGATCGATCGATTGTATTAATATATTTCACAATAAATAGTGTACATATATATGTATATAAAATATAGTTCATATAATATATGGATTGGTTGGATTAGTGTGCTGTGATAATTTTGTTGGAGATGAAGTGTGTCGTATTATTGAAAAGGTTGAAAAACACAGTTTTAGAGCATTTAGAGTATATTTTGCTATTTTTTAAAACATTAAAATCTCAGCCTTATTCATGAACCAGAAATATAACTGCCTTTGATTATATTGATATTGAATAATAATTTTATTTTATTTAAAAATAAATTAATCAATCAATAATATATTATTTTTTAGTGAGTCAAATAGGAGATGGCAAGATTGATGAATAGTGCAAATGTCAAACTTGTATTCTTCTTGTTGGCTGTTTTGTTTTCTGTCACCTTAGCTAAAGGTAAAATATTACATTTGAAAATATTTTTTTTACTATTTTATGTTTTAATAATTATATTTTATAGATACTTCTCGTTATGATACTGTTTACGCCTGTGAAGGAAAACCTCTTAAATTGGAGTGTAAAGATGGTGAAATTATTCATTTGGATAGGGCGATATATGGTAGATATTCTATTACTGTATGTAATGATCATGGCAATACAGATTGGAGTGTTAATTGCATGTCCACGAATACTTTACCTCTATTGCAAGCCAGGTTAATATAATATTTATATTTTTTAGACTTAATCTAAACTAATTATTTAATTTATAATAGATGCAACGAAAAAAGGAATTGCAGTATTCAAGCAAATACAAGTTTGTTTTCTGATCCGTGCCCTGGTACTATGAAATATCTTGAGGCACAATATCATTGTGTTCCTGGTAATATAAAATATAATACCTACTTTCATTCTTAAATTATTTTTATTCTATAAATATTCTTGTTACATTTATTTAGCATCTTTATCAACTACAACACTAAGGCCAAACCCTCCATGGTTTACAACATCACAACCCAGTGTTTGGAATGCGGATAAGTTATTAACTCTTAAACCGGCAACACCAATTCCACCAATGTTATCATCACCACAGTCAGATGATATTGTTGAGTCTAGTGTTGAAGAAGAACCCGTATCAGTTTCAACTACTACAAGTACAAGTACAGCAGCTACATCAGAAAACTCCATTATTAATAATTATAAAGAAAATAATACTAAGACTGATAACGAACAACATTTACGATCAAGTGAGTGATATTTATTTGTTAATAATATTAATAGTTGTTATAAATTTAAAATTATTTTTGAATGTTATATGTTTTATTTTTAATTTTTATATTAACATATATTAGTCTACATTTTGTAAATCTGTTTCTTAGAGAGAAAGATCAGAATGATAATAAATTATTTTTAATCATATGTTATTATTTTAAACTTTTAAAAAAGTTTATAAATGTAAATCTATTGTATATTTTAAAATTAAAAACGAAGTAAACATTAAAAAATGTTTTAATTAATCGAAACTAAATTTATTATACATTAACTGATTTTGTTTTATTTTTTTATTATAATTCTAGTCAAATAATTAAATTAATATGTAAAATTTGTATTATAATTATTATACTTTAAAAATTGTAGCAGGTGCAGTTACGACTGAATGGATTGTACCTACTAGTGATTTACCACCACAGTTAAGTATAATTGATGTTGAAGGAATAGATGATATGTCGTGTTCTCCTGAAACGTCAAGAAGTTTATTTTGGAATTGGACTAAATCAGGAGAAGAAGCTGTTCAGCCATGTCCTGGTGGTGCTGCTGGTGTAGCAAGGTATAATTATTATAAATTATTAATTGCCATTACATCAATATTTAAAATACTTTTTTGTTTATTTATATTTTATAGATGGCGATGTCAGACTTTTATTAAAGGAGTGACATTTAGGTCACCTCCTACTCCAGATCTTTCTGAGTGTCGTTCTGTATGGTTATCAAGCTTAGAAGGTAGACTTCATCAAGGAGATTCTATTATTAATATTGCCAACGATCTCTCTCAGGTATATACAATTATTATTATTACATTATATATAGTTGAATAAAATTCAACTTCAGCATAGTTTTGTATAATATTGAAAAACTTATGTATGAACTGATGTAAAAATTTATTTATATTTACAAAATTTATGAAGTAACTATAATTGTTGAAATACATTGAATATTGTTTTAATGTTATATTTGTTTAAAAGGTGACTGACAGTAAACCTTTATATGGTGGTGACATGATGACAACAACAAAAATGTTAAGAGATGTTGCTCAAAAAATGGAAAAAGATATGGTAACGTTCCCAGACAAGCAACAGCAAGAAGCTATGGTTTTTGATTTGTTACAATATGTTGTGCGGATTGGAAGTAATTTGCTTAATTCATCTCAATATCCTTCTTGGAAGGATCTACCATTTAGTGAACAAATGCGTGTAGCTACAAATTTATTGATTGGCTTAGAAGAAAATTCATTTCTTCTTGCTGATATTTTAATAAAAGAAAAAACAATTACTCATAATGTTCCAAATATCTGTAAGTAACTGAACATTCATTATTAGTAAAATCTCATATTAATGTATGATTAATTAATGTAATGTATGTATCTTTTTTAGTGTTGAGCATAAGAGTTATAGCTACAAACAATGTTGATACTGAAGTTTTTCCACATCCACATGAGAATGGAATTTTTATGAATAATACCTGGTTACAGTTACATAAATCAGCCTTACTTGAAAACAGTGAATCTGGATATATAAGACTAGTTTATATAGCATTTGATAGTTTAGAAAATATACTTCAACCTCAAATGGCTAATGGTATGCGTATTATAAATAGCAAAATTGTGTCTGCATCTCTTGGCAAAGGAAAACATATTCAGTTACATCAACCGGTCACATTATGTTTTCAACATCTTCAGATCGACAATGTTAGTAATCCTACTTGTGTTTTTTGGGATTATACAGAAAAGTATGTATTCATTTTATTTTTTACACTTCTTATAAATGTTTATTATGTTTGTATATATATTTATTAATATTAGTATGTAATCCACCACAAATTACATTGATTTAAAAATAAATTTATTGTTTTGAATGTTATGTTATTAATATTATATATAAATTTGGTTATAAAACTCTCAAAACAAAAAAAAATATGTAAATATGTTATAGATTTATGTTTTTTAATAGTATGAGCTTAGGTTAGTTAATTATGGTGCATAATATAATATTGTTTTAAATGTTATTGAACTATTTATAAATATTATTTATTTATTTTTACAGTGGATGGTCTGAAGAAGGATGTTCAGTTATATATTCTAATCAAACGCATACATTATGTCAATGTAATCATTTAACAAATTTTGCTATACTAATGGACCTCAAAAATGCTGATAGTGAATCCTTAAGAATTGCATCAAATAACATGGCTATGTATGTTAGTTGTATATTTTCTGGAATTTGTTTTCTTTTGGCTGCTATTACTCTTCAGCTAACTGTTAAAGTAAGTATATTTAAAGTTAAATATTTTTAAAAGACAAAATGTTTTTAATGTATCTTAATTTTAATTTTCAGTCAAATCGAACAGTGATTTTGAAAAATGTGTTTTTCTGCCTCTTTTTGGTTGAATGTTTTTTCATGTTTGGAATAACACAAGAGAATATCGTATTCATTTGTACAATAATGGCTGCTATTTTACATATTCTGTTATTATGTTCTTTTACATGGACATTAATTGAAGGTAAATCAATATTAGTGATCAATCATTTTAGTTTAATTATACAATATTGATTTAATATTTAATCATTCTAAAACTAATAATGTACTTAAGTACTTTTCAAGCTTAGGTTCAACTATTTTGGGTTTCATATGTTTATTGATTATTAAATAATATCCGTATTTTGTTCGAACTAAATGTTTTTAAAATAAACTTCTAATAAATTTAAATTTAAATCTTTAAATTTTTATTATTATTTTTGTATTTTATCTTTAGTAATATATTTTTATTGTACTGTGATATTGTCAAGTTGTAATTATATTTGAATAGTTATAAATCATATTAAAATAAATCTTAACAAGTAAAATTTTAGTGATATAATAATTAGAACATACCCATATAATATATAAGTATTTAACTTAATGATTACTTCATTAAATTATCTTATTATTTATAGGATTCCATTTGTATGCTACATTAATTGAAGCATTTGATTCAGAAAAATTACAAATGCGTTTATATTATTTGATTGGCTATGGAATTCCATTAACAGTTGTTATTGTAGCTTGTTATATGGATCCTATTATCTATAGTACAAATAATTCTTTTTGCCTTCAAGCCAATACTATTATTATTTATAGTATAATGTTTGTGGTTGTTGTAAGTAAAACTTTTTATTACTTATAGTTTATAATAATGTTAAAAATGTATGTAATATATATATTATTTTATGTTTTTTTTTGTATAGGTAAATCTAGTCTTTTTATGTTTATCATTATATATAATCAAAAGTAATTCCACTATGATGTCTATCAAATGTAAAGAAAATGTAAAAATAACATCTTTGAAGTAAGTTTCTTTCGGTAATAATGATAAAATATTAATATTAACATTTTTTTGTATTTAATATTTTTACAGAATGTGGTTAAAAAGTGCAATTTTATTGTTTGTTTTCATAACATTAACATGGACTTTAGCATTTCTTTACATAGCATCATATTCTACATTTATGTTGTATTTATTTTCTGCAGTAAATTGTTCACAGGGATTGTTAATTATTATACTTTACTGCATTAAAAATAATTCAGTAAGTTGTATAAATTTGAATGTAATAGTTGAAAATAGAATAAATGTTTATTAACTTTTCTAGGTGTATAAGGTATTTTCTGAGTTAACTATAATTTCATTTTTACCATGGCAATGTTGTTTATTAAATTCTACCCCAGAGTTGGATTTAAATTATAAAAATCAGAGAACTAGTTTGTATGGTACATCAGTTGGTCAAAACAGTCAAGGCAGTATAGCTGAGTCTTCAACCCCACGATCTCTGTCATCTCATCGAATGAATGTTAGTTTAATTAAATTAATAACATTTTTATAAAGAAAAAAACAATTAAAAATATGCTTGGGTATTTTTTTAATTTTTTTTTTTACAGACATTTCATCAACCTCACGAGAGACATGCAGTAACTAAAGTTGTTGATATTCAAAATGAAATAGACCTGCCAAGTTTAGAAAACTCCTTGTCAAATGAAGATCATAAATCTGGCATTTGTGGTGCAACGTTACCATACTCACGTTCTTGTCAAAAAAGTTATACGCGAACTAAATTGCCAAAAAATAATGCTGTTTTTAGTGGTACTCTTCATAAACAGTCATCACTGGTATATATATATATATATATTTATATATTATCTTTATTTTATAATTAATCTATTTTACTTATGAAATTTAATATAAACAATTTTTCGTTTTGTTTAGAGTAAACCTAATATACAAGATAACTGTTTCACTCTAAATAAACCGCCTTATGTACATACTAATCGTGGGGAACCTAAAATGTGTTCACTTCGATGTAATACTATTGGTGATGGTTTTGTTGATAATAATTGTTCATCAAAAAAGTACATTGGTGTGAGTGGCGTTCGAGCCACCAGTCCATGGAACCACACATATTCTGAAATAATGGGTGGTATATCTGCTTCTGCTGGAATAGATGATCCAGTTTATGAAGAAATAGAACGAGAACGTGAACGAGAGCGAGAACAAGCTGCTCTTGTATCTGATTTAAGCGATGAAGATGGTCGACGAAACAGTGATATGAGTCGTCAGTCATCAAAAAGTTATGGAGATCATAGGCCACTTATTATGGCTCCTACTCAAAATCCAGAAGCTCATAATTTCCATACAGCTCTTAATGCAGCATTTAGGCAACAACTTAAAGAACAAACTGCTAGGACGATTGCTGTACTAGATGGGCAAACAGTTGTGTGTCATTTGCAACCTGAACAAAATGATGTGTTTAACCCCCAAAATATTCAACATTATTCGTATGAATGTTGATAGCCTTTTAGGAGGGTACCTATTAATAACTTTCATTGATGTAAATATACTTTTATACTGCTGAACCTTAAACATATTTCCATTAAAGTTACATTAAGGATTTATATAAATGCATTTAATTTGAAATTAAATAGGTTATAAATGATCAAACCCATACTGATTTGTTATTTACAGAAAATTTACTTTTTTAATAGATTCTAATAAGAAAGCATACAATGATATCCATTAAAAACTTATTACAACTACAATTTAACCAAGTGCTCATATTGTATTTAAGATCTTAAAATATGACACAATACTTCTTTATGAGTATGATTTATAAATCCCATAATTTTTATTCTACAACTATGAATGTCTTGATTCTATTGTCTCAACCCATTTTTCAATTATAAATTATTTATTTTGATGTAAATGTATTATATGTAATTCTAATTTTATTATTTCATAAGTGGATAATAAATCAGGCTAAAAAAATACAACACTCAAATTTTATTTTATCAATTTAAATTAGTAAAGGTACCTATTTATTTTTTTTTTTAGTTAATTAATATAACAAAATCTTATAAAATATTGTCTAGTCTTATTAATGATAGCAATAATTAAAGATATTAATAAATAAAATTGATATAAACACTTGCAATAATAAATAGTTGGGTGAATAAAATCATTTATTCATTTAAAATCCATTTTAGTTATATAAATGGCAGCTTTTTTGACAATATTTGTAATTTTTTTTAAAATAAAACTAGAAAATAAAATAAGATGTCATTTATAATAATTTAATAAATTACAAAATTGATTTTCCAAATTTCTCTTTGCATTCGATTTAAATAATGTTATAATGTTTATTGTGTTACCTTATATTTAAATTCAATATTTTTGAAATCTAAACTCTCAATTGTACACATGTATAATTGAACATTTTTTAATGTTTCTGTATTTATTGAACATGAAAGTGTTTCATTGTAAAATTTTATTGCATTATCAACTATGAAAATAAGTAATAATTACTAAAAAAAAAAGCCTAGTTTATTATATATTTAAATTAACCCTCAGAACATGCATTAAAATTGTTAATTTTAAAAAATCAAAATTTGTTTATATTATTATTTATTATTAATAAAGATATTTGACATTTTCATACATTATGATAATCTCAAATAATTTAGTAAGATTTCTGTTAAAATTAATTATAAATTTATGGAGCAAATAAGTATAATATTTTTGGAGAATTTTTTTTTTTTTTAATGAAATTAAATTATTTCTCATAGTTTTTAATGTTAGTGGTTAAAATGTTTAAATATTGATTTATTTTACAAAATTTATAATCCACTATTTGTGCAATTTAAATCCATGATTTAATGATAGCTTATTATTTATATGATTATTTCATAATTATCTTTTAATGCTTCTTTGTAGACTTACTATTCTCCAAAATATTGTGAATTTTTATAATTTAGTATTTTCATTCACATAATTTAATTGAGACTGATTGAGAGTTGAGACTGGCTGTTCAGTTTGTAGGTTTTATTACCAATTACAGCCCTGTAAACATTTCTGTTATTAAAATAAAGTATAAATTATTTATAATAAAATCATTCTGCAATAAAAAATTGTAATACTCATCTTAATTAAATAACTGGTTATTTTTTATTTAAACAATTAATCCAATCACCTCATAAGCATGATCCTCCATTTTTTGTAATGTATTCCATTTTCAAAATTAAACAACGAGTTAATAAAAACAAATTAATAAGTTCTCGAAGATTTAATTATAATTTATGTTATGTTAGTTTGAGATTTTCTTAATATATTAAAAAATTATAATTTTAAATATTAATTATTTTACTTTATGTTTAATAATTATAATGTATTTTAATGACAAGATATTATTTTGATAATTATTTCGAATAACACATTAGAAAGATAATCCATTGCAAAGATAATTCTTATAAAGGAGTATAAAATTGTTGGCGGAAAGAAGTAAATTCTAACACTTGATATTTTGAAATATGGATGGACTAAATATTTTAACAGATTACATGACATTTAAAAAACAATATCAAATAAGTATATACTCATGTACTTTGTTATATACTTGTGCTTTTGAAGCATTTTATTAAATTTATACAAACTTATGAGTGTTATATTGAAGTAGGCTATTTATTCAAATATATAGAAATGTTTAAAACAGATTCTATAATTTTGTATGTGATTTATTTCCCGTAATACTTAAAATGTTTAACATTAAAAATGTTTTTACAAACCTCAAATATTAAAAAATAAATCATTTATGTTATTTGATTATTTAATCTCAATCAAAGATCAATATGTTGAAATGTTATAGTTTTTAAATGCTTATAGTCTTGTTGAATGTTTCTGATTTCTGATAAAGAACTAATATACTTAATACTTTAATTCTTCTTACTTAACTATTATTGAATATTAGAATATATTAGTCTATATTTATAGATTTTATATTATTAATTGAGAACACATTTTAATAATATAATTTTTAATCAAACATGAAGGTGGCCAGTAAAGTAATCAATTATTTTGTTTATTATATTTCAATGCAATTTACATTTCCGGTTTTTAAATGTTTTTTTTTTACAGTTCATAATAATATGTTGATATTTATAAATTGTACAATTATTGCCATTTTTATTTATATTTTATAAATTATGTCTGTATAAGTTATTAAACAGTGTGATGTGTTGCTTTTTTTTGGCCTCCTTTTTTACTTCTAATAAATGCAGTATAGGGTGTTTTTAAAATTCATATATCATGAATTATTTTCTATTGTATTCTAGATACATACTAATCTATTATATTATTGAATAATTGTTAGAATATAATTAAGTCAATGAAATTATTTCTGATTCCTACCAAATTTGATGTACTGGTCATGAACCTTTTAAGACACATAACATTTGTAACATATATGCATTACAATTATAATTTTTAATGATATTAACATTCAGCTCATTTGATATTAATGGTTTATGTAGTTGTACATAGGTTAATTTTGAAAACAATGAAAAATAGGTATCCTTATTACAATAGGTTTGTCATAATTATACATGATTGACATATGCTGTGATCATATACATTAGTATTGTATTAATATTTATAATGTGTAAAAATTTGTACTATAAATGATAAAGTTAGTTTGAAAAAATAAATAAATCTAATTAATTTTGTATTAAGCCCTCTCATTTTTATACTCGTTCTTTTTATTTTTCACGAACAATATGGTAATGTATTGTGTACATAATGTAAATCAAAATGTATACAGATATAGAGTATAAGGTTCCTTTTTGTTTCTTTTTATTTGTATTATTTGATTTAAATACATGAATATGATTTCTGATCAGTTGTATATTAATAAAATATATATATATATATATATCTATAACATGTGTTTCATTTATTTTTACTCTGAAAATATTGACATCAAATTCTTTTTTTTTTTTTTTGCAGTTTAGATTTGGTGTACACAAGTCATTTTTGAATTGTATGCAATTTTACAATGAAATTTATGTTATCTATGACATAGTGCATACTATCATTTACAAAATAGTTTTTTATGTAAAAATGTATATAAAAATACGAGTACTATTATTGGTATTTGGTACTATTATTTTCTTAAACATGTGAAAAACCTCATAGACTGAATATTAGAAATAACCTTTTGCTTGCAAGTGATGTTTTATAAATTACAAAAATAAAAATTTATACTATCTATGATGTTGTATTTTGAAAAACAAAATATCATACTTCATATATGAGATATCGTTTTATGATAAGAATATGAATCATTAGGCAGTGACAGAAATTAGTATTCTAATTTTTTTCTTTTTCAGAATGTTTCTAACTCATTAGAAGAATTCTAGAGAATTCTTATGAGAATTGCCAATTTTACGAGGATAAATGCTTAGAAATATTTAACATTATGAATGCAGTAAATGACATCGTGGATTTACCATTGCATTTTAATAAGATACTTCTTATACAACTATTAAATGAAAAAAACGAAAATTGTTTACCAGACATTTATTAAATTTTCTGTTATAATATATTTATTAAAGTACTATAATGTTTGTATTATTTTAAAATTTTCAAATATATTTAAACGTATATCTTTATACTTACGATATAAAAAAAAATAGTTATTTTTTAGAAATGTGATACCTATAGCTTAACTTTTATGGGGATTTCTATTTATTTTTAGTGTTGCATTTAACATACCAAATTATAAACTTTTGTATATTTGTGTACTTCTAATTTGCTTAATTCTATTTTGTGAAATTTTGAGAGACAAATTCAAAATAGTGGGAATATTAATCTAAAGTAGGCTTTTAACTAATTCAAATTAGTTATCAAAATCCTTATCGCATCAATAGATCGATTTCTGAGTTGGAAATATAAAAATCTGAAACCCCATGTTGCGAGTTTGGTAGACAGAAAGAGAGACTCAAACAGAATAACCATAAAATATAATTTTTTAAAATTATTTTAAGCAATTTTTCAGTAGTTTTTTTTATTAATAAAAGCTGTACTTATAATTTATACATATATGTTAGTAAATTAGATAGTTTATAATAATAATAATAAAAAAGATGATTTGATTGGTTTGAGGATAGAAAACAGTCAACAGTACCTTAATTTAATAGGTTTATTTGAGAAAACAGTTGTTGTTTTTTTGTTAGGTAAGTGTATCTCTTGGCCATTTTTTTCTAATCTCCTTAAAAGGTTGCTGGGCATGGTTGAAGAGGATATACGAGAAATAAGAGGATTTTGGTTTGAATGAAGTTTTGAGTGGAACTTTTGTAGTGTCGAGTTGCTATTTTATTGACTGTTGAGATTTGTAGATTCTAATGTAGTGCGTCGTTGATCATATACCATGGGGCTTCAGTTATTTTTCTTAGATATATAGACTGGAAAGTTTGTATGAGTATTATTTTATATGATTTAACTTGGCTCCAGATTTGAATACCATTTGACCAAAGGAGGATAATAATCTTATATTATTATATCTCGTATATTAATAATTTGTTTATTAAGCTCATTGAAGGAGACAATAATGGACCAAGATGTTGGTGTGTACTTGATTGTTTTCTTTTATATTTAGTGTGTTGGGCTCACGTGAGTCTTTTGTCCAGATGAACTCCTAAGTATTTAGTTACATTTTTGATAGGAATTTGTACATTATTGAGCGATAGCTGTGGGTTAGGTTAAGTTAGGTTATAGTTTATACTAAGAGAACAATTTATTTGAACTGATTTATTTTCATTTATTTTAATTTTCCAATTTTTTAGTCCTGATGGAAGTGTTATTTAAATGGTATTGCATATCATGAGTGGGTATGTTTGGATCTTTATTTAAAGCTAGTATAGCGGTATTGTCTGCATATGTCTCTAGAGTTGTAAGGTTTACTATGGGGATATTTTGATTAGTATACATTATAGAGTATAAATAATAGGTCCCTTGGGTTACGTATTTTTGAGTTATACATGATACCTAGTAGTATACTAGAATGCACTAATTTAAAAATAATCGTTTTTCAAATTAACATAAACATTAATATATGGACGGTAGCAATCAATTTATAACATTATAATTATTCTATATTTATAACAAATAATGTTAATTATTAATAACAAACATAAGTTTTAATGACTTCGAATCTTCAATGAGTATAATGTAAAATATTACATTTGTGTATAAAATACCTAGATACTACAAATTGTTTTATATTATTTTTTTGTATTTATTTATATGCATAATTGCTCGCCTTGAATTTATTACGACGTAATGCACCCAAACTTTAATAATATTAATAGTAATCGAGTAATAACCATGATAATAATAACCAAATATAAATTTTATTTAATATATTATTTGATTATTATTAATTTAGAAGGTTAAAAAGATTTCGTCGCTTCGCAATAGCTTCAGAGTAGCTCAGTATGTGACGATGGGTTGCTTATAGGTAAAGACCAGGTGGGCTAAACGTGGCTAGGTGGGTTTTCGACCAAAACCGTACTCTTTCCTTTTCAATCAAATATAAAATAGGTCGATTTACTTTTCGACCAAATTTAAAATAAACCGTTTCCTTTATTGACCAAAACAAAAATTTATATAACAAATTTAAAATAATAAAATAATGATATAAAATGTTTGGTTATGATGAAAACTACTATAATATATATTATTATACCTATGTATATATTAATGATGATTCAGGGTTTTACTCGCGTAGCGAGGTTTTAGGTTCACATACAGAGTATAATCCCATTTGAAACAGTATCAAGGTTTGTATAAAAACTAGGTTAGGCTTAGACTATAATTCCCCTTGGGGCGAAGCCACATTCCCCCGAAAAGTGCTACACATTGGCACTCAAGTTTGTGAGTGGAGCCGGCAGGTGTAACGGGTGAAGTTCTAACATTTTTAAAATTAAAATTCCGATTTTTCGAAAAAAAAATGCAAACAATTTTCATTACGATAAGAGATCAAAACTAAATACAAAATATAGTTCTCTTTTATATTAATATTTTAATAATTAGGTATTGACAAAAATTATACATTATTATTTTATTATTTTAAATTTATTATATACATTTTTGTTTTGGTAGAAAAGGGAATCGGCCTATTTTAAATTTAGTTGAAAAATGAATCGGCCGAAAAGGGAAGGGTACGTTTTTGGTCGAAAATGGCCATGCTCGACCGGATAAAATATCTTATAATATAAAATATCGTTAAAAATATCTTAAAGTTGCAGTATAAATATGTTAATATTGTAATGAAAAATACATTAAAATTACATAGTAAAATAATATCAAATATATAATCATTAATTACTTACTTAAATAATATCATGGACATAAATATATTATTTAAAAAATGTATAATTTTTCTGAATAAAAATTTATAATTATATACATCTCTAAATTGTGTTCTTGAAAATTGTATTGTCTGTTACTTAAAATATGTTTATGTAATGAAAAAATACGTTCAAAGTCTACACTTGTTATCGTTACATATTTCAATTAATTTAAAAAATTTGGTGTTATAACTAAATTAACATTTTGATTTCCTGTCATAACCTCAGAGTAAGTTTTAATATTTGTATATCCTTAATTTTTTTCTGAGACATATTTTTATTTATCTTTAAATATTTTCTCATTGGAACTGGGAATATTTGTCAAAATATTTTCAATTTTAAAAAATGATACACGACCGTTGCTCCCATCCTGAATTTGGTCCCATGAGAGGCTTATCCGTGCGGTGTAATACCATTTAAATGCACGCGTGTGAATCGTATTGTAAATCGTTTCTACCGCCGCCCCCGTAATGAAACTTTTCCCGTGGGCCAAAGTCCGGTACAACGGCCGTACGTGACCGCGGCAAGGTCAAGGAGGGAAATAATTAGCCACGGGTGGACGCAAACGCAATTACGACGATTACACGTTGTCATCATATTATAATATCGTGGTTGTTTGTCCATGCACCTTGCGAAAATTTGCATATTTCCCGCTTGACCGATACCGCAGGTGAAGTACATCCTTCAAGGGTATGAACGTGCAATGTTTGTTGTACACACTTCGGGTCTTATTCGGCTGTTCATATTTAAACAAGTTAGCTAAATATGCTTTTCATAAAAATAATCAATTTTTTTTTCCGTTAATTTCTTTATATATTTTATTTTGATCATAAACGACAACGTACAAATATTGAATCAATTACGGCAACGGCATTGACGTTATTGGAGGAATTGGCAAAGCCGGATTTAACCATTGTGCCACTTTAAGCACTAAACAAATTTCCATCTTTTAACCCTTCAATGCCCGATTTTTTTTTTTTTTAAATAAATCTTTTTAAACTAATTAACATACCAGCAATTCAGGAAAAATAATGAAAAAAATCACAAACTCTATCTTAAAACTCAAAATTGAGTTTTTAAGTATGTTGCATTTTTGCAACAGTGGGCAAAAATGATATCAATAAATTTTATAACACCTACATTTTTTTTCACATGAATAATTCACTTTTGTCATAATCAATAGCAACCATATATATTTGTATTTCATAAATTATTATGTTAATTGTAAAAAATAATAATTATTTTAATTGTATTATAATAACAATAAATTAAACTTTTAAAATATTAAATAATATATAATAATAATAAAATTAACATAAAAACTTCAACTTTTAAAATAAATTCATCACTTTTGAAATACTTGTGAATTATAAAACAATAACAGAATAACTAAAATAATAATAATACAACAAAATTAAATAACATTTTTATCACAGATTATTCATCATGATATCTATTAAAACATGTTTTAGTCTTTGAGTTGCATAAAAGAATATTACATTTGTTACACTGTATCCAGGTGTATCCATTACATTTTGGGAATTTACATCTTCCTCGTTTATCAGCCCTTATTTGAGAATGTCAAACACCATCAGTTCTAACTGCCCGAGTTGGGTGCATAGCCAAAGCCCTTGTCGAAGTTCTTCTAGTTTCTATAGATATAGAACGACGTCCTCTTTGATTCTTGAAATCTTCTGATTTTGTTAATGAGTATGCTATATTCTTTCTCCAGTCAGCTAGCTCAAACTGCACAGGTAAATTCTGTTCTTCTTTGACCCTCTTATATAATAACCATGAATTTACAACTGTCAAATCAATGAAATGGTAGAACAAACGAATATACCACTTTCTGGAACGCATTTTTATTTTGTACCTCCCTATGAGTGAATCTAATAAATCTACTCCCCCCATATGGAGATTGTATTCAGTTACAACAAATGGACAAGCTACCTCAATTTTACTTTTTGTAGAGCGATTGAATCTTTTTACTATAGTTTCAGGTAATTTTCCAGCATAAGTTGACAATAATGTTACAGGCTTGTTATCTTTCCATGTTAATGCTGATATAGGTGTATTTTTATATGAAGAAATATATTCAACAGATTTTCCTCTTGACAATTTTTTTTGCATTTTTGAATCATTTAATTTACAGTTTGGTAATCGGTTAGTGCGTACTGTGCCTAAGCTCAATATACCTCTGCTGTGTAAATAATCCATAACTGGGACACTAGTATAAAAATTATCAAAATAAATTTTGTAATTTTTATATTCAGGTACCTCTCTTGATAGACGGACTACTATATTGGAGCTTGATCCTAAATCTGGTTCTGAAGGTAAACGAAACCTGGGTTGATTTTCTTGACCAGTGTATATTTCACAATTATATGCATAGCCTTTGTAATCACATAAAACATAAAGCTTGAATCCCCATTTGTGGGGCTTAGCAGGTAAATACTGTTTTAAATATGAATGGGCTTTTGTGGCACAAAGCTGTTCGTCAAGGGAAAGATCTTGGCGATATGGTAAATTTCATCAGTTATGAAAACATGTTTAGTAATATTTATTAAGTGAATTTTTAAATTTTTACACATCAAATTTTTATCTTATTTTATGATCTTTAATTATAACTTATGAGGTAAATACAAAAAAAAAAAAAAAATTATGATATATTAAAATATTTATGTAAATTGCATTGTAAAAAAATAACTGCTTCATTAGATATAAAATTATATGATATGTACAATTTTATAATACAAATACTCTTGAATTAGAATTTGTAGGGTACTATGTATTTTGTCTTAGTTATTTTATTAAGAAAAACTTGGAAAAAATTTGTTATTAAATCGTATTGCACTCGGAATGTGTACTTGGAATAGTACGATAACGTTACCCTTGTAAATGAGAGTCAATCAATAATGAAAAAACACTCTGTACACAGAATGGTTATCACTCGTTCACGCACAAAGCGAAAATATTTTTATAAGTATTATTTAGTACACACGCACGCTCGTAGTCGTAGTTGTTATCGATGGAAAAATATGCATAAAATAATTCTTTTATAATATATTCTTTGTATAATAACGTGTTAAGATTCCGGAAACGGCATCGTCGGTGGTGAGCTAGTGAAAAAGTGTGGTTAAGAGCAGTAGAAAAAAATAGAAAAAAAGAGCACGAACTTCTATAGTAGGTATAGTTATATATTTATGTATAAATACATGGTATGAAGTACACAAAGGTTCTAGACATTTTTGAACACGAGAGCTTTATATTTTTTTAATTTTACTAGGCATTTGAATTAAAAGGGGAGGGGTATGATAGGGTTAGAGTTTTTCTGAATCACAATGTTTGAAGAAGTAGTAGTTTTATATTTAATTATCAATGTCAGAGGGTCAACTCAGTCACATAAATCATATTAAAAATACAATTATTAGCACACTTTTATGCGTTCCTGTATTTTTTCGACTCTTAATTCTGGTTCCCACAGCTGAGTGTTTCTACTATGAACATTAATTTGTAGGATAATATAATTATATCAATGTTAATAATCACTTTATGAAAATGTTTCGAACGTTGTCGGTTATTACTGTAGAATTTAATAAAATGACTATAATAAATCGATTATGGCTTGCAACAGCAAACCGTACACAATATTGCTTATTATTTACCGGTATAGGTCGAAATGTAGCAACATAAATATAAAAAGATTGGATATAAAATAAGCATACCGTCTCTTATTAGGATTAAATAATAATAACAGTTTGAATATTGGACATGCATGTGGGATCGGACGCTCAGTTAATTTAAAATTATAGGCACTTACCAACAAAATAAATAAAACAAGACTTCTGGGATGGTTTAAGACTTGATGTATTGATGATTTAGTAATAAAAGATTTATTGATGTTTGACTAGACCTCGTAATTACAGACAACGTATATCAAAGCAATAGATGGAGAGATATTTGATATCAGCATAGGTCCTGAATGGAGCGTTGAGCTAACGTTATAGTATGAAGTATGAAGTAGGAACGTGATCACTAGAAGTTCAAGTTTCTGATAAAAAATAAAATCATTTATTAGTATTTATCAGTATGACACGTAATACTTTTCTTGTTCACCAGCACTGGTCCAGACTGGATTTAGGTATATTCGCGGTTAGTGGCTTGCTCAAGGGAGGGGAAGTTAGGGGTTATATCCCCTCCCATTGTCTTTTTTCCGATCTACAGAAGACAACTTATTAGTTATCGAAGCTGCTTTAGAGTCATTACTTTCTATTATTTATTAGCAAAAAGTTATTACTTATAACCCACAATAAATATTCGTTATATAACCTCTATCGCTGTATATGTATGTATATATTATTATAATGTTCACTGACATGCGCATGCGCATGGGAAAAATACTGTTATTGAATTTATTTTATTTTAAAATATGTACGGGCTGAGCCCTTTTGAAAATTACAAATAAAAATAATAGGTTAACTTAACAATTAATTGTCAACAAAAAGAAAAAACAATAATAATAATAACAAAGAATTATTAAGAACTAACTATATAGAGAATAAAGATAATGATATAAAAAGTATTATACAATAAAAATCGGTTTCGATGCAGACTATAACAATGCTGATTTATGAAGTAGATGGGTAAATAAGAAAGATAGGGTCCGTATTGGCATTAGACATCATACGTTTTAATGGCTCGTTAGATAAGTAGTTGGTGGTACACAGAGGTACATGGAAAGAAGTCGTGGAACGAGAGGTGCGTTGTGAGACTCTAAAATTAATAAATGAGAGTGAGGTCGGGGAATCTACACTACCAGTTAATATAAATAATATATATAACATATATAATAAATATATATATATATATATATATATATAATAAATAATCCTTTTAAGAAGCTTGCACCCAAATTACATTTGTGCTCCACTAATGAAACAAGGCAAACAATTTAGATCTACTCATAATATCAATGCCTGTAGTATGAAGTAATATTTGATGATACATTAAAAGTTTTTGTTGAATTTAATATAAAGATTTCAAAATTTTCAAAATGAACAATTTTATAATGGTATAGTTGATCATAATGAAAATACCTAATATATTACAGAATTTAAAAAAGAAGAAATTAAGTATTCTTGTAATTTTGTAACATTAGGTGACATTTTTAAATTCACGTTTTAATCAAGTAGGTAACTCAAGAAGTTAGTCAACTCGATATTAGTATTGATGAACTAAAAACTAAAATCAGACTAATAAAAATATAACACAGAATTGCTTTGAGATTCATCAACGGTAACTATAACTTAATAGCTTCAATGGTTAAATAAATCTGAGAGAGGGCACATATTTTTATTATTTTCTATAAAACAATATATTTATTTAATATCTGTCACAGATTGTTCACATTAGTGAGTTTTTTCTAAGCCAAATATTGTAAAGTCTAAACTTCAAACTAGTATGAATCAAGGATCGAATTGTCCGTTCCTAGAGTGCTATGATTTGAATTATAGAACAAGTTACAAATGTACACGATTATAAGCTAGAAACGATTTTGGAGAGGCGTGAAACAAAGTCACTTCATATGTTTTTGGTATTATCACGATAATTATGTACCTATCTATCTGTTTTTATCGGTGACTTTCAGAGGGTTTTTTTTTTTCTCGAAAATAATACATTTAATTTATAATCAATGATAATACCATGTCAAAGATAAAATTATTATTAATAATTATGAGAAAAACTTGACAACGCATTATCATAATGATTATGGCATAATCAATTGCAATTCGGTCAACTAAGACGTAATACTTTTATACTAAATCACATGCATATCTAAAGCAGTGGCGTATTTACGGGGGGGAGATCCAGGGGGTATTGCCCTCCCAGAACACCTAAAAAAAAAAAAAAAAAAAACTAAAAATTGACACTAAAAAAACCCTGAAAACAATTTTCAATTTCTTTTCCTAGAATAGACTTAATGGATTGGCTATGATGTCCATTTATAGAAAAGATTCTCTCTTACCAAAAGACATTTTAGAAGAACTTTGAAAAAAAAAAAAGACGCTTGGATTTTGTGCTTTAAAATTATAAAATATAATAAAACAACTATTTTTTTTTATTCTTTTAATCTATTAAAAAACTATTATACATAATACTATATATTATTATTACTGTTATATTTATAACAGTACTTATATTATGTCGGAATTATTGGACTCCCTCCCACCCATAGAAAAAAATTGAAAATACGGCACTGATCTAAGGAGTAATTAGACCGACGCAAAGGAATTAAACGTAGCTGCGATGTTTTGTAACATTGAATGTTCAGTGGGTACACTCAGGAGCGTGATATACGTAAGAAATATATCCGTGGGATACGACTCGGTCGGTGTTTCGTGCGAAATGCCCATTATTACGTCCGGAGAGCGGGCGAAGGAGAGAGAGCGAGTGGTGCGTTGCGGTGGACGGAGAGCGGGGACCGTTTCGGCGCGTGCTGTTGCGAGCACGCACGGACTGGGTTTTTCTTTTATTTTCCTTCCGCGGTTACCGTCGTCGTCGCTAGCACAGTTCACGGCGGTTCACGAACACGACATTACGCGTCTCGTTCCGGACTGGAACTGACGACCAGAAGACCATTAAGAACGTAACGCGCGCAAACGGTATAACCGCGAACAGCACACGTTATGTCGTCGTCGTCACCTAACCGGTCACCGCGGCAGTCCCTCTGCGCGTCCCTGATGCTGGCCGTCGCGGTCTGCGTGTGCGTGTGCGGCCGCGTGGTCGCGGCGCAGAGGGCCGGCAGCGGCATCGGTTACCGCGAAGCGCCGGCCGTGAACATCCGCCGGCAGGGCACCGTGGCCGGCGTCGAGGTGCCGCTCAACAAGATCGGGCACCGGGCCTGGACGTACCTGGGCATACCATACGCGCGGCCGCCCGTCGGCGACCTGCGGTTCGCGCCGCCCAAAGTCGACCCGCCGCCCTCGTGGAACAACGTCCGCAACGGGTCCGTGCACATGCCCGGCTGCATATCCGACCCGCCCGCTCGGCCGCACCCCGTCAACCGACTGTTCACGTCCATGTCCGGGTCGTCCGTCGATCGGATCAGGATGTCTGAGGACTGTTTGTACCTGAACGTGTACCGGCCCGAAGGTAAGCGCAACCGCGTCCGCGCGTGCACCATATTCCGGATCGAGTTGTCGTCACAGACCTTTCGGAATGAATCGAGTTCTCGATTTTTCGAACGCGTTCCGAACGCGCGTGTATGTGCTCACTGAACACCGATTCGATTTCCAAGCACACCCGCGTATATTTATCTATTTACCACCGGGTGTTTTGTAATCATCCCTTTGAATGGGATATGGCTTTAGTCGACGGAGTGAAATGTGCGAATGTCGATCATTTGATGGGATGTTTCAAAAAGTTCGTTACAAATAAAGATTTCCGTGACAATGGGTCACATTGATTTCATTGTATACAATTTCGGTACCTAATCTCGTGGTCAAATATAAATATATTACATTTATATTACATATTAAGTTTATGTTACATACGTATGCACTATCTACTTTAAACTTATAATTATATCAGAACTACCTATTAGTTTTTATATTTTTTAAGTCGAGAACAACTCATCAAATATCATCAACAAAATTATTCAATATCAGTATTGTTTGTAAGTATGTAATAAGTATACCATTTGGACTTACCAAGATATTGCTAAGATGAGATTTTCACTGTTTAAATTATTTTGTTACATTTATTTTCATAAATAATAATATCCATTATATAAATGGTGTGTTTTATTATTGAATATTATATGTTATGTAATTTGGTACACCACACTAGGCTGTTAATTTTGGATAAAGTTGTACATGCAATGAATAATTCATTGAAGATATTTCTATTATCTATGTATGATTATAATTATTTTTATTATGCGTAGTTTAAAATTTGAATGATTTAAAAAGTACTGAATTTAATTTTTATTATGTTTAATTAAAAAAAAAAATAAAAATAAATCGATCCTATTCGAAAAATGAAGTTGAGACTAGCACAGGATATTCTATAGAGTCATCGAAAATCTATGTTTTACAAAATATAGTACTTAAGAAAAACTGTAGGTTTCTCAAAAATTAAAATTAGATTAATAAATAATTTAAGCACAAAAAGGGATGAACATGCATAAACAATAAGACTATATAATGATTAATATTAAAAATCACTCTATTTTTTTTTTTTTAGTGAATATTCTCAGTTAATCAACTTATAACTAGTAATTCAGTAATTCTTAATAGATTTTTGTTTAAGATAAATAAAAAGTAAAAAATTGAAAATTAAACGTGTGGATCATAATTTTTCATAACTTTAAACAAACGATCGTTTATTTAATAATATTTTGAACACCTAATATCATTAACCTAATATCAGTCTCAATAACTGTATCATCGGCTTAGTACTTATAATAATTTAATCTTTTTTTTTATTATTTATTGTATTTTACTACTTTAATATGCTCCTATATTATTTGTTATATAGTACTAAAAAAAAGACTACCTAAATAATACCTTAGTCACCTGTATAATTATCAATCGTACATGCGTGTTAATGTAATATACGTTGCTCTAAATATTAGGTAATCGGTGTTAAATTTAAATATATTGCGTCAGATGTATAAATATATATATATATATACTCGTATATATTAAAAAAAACAATACCTATTGTTTATCGTGTTATCGAAAATGTAAAAATGTGAAGTAAATTTTAGTGCAAGATTCGATGTTCATTATTGTTCTTAAATTTGGTATTTTTTTTTATAAAAATACTATTATTATCATTGTTATTGTTATTATCTTAATAACTATGACTGGAATATAATTCGATATTATCATACACAAGGTATGCATTTAAACATTTTTACAGTAAATTAGTTGCAAGTATATTTAAATCAATATAAATTTAGTGTTTTTAGTGTTTTTTTTTTAAGTCTTATAACATTTTATAACCCTCGTGAATTAAAAATACTTTTGATCGTCAAACGAACTTCTTAAGAGAAAGTCACATTACCTAATGTATACAGTTATTCAAGTTTTTTTTAAGTGAATATTAACGGTGGATTTAGAGTACTCCGATATAATTTTTTTAAATATATATATAGTTGAATATAAAACAAAATTAAGTAGCTAAAATATCATATTGTGTATTTTTTTTGTGCGTAGGTTACACTTTCCCATTCTCTAAAACACGTCTGTAAATATTGTCGTAGGGTCAACCAACTCATTAATGTCAAAACCTTAGAACTCTGAAAAATCAGTTTTTTTATAATATTATTTAAATTTCTCTAGCACAACAATGAGTCATTAAAATCGAATAAAAAAAGGAAAAATTAAATCTTTATTATCTAGAAAATAATAGCACTACAATTGAAGATTATAATCTTAAATTATAAGCTAAAATCTTTTTTTTTTTTTAATACTTAAGGCACCCTAAAGAATCCTAAAACCTAGAAATATTTAAAATTGAAATATATTTAAATCATAAAAATGCTTAAATGTAATGACATGGTTATCTAATTTTTAATTCGAGAAATTTTGATAGAAAAGTTATTTTATTAGAAGAAATCAAGCAAAATTATTAAAATTATTTACATTTTTAATGATGTTCAATACAGATATTTTTTTCTCATTATGCATTAATTTCGTTTTATGGAAAGTACACAGTAAAGTTAATAATCAATTTTTCATAGGATTTTTTATTTTCATGGGTTATAATTTTCAATATTAAACAAAATATAAATATTATATTTTTTTAAAAAAAAACTGTAATTTCAGTAAAAAAAATGATTAATTTTATTTTTAACTTTTTATATTTAAATGAGTGTTTTTTATGATTTAAAAAATATTTAATCCATTGTTCATCAATTCAGGGCAGACATTTTTGGTCATATAAGATTTTGATGTGATATATACATTGTATAACCATTTTTATTTTTAAAACCACACACAATTAAAATCGTAATAATACTATTTTAACAATTTGATCATAAATTCCACAATAAGTATAAAACAATTAAAATAATGATAATAACGTATTTAATATTAGAAGATTCTAGAAGCAAATTTTTATCGTAATACATTACATTATTTTAATATATACATTTAATTTTTAATGGGTTAGATGTTTTAACTGTTTTCTTATTGTTCTCAATTGTTCGATTTCAACTGTTATACCGACACAGTTGATCGGATTAAAGAAGTCAATGTGAGCCGATGCATTAGTTTCCTTAACTGATCGTGTTATCCGGTACATTACATCATACATTTCTATTGTCTGAACGCCACTAAGTTGTTTAGTTATAGTACAATTGCAATTATATGGTAAGAATATATTAATTATTTAACAGAAATTAATTATTTATTTTAAATAGTATTATTACCAACTTTTTTTTTTATTATTAATAGCTTTTAGTAAAAAAAACTATGATAGCTCAACTATTAAAAATATTAATATATAAATATTTTATATTTTAAAGCCAGCTTCCGAAATAAAAGAGTTTATAATTTTATAGTAGTTTCAAATTTATTATTCTGTATGGAGTGGAGAGTAAAACAAATGTTGTGAATTTAAAGAGAATTTATTAAGATTTGGCGTTTATCTTGAAGAGCAGGGCAATCAAATAAAATATGTGGAAGGTCACAGATACATTCATTTAAATGAAGAGTGCAGAATAGAGTCATTTAGGTCAAGTTTAAATGAGTGACTAGATAATAGGTTGTGTCCAATACGTAAATAATTAAATTTGACAATATATGGTCTATGTAGATGTAATTTATTGAACCATGTTTTATTTAGGATATTTGGAGTAATTCGCCGGTAGGTCATTCCAGTAAGAAGACTATAAATTGGAAGTATAAATTAGTACCTACTTATATTATATTTAAATGAACATAACATAATTTTGAACGGATGAATTTAAATTCCTAAACAAGACCTAGTAGATAAAAAAAATAAATATGTTGGTTCATACATGGCGGAAAAAGGTACATATGAAAGGGCGTCACCTTTTTTGGCCAAAATGCATTGTTCCTTTTTCGGCTAAAACAGTTTTAAAAATTTAAGACAGCATTTTATTGATATTTATTTGCCTAATTCATAACGACTTATTTTATTATTTTTATAGTCTTCAATGTAAAATTCATTTCGTCGTTGTCGTTTTATATTTTTCTTATCACGAGATGTTTTTAAAATGTTAATACTTCTAATTTTGACTTATATATCTGTTTTAACTTTATTAATTTAGACAGCTAACCAGATCATTATCGATGGAGTATATTTATAAAAACTTTGATTGAAAAATTAGTGGAACGATTCGCAAGCTTTAGTAGTTCTATCCAAATTTGTCGACGCATGAGCCCAATATTGAGGTGGAAATAAGCTCTGTTATTTTTTTAATTTGTCAGTTAAGGAGACACAATATTTTTTTCAATTTTCAACATCAGGACAGTCCGACATAAAATAATTTACAAAACATAATGATTCTTGTGGGTTACTATGTGGGTCTAAAAATAATAATCCAATAGTGTGTCTATCCATTGTCCTATTTCAGATGTCATTATTAATTTTTCAATATTTTCCTATATTATAAAGTAAAAATAATGTAATAAATACAAATTTAAATTATAAATTTTAAAGAAAATTGTTTTGTCCAAAGAGAGAAGGAAAAATTTTGGTTGAAAGAGGGACCACACATATGAAAGTTTTTACACAGTATAAACCAAGAACGTAACTTAGTTCTTATAAGACCAGAAAAAAAATCAAAAAAAATCATATAATACATTCCATAAATAAATCTAAGAAAATAATAAAATATAATAAAAATCACCTAATGCGATATTTTATATTTTATGAGGTTTATAATTTATGAGAATAATAATTAAAAAATAGATTTTTTTCTAGTGTAGTTTTCTAGTGTTCTTCAGTAATTTTATAGCGTAATGAAATATTTTAAATCTTGATACTGTTCACTTTACGGTCTTATAAACATTTAAACATAGACGAATTAACGAAATACCTGCTAGTACATATATACAAATCTAAAAAAATAAAAATTATCGATAAAATTAAAATGTATGAAAAACAATGTATTATAACAAAATTTGTCGTTTTTATTTAATTTACAAAAATGATTTGTAGATTATATTGTTCGTGTGAATATCATAATATACAGATACACGCACCTTAAGATTTAAATGAAATGATTGAAAATGATATATAAAGTTTTTTGGAAGTGTAGACAACGTTAATAGTTACTAATTATTTGTCTTATTAATCAAGTTCAATAACATCGCGTGATGCTATTGACGTGCTGTAGAATAGTCATGACAGTATTATAGTAGTTTAAAGTGTTTTCTGGTGTCATACTACGTAAAAAAAAAACATTTTTTAAAAATTATAGTTACCTGTCGTTTATATTAATTTTGTTTATCTGATTTCGTTTTTATTTAAACGCTTTCAGTACTTATTTATTACTATTGTAAGCTAATTTATTGCAAGAATGACGAAACTATAATGTAAATGTATAATGAATGGTATATAAAAGTGTTTAAGTATATGAGTACTACAACTATATAATATATACATATTTTGTTTATCTATCTGGGTTAATTAGTTTTTTAACGTCACAAATCCGCAAATGGGCTAGTATACGGCTCTATTTATTTTCTACTAATGCATAACGATATCGTGATTTGATATAGATATTGGACCAATTTTACCGTTATCGATATGACTAAACTATTAAATATCAAATTTTTGGAATTATATTTTTTAAAATTTCTATTTTATATTAAACAAATGTTATGTATATATCGTATATATAAGTTTTAACAGTGAATCAATGTCAAAGAATGATTAAACACTAACGATAAACAATATGATAACGCTTGTTTAGTGATGCTAATCAAGTCGTTACCAAAAGAAAAAATCGATTATCACTAAATAAAGTCAATCAACTACTTTTTTTGAATCCGCATTTAAAAGAGAAATATAAACCATATAACTAATTAACTGTATGGAAAATATAAGTATTATTAGAAATATATTTTAGCTAAATATTCATACTTATTATTTTTAAATGTATGTATATTTTCAAGAAGAAATTACCAAAAAGTTAGAGATATGGTAGATGAAAAGTAAGTAATGTACCGGTAATTTTAGTTTGATATTTAATTTTTTTTTGTTTAGGATAATATAGTATCAACACTTTTTTTTTAATATAAGAAATATAAATTATAAAATATTTAACAAAAAAAAAATCGGTATTTTCCATTAATTTTTAATTATTAATTAATAATTATTCTTTTAATCATCTTCATTGTTGTCTTCTTCAAAATAATTGGATAATATATAGATTTAAAGATTTTCAAATTTTAATGTACGGTGGTTAGATTTCAAAGTTAACTCGTAGTGGCTGAGGCTGCATTCAACGTCAACCGAGGTTAATGGGGCATATTTTATACCACATATATCAGATGGTGTTACTTCAATATAATTTGACATATTTTCATTTATATTAATAAAATTATACCTAATAACTAGGGAACGGATTTGTATGTAAATGCATATTTTTATTAAAACGAGATATTTAAGATTCGACAAGAAATGTTTATGATTTAAATCATTCCTATTAAAATTATGATACTTTTATTTTACATATTTTTACATATTTTGGTATAATTACATATTTTTACATATTTCACTAATTTTCAAATATTTTTAAACATATTTTTATCATTTCATCATTCATACATCTTTTTCACACGAAAATACAAAAAATTATTTCAAAATTAGATCCAGAAACTTTTATCGCTATTGGAAAAGTTCAAAATATTATGCAAAATGAAACATTGAAAATTATTTAATTTTAATTAAAAATAATTTAACAAAATTATTAATAAAAAAGATGTCCTCAAATGATAGTATGCAAATTGTTAAATCAGCCATTAAAACTCGTAAGCGGACCAATAGATGTCGTAAAAAAGAAAATTCATGCTGTTACAGAAAAAAATTCCAGGCAATATTGATTTTAAAACAATCAATGACATAATGAATGGCAGACAACCTTTTAAAAATTTGGAATTATCGCCTTCTGATAGTATACACTTCAAATATGCTTTTAATACATCGGTTGATGTGAAACGATAATTTAGCCGTTTTAAAAATATTTTGATACCTAATAGGCGATATTTAGCATTTGATAATTTACAAGATATTGCAATAATTCAATGCAACAAATCTTTTTGATAATTTAATAATAATAATCACTTTTTTTTTAAATTTTTTTTTCCCACATATTTGGATGTTTTTAGCACATATTTTATAAATTATACTTACATACATATGTACATATTTCTGTATTTTTATTACATATAAATCCGTGCCCTACTAATAACCAACGTATTATGCAGTACGTAGTTTAATTAATTTTTATTATAACTCCGGATTCTCCTTGAACTTAATTTCATTGAATTTCTGCATTTTCCACTATCACGAAATTTTCAATTATTGTTAGATTCAATGTTTTTAATATTTTATTATTTTAACCGAGAAAAAATTTTTTTTGGAAATATATGCTAAATTATTTTGCAAGTTATTAATTTACATAATATCAGAAGTAATAGCAATTGTAGTATCTAATCAAGATTGAAATATCTTCTTTCATTTAATTCCAGTATAATAATTGTAAATTAAATAAAAACTGTATTGAAATGGTATGAAAATGTGAAATATTTATAAAATATGTAAATATTAATGAAATATTTAAAAATATGTATTTACATCAAAATATGTGAAAATATGTAAAATAAAAAAGGTCTCATATTATTCAGGGTGTTATAAAACGTGTTTATTTTTAATTAGAATTGAGAAATTCACATTCAATAAATATATGTAATTACATAAAAATTCGCGCCCTAATCATTAAGCATCAATAGTATTTACAATTTTATACGCTAAATACATTGAGCATATTATTGAAAACTACATTAGTAAAATAGTAACTTTATTATTTTTGGATCATAGCAATATTTTTGTTAGATTTTAATTAAAAAATTTATTTGTTGATTTTTTTTAAAAGTTTTGATTTATTGAATTTTATGAATGCATTCAATTTACCCTGAAGATATAATGTTGAATTATTAATGTCACTTATAAACCTTCAGAAATTCGGATTGAGAAAGACGACGTGATTTTTTTTTTTTACCTTATTATTTATTATTTTTTACTTTATTATATTAATATTATTTTGCGAGTCATTTATTACGAATTATCATTTAGAGTGAACTTAACAATATACGTATACGTTTTATAGAAAAAACATAATAACAATAAACCGTAGATAATAATTCGTTTGTGCTGGTTAGATTACTGTTTATTTAACGTACATGAAAACGAAACGATAAACTGTCTAAATTGTCAAATCGAATCACGCAAGACAACTAAAACATAGAAAAAATATCCTAGGCCTTGTTTATTTTTTTGTGCACGCACACACTAAATCCATAATATCGTAATAAAAGAGTTGAAATACCTTTCTTTGTGAAAGATTCTTAGCTTCGACATTATGTATATTTTAAGTATAAAATATGCAAGCTCGTGAGAAATAAATTAATACCTAACTATTATGATAAAACAACTGTATTTTCCGAGGTATTTATTACAATGTTTGGAAGCAACGAGTTCTAAAAGGAATGGATTCCTGGATCGAATTTATTTTTATAAAAAATAACAAGGACATGAACAGGTTCTTTTTTTCGGGGAAAAAAGAACGACATATTTCGTTCCTTTCGAGTTGAAATTTGAAATTTAAATATTTTTTCTTAGGATGTTTAATACACATTGTGTATTAAATTTGGTAATCGTTTTTGTGTATCAGCTATCGATTTTAATGTTATTTGTTTATCATTACAATAAAGTCATTAGGTAGTCATTTTATTAATATTTTTTTTATAAGTTATAGGTAGTATATATTGAAGAAATGAGTATATAAATAAGAGAACAAATATAAATATAAATCAATATATTTTAATATGTATATTATATAGTATATATATATTATTCATATATAATATAATTTGTTGTCATCGCGTCTGAATATAGTATGTACAGCGAACACTGAATATTAACATTTATGATGCAGATTGGGACTTGGTAGTACCAAACTAATATCTAATTATTTATAATAAATACTTATATGTAAATATATAATTAAAAAATTAAGTAACTATAGTATATGAATAAAAAATTATTGATGGTTAAATAAGAATTTTTATTTTATTTTAAACTAAAAAGGAACTCGTTCATTTTTCAAAGGAACAATTTTTTTTTTTTAAGTAACAAGGAAAGGAAAAAATTCCTTTTTATAAGGAACTGGACTGATTTATTATGATGGAATAACCGAATGGTTTTTAGTAAACTTTGCTATTTATAAAATATTAATAGTTTTAATTTAGTTTTTGTTTTTGAGATTGTACTATAATGGTGGTAATACGATTATTTAAATTATTATAAAATAAATAATTGTAAAATAAAGTTTAAAAAAATAAGTGAACAACACAACATTTTTTAGCAATAATTAATGTTCCATTATTTGGCATATTTTTGAAAATATCATTATGAATATATATCATATACATAGGTATAATAAATGTTTATTTATATTTTACGTACCTACAAATTACTGTATTGACCTTGAATAAACAAATTTTATTCAAGTTAATATTTGTTTATGTGGTTCTATAGGTACACGTAAATTATAATTTGTTGTAAAATCACATTTCTTAACTCAATTAGAAAACTTATATACACGTTATACGTAAATTATATGTAATAATACCTATGTAAATGTATGGGCATTTTAGACGTGTTCGTGCTTTCCTTTGAAATAAGTGCCTTTCTGAATTTCCAGTAGAATTGTAAATGTAAATGTAATTGTTTAGTGTATTTATTTGCAATAAAATAAATAATATATAATTCCCTTTATTTAAATGTCTTGTATATGAAAAATAGAAAAAAGGCTCCGAGGAACACTAGAAAATGAACTGATTCGCGTTAAAAGTGTGTTGAGTTTATATTATATTATTATTTATGAATTTAATAGAATTAGGTAGTATATGAATTGAGTACATTTTTTACGGTTGTAATCAGTGTTGGGAAAATCGTTATCTGATTAATGATCAAAGATTAGGATTACAATTTGTAATTATTAATCATAAGATAAATTAATGTAATCAATAATCACAATATTAAATTATTTTAAATTATTAAAGTAATAATGTAATCAATGGTTACAATTAAAAAATATGTTAATTTGTAATTATGATTCATTCTAATTATTATTGATTAATAATATTTCAATAACGGTTTTATGCTGAATAATAGCTATAATTTGTAATACCAAATAATTTTAAAAATATACAGTTTATTGAAGATTGTAATGTATTTTATATGTGATATTCTTATTGTTTATAAGTAGGATATTGTATAAAATCAAAAAAAGAAGTTAATTAAACAATAATATATGTTATTATTATATATTATGGGGAAAAATAACGAATAACAATAACAACAATTTTATTTTTAGTAATAACTATTTCTCAATGATGAATGAATTAATTGTACTTACAATAATTATATTCATTTTTTATAATAAATTTAATTAATTTAAATAGGTAGGTACCTCAGTAATAATAATCTAATTATGACAATATGATTCTGCAGTTAATAAAAAAAAAAAGGTGTTTTAAAATAATTGTTAAATTATAAATTACTACCTAAATCAGAATTGCAATGAATTATTCAAATTTCTTTGATATTTTCAAATAATAGAGAACGTCTTTTATCCGTCAGCAGGTTCTTATATTGTGAAAAACTTCGTTCGACATCCACTGACGTGATTACTGCATATTTGAAGTAAACCATTTCACTAGAATTCAAATTTCTCAATTTATCAATTTCGATGTTTTCATTAGTGCCATTTAAAATATATGAAATTACACGAAGCGTATTGAAACCTTTGTTTTATTCTATTAATTTTTTTATGTTTTTCCTTTACTGATTTTATACTCTTTCATTGTATATTAATTATGTTCATATTGTCAATAATTTTATTTAAAATGTTAATTGAATCCGACTAGTTTTAATCCATGTTATTCAAGCTGGGTAATCGATTTAGATATAATTCTAAAGTTTGCTGTACGGAAACCCGGTTTCCGTCTAATTGTTGATCATCCAAACTTTTATTTTTAATATAGAAATGAACCATCATTCAACTTTATAAAAACATTACGAATGCTTTGTATATGTTTTCAATAATAGTCTGTTGTATCTAACCACGTCCCCCAACGAGTAATTATAGGTTCAGGTGGTAGTATGACTTCAGGAGCTTCGTATCTAATCGTTCTTATAGACATAATAAATACTGACCATTAAGATAAAAATTTATCGTTATCATCTTTATAAGTTTATAACAAATTGTTAACCTTGATTCATGAAAAATATTCACTAAAGCGCTTGATTTTCGATAAACTATCAAATAATGCACTAAAAGCTTAAAATATGCTCTTATAATCAAAAATATGTCCCTTAAACTAAATAATGTCCAAATATGCACTAAAAACTTTTGAGTATTTCATCACAAACGTTATGTAATAACGTATATATATATACAGTGGTTGAATTGGAAAAAAAAATAAAGGTGGACTCTAAATGTAGCTGAACAATTAGCGTTCCAAAGCAAATTAATCTAAAAAAAACCGTGGGGGACTTTGTCTCCCCCACCACCTAAATGCATCTACAATATAAATAATTAAATATATCTAATGATTAACACAGATATCTATAACAAATAATAAACAATACTAATAGGTATTTATTTGTATTAATTCTATCAACACAGCAACACGTCTAGCAAATTTAAAATCTAAAATGTAAATATATAGCCACATGATAAAATTAATTAATCAATTAACTTTCAATTTAAAATAATTCATGTATTTTACTGTTGCCTACAAAAAGTAAATATTAAATTTATAGATTATAAATGTTACTCTTTAATTAGTATATTAATTTTTTTTTGACAATATTAATTTTAATATTTGAAGTTTAATTTTAGTCAAATAATTTATTTCATCCCATCACATTATTTTTAGGACTAAGATTTGCTGAGAGTTAAATAATAATTATTTTTATCATAGTTATGTATATGTATTGCTTTAAAATGTATGACCAAAAAAATTTAAGGAACTTTTAACTGTATTTATTAACTTTTTTTTTAGGTAGGTACTAGGTACTTAAGTAAAAAGGGCTAATAACTTTTTTTGGAAAATCAAGTTTTTTTTATAAATTTTATCAAATTACAAAAAAATAAAAATTGCCGGGACTGACGTTCATTGATAATCAGATTGTACATCAGTTTTTCTAATAAATTTTATTTCTACTTACTTATGTTTTGTATATCTATTTTTTTTTTTTAAGGTGAGATTTATGAGGGTGGATTATCAAAAAAAAAATAAAAGTACACCGGTAACAGGAATCTGCGCACGCCTATGATTTATTATTAAAGTGTTTTAATTACCTTGGTTATTGTTTTTCTTTTTATTGAAAAAGTCCGATATGGACAATTTTTGACGTTTATTCATGTTTATTTGTTTATTGCTGACGTGACATGTAGGACTGTAGGAGTGCGGTTGAGGTGTTTACTATTTTCAACAAAATTATAATTTATAAATTACATACGCGAGTACGCGACAAGCTAACATAATACTGATTACTCATTCGTGGCGCACCTCGTTTCCAAATAAAATATAAATAATATTTAATTTTCCTTGAAAACGATCACCATTTGTTAATCGTCGATAACTAAAACAACGGACGGATTCTCAAAATACGGAGTCAATATATTATTATTGTCAATGGTTTACTATAGATCGTTATCGTCGGTACACCCAGGGAAGTTTTCATAATAGTTATATTTTTAGCAATTTAGCAGTTTATACCACGAATTAATACGCAGTGGAAACACTTGAAACGTGTTACATAAATTATATAACATTATTATATATTTTATTATTGCGTTCCTAATATACATATGTGCTATTAATAATGAACAGATTACGAACTAATACCAAAAATTAAATAAAATATTAATCGTTTCCAATTTTTTTTCATATTTATTTAATTTTTCTTAGAAACAAATTCATATTCATATAATTGTTGAAGGACGCTGCGTCCCCTGCGTTCCTTGATGAATTAAATTAAGGGGTACGCTATAATATGAAGAAAAATGAAGAGTAGCTCAGACCCTCTGCGTCCCCCCCCAATTCAACCACTGTATATATATATATATGTAATATGTATAATATGAAATTTATTTTGTACTTACCAAACATACGATAAAGTTAACCAGAAAAAATATACAAATGCATGAAAGTCTTTACTCTAGTTATTAGTTATACCTATATTATATTATATATTTCTTGTATATAATCTTGTTCACTCTTTGTCCTTATAAGAACGTCGGTAAACTTATTATTATTATTATTATTATACATTTATCAACAAAAAAATTAAAAGGCAGAAAATACTTTTCATCTATTAGAAACAAATTTAAATTTTGTAATTATTTTTGAAATGAATTGGACAGATATTGACTGTCAGTATTACAAAAAGTTACAAAAGCCACGTTGCAGTCATATTAAATATACAAAGACTTACTAGGGTTGGTGTACGTTATCGGATGTTATTATATAATAACTAATAAACACGCGCAATAATGGAGTAGGCGAAGTTATGTTTTTAGGTAACACGAATACATACACAACGGGGTAGCATAAAATTATGTTTTCGAAGAAATATTTGAGGTTGTCGACCTTGATTTTGCATCGTATGAATAATGCATTAGTTTTAAAATAATATATTTTAATCGCTAACTTTAAATAAAACACGAATGGGAAATAATGTCTACAATAATATGGAACCTGACTATATAGATTGCTAAAATGTTTTAAACACCATAAAAACGACGTTGCGGAATTAACAATTAATCAAGTTTGAAAATAATTTTCACAGAGTAAATTTAAAAAAACTTTAGTGTTAATCTAAAGCAGGTATATAACGACTGCCAATATGCGGTATCCTGTGAAAACGCACGCAATCTTTGTACACAATTTACACTTAACTGTAGTATTACAAAGTGAAATCACACAACGATAATGATTAAACTTATTTATTCTAAGACGCTATTCGTATTTAGTCGGTAAAGTCATTAGAAATTAAGTCTCGGTATATCTTGGTTAGTTAAATTTTTAATTAATATTACAATTTTTTATTTTTCGCAAAAAAAATATATATTTCATTATTTAATTTATTATAAAGTTTTAAATAATTCAATTATAATAAATAATTGATATAATCTAAAATATAATGTGCCTAATTAATTGTTTATGTATATCCTGATTGATAAGGACTTGAGTTAAAAAGCCTACTTTTAATTACATTTTTTTTAGTATGAAGGAAATATTTTATGATAGACTAACTTAGCAATGCACTGATTATCATAAATCAATCAAAATTGATAAATAAGTACTTTATAGTTACAAATTATAAGCTATAATTTTTTAAACATTTGTACCTATACAAGATCAGAGATTTAGAAAAAGCCTTTGACAAAGTAGATTGGTTCTTGCTGTTTGGTACATTAAAAAAAAGAGATATTGATTGGAAAGACAGAAGGATTATCTTGAGATTATATAAAGATGAAGCAACACTAATACGTATAAATGGAACCATAAAAGAAGCTAAGATAAGAAAAGGTGTGAAACAAGGCTGTCCCTTGTCGCCCTACTTGTTCAATCTATTCATGGAAGAAGCCATTGAAGAAATGAAAGAGGTAACCAACGGCGTAAGAATAAACGGAGAAGAGGTACGCAGTATAAGATTTGCGGGCGAAATTGCACTGGTGACAGAAAGTGAAGGCAACATGAATCTAATGCTTAACACATTATCAAGGGTTATGGACAAATATCATATGAAAATAAATGCAACCAAAACAAAAACAATGACAGCCCGAAGAGATCAAATATATACCAACTCAGTTATAAAATTAAACGACACGGTAATCCAAGAAGTCGAACAGTTCTCCTATCTGGGAAGTATAATAACATATAATAATACATCCACTATTGATATAAAAAAAAAGAATAACTTTAGCCAAACAAACATTCATAAAAAAAAAACACAGTCTATTAACTAACAAATACCTTAATATCGAAACAAAGAAAAAATTCATTAAAACATTTGAGTGGAGTGTGTTACTATATGGATGTGAAACTTGGACTATCAGGAAGAATGAAAAGGACCGCTTAGAAGCAATGGAAATGTGGATTTGGAGAAAAATGAGCAAAATAACATGGGTTAACAGGAAAACAAAAGAGCGAGTGTTAAAATATGTAAGCGAAAAAAAGAATATAATAAAACACATATTAAAAAGGAAAACGAAATTAATAGGGCACCTATTCAGACATAACACATTTATGAAAAATATCTTTGAAGGAAAGATTTTGTTGAAAAGATTTAGAGGAAGCCCAAGAACATCATATTTCCAAGACCTCAAACATCTCATGGAGGTCATAACATATTCCAAATTGAAAAACATGGCAAAAGATAGAGACCTATGGTTATCACGACAAGGCGAGATCTTTAGATGATGATGACCTATACAAACAGAAATAGGTTTCATATGATGTATCTTAATATTCAATAAATGCCAAAATATTGTTATAATTATTATAATATAATTGTAATGAATCAAAAGTTAAGATTAATTATCATTGTATTGTTGATAACATAATCTTATAATACAAGTCAAGAATTTTTGGCTTAGTTTAATAAGAATTATAAGGGACATGATTTTAGAATATCTATTATATTTTTAACATGTCTATTATAATTATAAAAATATATGTTCTATTACAAATTAAGAAAAGCAGGGTTGAGTTTATATATGAAGCATGAAAGATTTAATGATGGAGAGTATGAGTATTTACTAATCCTACCATTTATCCCAAATCTTCCAACTTTAGTTATATATATTAATATAAATCCTTACCTGTATACTGTAAGAAAATAAACTTTTATTAGTTTCTAAACATCGTTGGTCGAAGCTTAAGTCTGCCTGGAAATAGCGTCAACTGACGCGACTATGCTTCACGAATTGACACTCTTTAGCCAGACTCCACACGATTCAACTCATTTTAAAATGCGTTTAAGGTATTTTATAGATACCGAAGTGAGGTTGTTGTTGCTCTTATTTAATGGTTAATTAATTAATTGACTTGAATTATCACTAACTTACTATAACTTATAACAAATTTAATCTATAATTGTTGTGACCTAGTTTTGTTATTGCAGTATGTAATATTTTAATATTATTTAATAAATAATGTTTTAATTGTAACTGGAGAATATATTGCATACACTCATGTGTAATTCTTATCTAAATAATTTTATAATAAAATGATTATTAAATGTTAAAATAGATTGCTTAAAAATAATATCTTAATAATATTCAATTTTCATATAAATAATCTAATATTAAAATTACTGTTAAATGTTAAAATAAATGATTTAAAAGTAATATTTTAACAGTATTAAATTTTGATATAAATAATCTAATAATAAAATTACTGTTAATTCTTATAATTTTTTGTTTGTTAATATTAAATTAATATATATATATATATATATATATATATATATATAATTATATTATTGTTAATTATTAATAATTTTTTTTTATTATTATTGTCCATGAAAAATCTAAAGAGATTTAAAAAAAGCAAATTAGAACTTTTTCATAGTAAAGCATTTGACTTGCTAATCAATAACTATACTAAGATAGGAATAAGCAGTTATAAAACGCACTATGTACCTGACGTCAAATATGTGCGGAAAAATAACATTTAAGTAATAGCTGTATTCGGTGTTCAATCCCTCCACACCGCATCACGTTTATATAATTATTATAGTTTGATATTATCAGGAAAACCTAATTTTTCGTCTGCACGGCATAAAATAACAACATAACACATTTTCTATCATAACAGTAATCATTGATAATAACGTATTTTCATAAATTTAAATAATAATTTATGTGGTAATTTAATTTTTGTTTTTGTTTATCCTCTGCAGGTGCGGTGCCCGACGAAAAGTTTCCAGTTATGGTATGGTTTCACCCTGGCGATTTTCACTGGGGTACGCCGATGTATTGGGACGCTTCAGTTTTGGCTGCTAGACACAAAGTATGTAACAAAAACATATCCTGCAAATCCGTGGTTCTAAGCAGACAGTGTCATGTCAACGAATAGAAATGTAGAAATCGATTGACCTCGAACTGTTTTAACGTCGTCACATGAATCGAAACACAATATTATAGTATTATAATCAGAGCTCGGGACTTATAGTAATTGCATACTTTGATTATTCATTGTAAAATATAGCAGTGTACGAAATAAATAAATTTTTCAATGCCATGATTTCAAATCTAAAATTTGATTGTGCATATAATTGCATATTTCATAGATTTTGCAGGTGGTTATTTGTACTTATTTTTATACTTATTTTGCATATTTCGATAAATTATTCAGACTTAAGAATTAAAAACTATACAAATTTCCAACGACCAAAGAAATAAAATATTAATGCAATAGTATATATCTACTTATTTTCAAATATATAATTCACAGCTCGTTATAATTTTTGTATTGAAAAATAACTTTATTCTTTGAAAATATGATGGTCCGTATCAGCTGTATTGTCTGATATAATTATAAAACATTCATGTGGAACTAAAAAAAATAGTCTGAAAGGATTTTCAATTTACATAGTTATAACAGCTAGCAGTTGAGTTTTATTTTTACTTTATCGATATTTATCGAAAAAAAAAACGAAAAAATTGGCAAAGCCTATTTCATGAAATTGATTAATTTTTAAACAAATTAATAGTTATAATTTTTTTTATCAAGTATTGGAGATATAAAAAATAGTATCTAAATAGTATATTAAATAGTATCTAGGTGTCGGTGACCCTATAATTTTTCCTTCCAAAAATGCATTGAAGTATGTATATAAATAAATGCAATTAACAAATTGGATAAGAATTAAAAATCGATTAAATAATTTAGTAGATTTATCAATTATTAAATTTATACATTTGGTTAGAGGATAATTTATTCCATACATTGGTTATATTTTTTTTATAAATGTTCTAAATATTTTGTTGAAAACTATAAAATAGTAATGGTATTGAAGTTATTAATTTCACTTGATAGTTGAAGTATGTATTTTGACTTAAAAAATTACTGTCATTATTTTAAATTTCATCCCTGGTAGTTATCAAACGTGTAAAAATTGGATTTTTATTTAGATGAATGTATTTAGGATATTATATACTATCTTACATGACTTGATGTCATGTAAGATAGTATATAATATCATCAATATCATCAAACAAAATTGATGTAAAATGTATGTTTTATGATGCAACTAAATCGCTTATAAATCAGCAGCCAGTTTAGTCAGGTTCGTTTGGCTTTGTTCTTCTATAAAACATATTGTGAACAAAATATTTATACCTACACCAAGATGAGAGAAAATAGACTGAGATGGTTTGGGCATGTGATGAGACAAGAGGAAACAAATGTACTCGTAGTAAGAGTTATTATGAAAATGAACGTTGAAGGGAAAAGAGGAAGACTAAAAAAAGAGATGGTTGGATACGATTGAGAATGATATGAGGGCCGTTGGTATGTGTGTGTGTAGGGGATGAGAAAATCGAGATGAGTGATGGTTTAGGATAAAGGTGGCTGGCTCTAAATAGTTAGGAGAAAGGCGAAGGGGAAGAGGATACCTACGCAGTTCACTTTTTCAAAAATAATTCTTGATCATTTTTTGTTCTCACAAGAGTGTTTCCAGACGTTGTCTAAAGAAGGAGGGAAATAATAAAATAAATTATTATTAATTTACATGGAAATCAGATTCCGTGTTTATAGAAACATTTTTTTCATTTTTTAGAATTTAGAACTGGTCTTCTCAAAAAAAAAAAAAAGGCTATCTATTATTTTTTCTAAATTTAATGTAATATGAGTATGTCTGTAAATATGCAAAATTGCCAAATCTGTTATTCAAATTTGGCTTATTTAATAATTATCATATTATTTATGTCAACAAGATATCTGGACTCCATTGTATAAAAATATAAAAAATGTCAAGTAATTTAATATTGACCAATTTCTATGTAAGTTAGCCCCCCTCATGATAGGAACGATTGCCCCATTACCCCTTCCATAAAGATGCCTATGAATATTTTTTCAAGAAAAACACATATATTTTAAAAATATTATAAACGAAAATGGTTATTTTATAAAAATAAATTTAATATTTTTTCATATTGGGATAATCATTAAGATTTTAATATCAGAAAACTGCTGAGAAAATGAAAAAATTAGACTTTTTTAAAGTACTGCTGGCAGTGTCTTATATTAAATTCAATAAATCGCCACGTAAAGAAATTCGTTTACATATTTTTGCATTTTAAGCATTTGATTATGCATTTCTAACGTATTTTTTGCATTTAAATACCAACTTATGAGTTTATAACGACAACGGTCAATAAAATATCATGCAATTACTTCTTAATGCGTGTAACGTGTAGGTTAAATAATGTATACAATTTGTATTTGAACAATATAAATATTACAACATTATATTGTATAAACTTATAATATATTCTATTATAAATAAACAAATAATATTAATAACGTCATGCCCTATGTAAATTAAAGCAGTTGAGCGTACGGCATGATGAGTGGGTAACAAAAGTTTTTGTTTTCATTGCGTGTGACAAATATAGCGAATTTATATAGAAAAAATTATTTCTTTCAGAATTTTAGAAAGGAACCAAGCGTTGAATTAATTGCATACATCGGAAGTATTTAACCTATTCAAATTTTTACTACACGTGATATATATAACTTTCTCAAAATTTATCACTTTCCATTTGTCACTTTTTCTTCGGTTTCGATTGTTTCATTTTTAAGTCTACTCGTAATAGAATTCGACATTTATTTTCGACCGTCGACAACATAGGTAACGGTGAATTTTATAATTATCCTTAATTGTGAAAAACCCCAATGTAAACAATAAAAACAATTCGAGCAGGAATTGCTTGATAAAATGTTTAACCTTAACATGTGTAGTTTGTAGTAGGGTATGAAAGGAAACGAACTTTCGACGGTACATTTTTGATACAAAATCATCGGAGATTCTGATTTATCAGTAATTATTTGGAGAAACAAAAAACATGTTACTGAAATCCCAATTGAACTCTATCTTAAATAATGTACAATTAAACAATACACTACTTGCATCTATATGATTCACGTGTTGGTGGAAACAAAATGAGCTATGTTTAGGTACATAGCGTTGCGTTTACACGAACAGAACGCGTGTAATGCTGTTTAAGGACCACCTAATCAGCAATCGTTTTGTCGCAGGTGATCGTGGTGACCACGGCGTACCGGTTGAACATATTGGGCTTCTACACGGACAACACAGCGGGTGCGTCAGGCAACTGGGGACTGATGGACCAGGCGGCCGCACTGGACTGGGTTCAGCGGAATATTGACAGCTTCGGCGGGTCGGCGCAGAGCGTGACGGTGTTCGGGCAGGGTGCGGGCGCGGTGAGCGTGGGCCTGCACGTGGTGTCGCCCGGTTCCCGGGACAAGTTCCACCGGGCGATCAGCATGAGCGGCAACGCACTGCTCCGGACGGCCGTGGCGTCCGAGGGCCCGTCCGATGTGCTGGATGCGCTCGCCGACAAGTTCAACTGCTTCCGAAACACGTTGACCGGATGCCTGCGCAACGTGGAAGCTGAGACTCTGGTCAAGGGGGGCGGATCGCTGACTCGCTGGGGCCCGGTAATCGACGGTCCGGCGTTGGTCAACGACAGCAATGGCCGCGAGCCGTTCCTGCCCGACGCGCCGGCCGCGCTCATGGACAACGGCCGGTTCGCGCAGGTCGCGCATATGATCGGCTACAACCGCATGGAGGACGCGTTCGACGCTTTCGACCGGACGGATGGTGGCGGCGGTGGTGATGATGGCGGTGACGGTATCACCAGGGAAAAGTTCGAGACGTTGGTGCGGGACATGTTGCTGGACGAAGAGGCCGAAGACCGGAAACTGAGGCAGCAGCAGCAACAGCAGCAGCAGCAGCAACAGCCGGCGGCAGCCGCGAGCGAGGAAGCGGCCGGTTCGTCTGACGGCGGTGATGGTGCGAGCGGTGATGCGGATGGTAACGACGGTGGCAACTGTACGATGAACGTGGACTTCGTGACGGACACGATCGTGTTGCGGTACGTAAAGCCGACGGACGACGCGGAAACGCTGCGTCGCAACTTCGTGACAATGTTGGCCAACAAGGTATACGGGGCCACGAGCTATCGGGTGGCCGCGTACGTGTCGAAGTACAATGTGACGTACGTGTATCGGTACGAGTATAAGGTACGCGCGGTCAAGGCGCTGCCGGCCGCGGCCGAGTGGATGGACGCGCCGCACGGCGCCGAGCTTCCCATGGTGTGGGGCATGCCGTACTGGCCCGCGGCCGCGGCCATTGACTGGACGACTGCGGACCGGCGCATGTCGGACACCATGATGGCACTGTGGACGAACTTTGCCAAGCACTCGGACCCGGCGCACCGCACGTCCTCGCCTATCAACTTCAGATGGGACGAGTTCCAGCCGCGCATGCCTCGGTTCATGGCACTGGACAAGGTGCCTAACATGTCACTGCCCGACCAGGAGTCCGATTTCTGGAACCAGTATTATCCCAAAGTGCTGGCCATATCACAGCAGTGCTGTCCCAACTTCACCGTAGATTCGGCCGCCATGCCCGCTATCCCTCGTCCCTCCACGTCCGTCGCGTTCCTATTGCTGCCGTTTGTCGCAACACTTTCATCGTCACTCTTGTAAGCGATCGTTCCACGTACCGGTGTGCTGTTCATCTCGACATCCACTACGGTTGTACCTCTGTACGCAGTTGTAAATCACATAAAACTACCCTACGAAGTGTTATTATGGTCTTAGTCGCGTTTCAGTCCTCGCGGGTTATCACGACGTTTGCGCGGATACATCCGTTGTGGTATTATTCAAAATTATATCGATATTAGAAGTTGGTTTCCGTTATAGATATTAGTTAATACGGTTTCATTTCTTAGTCGAAATCGAGCAAATCGAGTTTCAACACTTTTGGATAAAGTTAACTTTCGATCACGTCGTAGACTTTTGCGGATAATATAGCTCGACTTTATTATTACTGGTACACAGGAATCGCAAACGGGTTTACGTTTGGAATTTGAGAGTTAGTATCCATTAAATTATTATCAACCCCATTAGGTAGTTCGACTTACGTAAGATTTATCTCTACTCTTCTTCGTGAAGTTGATGTACAATTATTATTATAATTTATGTAAAATTGTACACCGAAATTCTAAATTATTACTGATAGTATGTTAAGTTTAGAATATTTTCTAAGTTATTTAAACTATAGATACTTATTATTATTTTTAATTTAATATTGATTTAAATATTTCTTTACGCCCCCTCCGTTACACATTTTAGAACACGCAGACAGCCGTTATCGGATCGAAGGAAAACCGATTTCGTTATGCTATGTGTTATATTAAGATATTATCAGTACTTACCATTTTATACACATATTAAGGAAATTATGTAGAATATTTTAAAAATCGAGAAATGTTAACTGCAAACTGTATATATCTGTGGTGGAGTAAAGTGTGGAAACGGAAAAATATGAAAAAAACGGTGACGTTTGGAAATTAATTTTAATTTCTTTGAGCTTATATAATATTTTATATTCCATCGTATAAATATTACGTTGTTCTTTGTTATTATGAAAAAAAGGTTGGACATGATATGCAGTGTGTACGTTAATAATACACAAATGTTAAATTTTGGTTGGGTGATGGTAAAAAGCTTCATTCCGTTGGCGTTATTGCAAACACCACAATTTTTTGTTTACAAAAAACCCCTAAAACCGTTTTTCATCTTTCAGAATATATTATTCTTGTACATTACGATAAATTTAAACAAAAGTCACTGACGAAGTTGGCAATAACACCTGTAGTCCGTTTAATTTGGAATAATTTTAAAAACGTATTTAAACGACTTATGTCAAATAACAGAATTATTCACCATTAATTGATTGTGTTAAAACATTTTAATGATTTAAATAAATAGCAAATATTTAGTTATTAATTACCGTAAGATATGGGACTTCAATAATTTTATTAATATTGTCAAGTATTGAAATCCATTTTACTTTTTTAACACGTACCATAATTTGATAAGTTTTCCCCCTGAAATGAAATTTAATACAACCAAACGTACTTGTTTCGTTTCTAGATGCCTTACGTAAACGGAATATTTTATCGGTCACTTGGATTCAATACAGTATTGATGTTTTGAAAATTGTACTATAAAATATCTTGATAATAATGTAAAATTATAACTTTAATTGCTATTGTTTTTTTCTAATTGAAGTTCCATAACTTAATAACAAAATATGCTTTTGCTCAATTAAGAAATCTATAATAATATTGTGTAGATTATAAGTTATAAATGTATTAGCTGTGATTGATTTATAAATTTATTTGTATTATATAACTATATAGAACGGTATTCAATCATTTTTAATAATATTTCTATAACATATTTTTCAATCGAAGCAATCTGCATACATTATGTTCTGTTTATTAGTGTATTTATTCGATTGAAAAATGAACTGTAATTTTCATACTGGTTACAGTTATTAATAAATATAATATATATATTATAATAGTTATGATATTCAAATTACAAGTCATAACTTATGACTAGAGGGTGGATTTTTATGCATTTGCATATTTATTTTGGTTGGTCTTATGATAAGCTAAGTTAGCAAAAAATTAGTTTCATGACATAACAATTTAACTTTTTTAGTGCATTTTTTGCATATTTTATCTTTTAGTGAATACTTCGATATTTTTTTATTTTGTTTTTTTTAGATATTTTTGAAATATTTACTAGTTATTGTAATATAAGGGGTAAATCTGTTTTTTAAAAAAATTTAGAAAAGTAGTTTTTCTTTCATATTTTAACGGTTTAGTGCAGTAAATGTATTTGTTCATATTTAAAATGTTTTAGCACATATTTGGTTAGTTTTTAATACAAATAAATCCGCACTTTATTTATGACTTTTAGTAATATACTTTAATAATATTTTAGTAATATGGCATGCTAGTGTTCGGTATTATATTTATGCAGAAACTATGACAATTTATAGTTGATACACTTTTTTAAATGTCAACTAATGAACATATTTATACAACGATACGATTTATACATGATGTAATTCTACCACTGAAAAATAAAATTCCTTCTATGTAACAACGATTACTATGGCACTAACTTATAAATATATATTTATAGCTACTTTATGTTATGTTTATAAGTGTATAATGGGGAGTTAACCTAATGTATAAGGCATCTAATTATAATGTATTACCTTGTTGATCTCATAAATTAGAACTGTGAAGATAAATATTCTCTTTAAACACTATATATTAGTAAAATGTGATATTTCGTACTTGAAATCATAGAATATTAAAAAAAAACATGTCAAAAATAATAAACATACTAAACGTATTTCGAAATTAAAATTATTGAATTACAATTATTCGTATGAAAATATTTTATTTTTTATTCTTCGTACGTTATACACATTTTTCGATTAATTATTTATCGTTAGGCTTTACTTTTCACTGCGACACTTATGATTATTTTTAAAAAAATTGTATTATATTTAAGTACTTTTTAATGGTGAAAGTTTTAATATTTTTAAGCACAATTTATAATCATTAAACATGAACACATTATATACATTATGTACTTATCTACTGTATTAAATATATGAGATATTTTTAAAAACAGCATTAAAATTATAGAATATACTTATTACTTAAAATTGTTTGTTGATTTTGTTATTTTCCTTTATTAAAATCTAATATTGACAGTGAGTATCTATATTCAAATGTTTAATCACTAGAGACGATTGAACTTCATGACTTTTTTGTGAGATAAGATGTACCATTTAGTATACTTACCGTGTCATCTATAATAGCCGATATTAAATTCAAAGTTTTGCCTTAGTTACGCTAACTAAAATTAATTTCTGGATGATAAATATAGACCTTAATGATAAAACGCAATATATAATACCTATGTATTACAATCTTCAATTAAATTCATGACCCTGATTTTTAAAACTTATAATTAATTTATATTTGTTCTAACATAATATGTTTATTAGATAAAATATACAAATACAAGTAAATAGGTTAACAGATAATTTTTAATAAAATTGTGTGTTAATATACTTGAAATTATACTATTATTTACTAATATCTGTTCTCATGTCATATATTTGTATCAAAAGTTTGTAAAATTTCAAAAAATATTTATCGTTCAATTTTTAATTAAATAATTAATGTAGAATAATTATCTTTGATTAGCGTATTATAGTTGATTTAATTGCCAAAATAGAGTTTTGGACATTTTTGTAAATCATACTTTATGGAATAGGAAAATATAGCACACTGTTAAAAACTATATACACACGATTTATTGCAAAATCAATTCGAACTATTAATTTTCAACCATTATATAATATAATTATAATAACTGAGTAAAGTAGTAATTTAAATTATTTAAACTCTACAGAAACTTTATACACGTTTAAATAACTTACCAAGCAAAAATTAAAAAAAAAAAAATGTACTATATTGATAGCTGGTAAAATTGAATTTTCTTCATTACACGTCAAAATATCAACTAATAAACTAATTACTTAAAGTTATACTATAATAATACAAATTTTAATTTTATTTTCTTATACATAGAAATCAAATATTCAAACTATTAAAATTATTTAAATGCTTAAATTAACAATAATAATATTTTAATTACAGTCAAATTTCTCTAAGATAGAACCACTTTCGGACCTTTCAATTTTTCCGTTTTGACGGGGTTCACAAAAAAAAAAAAAAATTGTGATTAAAGATTATTTTTTTTTTGCTTCAATGGGTATTATGTATTATTTTTATTAATAGTAGGAATAACTTTCAATATAAATTCAATATATACAATTTTATTTGCCAGTATGTGTATGATGTATGATGTACAACTTATATTTTAAATATTTAATAAATTGTCCGTGTTACCAGGGTTCCATCTTAACGAGGTTTTACTGTGTATTATATATTCTTATAATATCTATATACAATTAAATGTAATGTATTTACAATTATATTAAATTAAGTTCTTATTCTAATTTAAATGTATCGACTAGTTGCTTTATAATGCATAGCTAATAATTGTAAAAATATTTATAATCTAGATTTACCTTATGTATAAATCCAATAATATTATAAGTTTTAAAAAATTAAGAAAGTTTTTATAAATTATTTTCGACCATAGTTTAGCATATATTTAAAATTCAAATTTCGTATTATGAATTTATATACCTAATTACAATTTATATACTTTCAGTCGGTATCATATAACACATTAAAAAATAAATTCAAGCACATTAAGTATTAATTAATTAAAGCACTGAATATTTATGTTAACATTTCTTTTTTGTCTAATAAATAAAAATGTTAGGTAGTATAATAGAGAAAATAATTCAAGTCGATTAAATAGCTTAAATTATACCAATAACAGCTAGGAATCTACAAATAAAGAGGAAACTAAATTAATTTCTAGATACATTCCTTTAAATATGAAAAGTATATAATTAATTATTTAGGTTTATTGTTACACCATTTTATATCGTTATATACTTTTATCCATAAAAATTATATTCATTCACAAGGTTTTGAAATTTATATTTAATTAAAATCTGCATTGATTTTATTTATTAATACTATAATTATCTGTTTTTATTGATTGATAGTATTATAATGTTATTATTTTTAAATAAGTTGACTACTATTAACGTGCATTAACGTACTTTGGCTGTAGTGCCTACAATATATTCCTGATTATCATTACTTATAAAAATATCATCGTATGTATTTAAAAATGTAATGTTAATTAGTGAAATACTGTTCTGTTTTAGATTAAGAATATACTTGTTTTTATTTGTAATGAAAATTCAAAAAAGATTCAGTTTTTGAATCTATCGTAATCTGTATTAATAGAGTCTAAAGCACTTTTCTGCAGTGACGATGACATGGCGATGCGACTTCAGAAAGAAAATATTAGCCTATTTTATTATAAATTTTAATAAAATATTAGATTTTTTCAAATACATGATGGAAATATTCATAAATCAAAACTCTTTTGTATGATATTCAAACTTGATTACTTTATAACAGAAATGAATATTTCTTTTTGCGTTGATCTAAAGTTGTAGTTTTTTTAAATAATGCCATACTGTAACAATAATTTCAAGTAAACAAAAAATATCTCAATCATAGAACTAAATGCAAATTGTTCATATAAATTAATATTGAAAACCATTTAAACACAATAGTTATTTACCATAATGGTACCAATAAGAAAAAATAATAAAACAACTCATTTTAGTGTAGGGTCTTGCAAATAATCTATATATAATACACTTAGAACTGGCTTTGAATAACGCAACAACTAATTTTATATATATGCTTTGATACTATTTCTCTGTTTTAAATCTAATTATGAAATCGGTTTGAAAAAATATGAATATTATGTTTAAATAAGATTACAAGTCTATTATCTCTGTTATAATTAACAGTAAACAATGTTGTTAATACAATTAAACATGTTAACTCGTTTTTAATGTTTGAATTTATCTTAATATCATTGTTACAATTAAATTAACTTAGTTATGCGTACTCATAAATTTAAAATTTAAATATGATTATAAAATTAAATCAATACAGTAGAAAACTATTTTATAGTCTGGAAATATAAAAATAAACTCTCTTAACTCCAAGTATAAGAACAAGAAATGTAGCTAACATATTGTTCGCAAAATCCTACCCTAAAATCTGGGTTACAATATAATTTACTCTATTGGCACTAATATGGCGCTAAGTGGCTCAAAAGTCGTAATTTATCAAAGTTGAAACATCACCATTTTATAGTCTGGATTGAATGTTTTTGTTTATTTTAAATTCTTGTTTGGGTATTCAATGAAAAAAAAATATACAGAAAACCAATATCTGATTATTCTAATATAAAACCATAGATTTATATTGAAAAATAAAATGTTTATACTTTAATAATAGAAGCATAAAATAGGGATACAAATGAAAAATTATATAGAATCATATTATACGCTTAAAAGTTTCCAGAACAATAACATTTATTTCACTGAATGAAACCGGGAATACTTAAAATCACTTTGTACATTGTACATTGTAATCCTGCATTATTATTTATTATAAAATTCAAAATTTTTTATTAACTAAATATCTACCTTCAAGTCATGAAATCTAAAAAATGTATGAGTTTTTCAATAAGAATCGTAGCCAGTAGGAATATATCATAGTTGCCATACATGTTATTTATTGTAAAAACAATATATATTATTAAGAGTATTAACTCTTGGTAAAAATTTTGTTTTGATATATAAAAAATAGTTGCGCAAAGAATATTTTTTATATTACACTGTTTACTAATATAATTACTTATTTAAATATGTTTTTACAACGACTTAAAAATATTAGGTATCTACCCTGTACGACAACCTCTTCCATGCTTCGCCACTGAACTCAAAAAAAATACATCATTTATCTTTCTCTAATTATGTTAATTTATTCTTTTTTACGTCCAACCGCCTTTTACATAAATCTTCTACAGAAATATATACTTTTATATTATCTTGGACTAAAATAGTTATCTATATTTTTTCGAATAAATACTTTAGGACTGAAAATATTATTGTTGCTCTATAGTTTAAACCCTTAAGGATTAGAGATTTTAGAAACATGTCAGAAAACCAAGTTATGCAGTAATGTTTAATAATTATTTGTACAGATACTAAATTTGCATGATTATATAAATTTTACTTGTAAAAATAAATTATAAAATAACTTATTAAATTTAACGTAGAGGAACATTGTTACATTTGTTTTCGGTGTTATTGTAGATACAAAGTTTTTTCATAAAATGTTTGTACTTAAACACGCATGTCTTTGGTATTATTTTGATATTTACAAGAGAGTAAAATAAATGAACCCACATAAATGGAAAACAACAGTAAATTAATTCATGATATAAAAACTGATTGTACGTGAAATTTTATTTTTGAAATTGTCAAATTTGCTATAGTACAATTGATAATAAGTAATAATAAAAATAATATTAATATAAATATAAATAATAAAAGTATTATCGTTTGAAGATAACATTAGTACTTGAAATTAATGTGTAACGAGTAATTTTGAAGTGATATTTGACAAGTTTCATATAGGATATGGCACAAATTGTTGAAATTTGACAAACGATCAAAAAACTTTTATTATTACTTTATTATATTAATGGTTAAATTATTATTATGCTATATTCGAAAAAAACGTTTCATGCACTCAAATATTGTACTTAATAGATTATCATATATTTTATGGACAGGGAAAATCAGGTTATTCTTTTTTATGTTTTCTATGCACTAAGTAATATTTTAAGTAGTTATTTTGAACTGAATTTCTAAAGATCGTAAATGAAATATGTAATGAATTCGATTGTAAAAATAGATGATCGTTTGAACAATCAATAAATTAAGAAACTACATAAAATAAAGCTTTAAGTTATCTAAAATAAAATAACCCGCGAGTACAACGTCGTCAAAGTGCTATAATAATATGGTTTTTTATATTGTTTACAATTGTATATTGTTCTGTTCAATATTTTAAATAAAACAAAACCGATATATTAAATACATTTATTTTAATCAGTTTATTTATAAACATTTGTGAATTTTACACTTCATTTTGATCGTGTAAAAGAGCTTATTTTAATGTAAGCCGAAATTGTGAACGTCTTGAAAATTGTAATAAGACAATGTGAATAAAAATTGTTTAAACACTTAGGATTAATAACCCTCACGCCAGTCTCTACAAAAAAATATGCTAACCTTATTTCCAGTACTGACTTCAATACGTTTGCGTTATAACAGTTATGATTAGATATGACAGAATATTAATATCTTCCATGTATCACGTACCAACTGTTTGAGAGCACGGTCGAAGTCTCCGCGTCTCAGACCACATAAATGTTTTATTATTGTACACAAGCTATAAGCAATATAATTGAATAAATTAGTTTTTTAAAATTTTACCCGAATTATACTGTAAAAATATATATGAATGAGATTATTATAACACTATTATCAGTTAAAAAAATGAGAATATAAATAATATAATTACGTCAAAAACTGTGCCCTCATCGAATCCAACGACTAATGATGTGTTTCAAATTTGCCATCTCTCGTATGAACTTTGACGAGAATAAAATAATAGCCATCAATAAACTATTTATTCCATTGTGGCATAAATGACATTAATATTAATTGACAGATCTAAAAACTTAGATTTTTCTTTTGCGCATGGGAAGAGACCTTCATAAAACGTTATAGCACAAGTTATTATATTGGAATTATCACGATCTAAACGGTCAATGATTTTTATAATTCAAACGAACTTCATAAATCGTATAACGCTGCACGCGGAGAGGAATAAAAATAAAAACGGTGTAAGGAGAAAATAATTTTCTGATGGTTTGGTTGGGCTCCAATCAAATAATTTTCGATGCATTGTCGCCGCGATCGAAGTGCAAATGCAGTTGTTCGTGAATTACAAGTTAAGCTTCGCGGTTGTGACGTCCGGTTTGTAAGGCTGAAACAACTTGTTCTTAGTAAACTCCTTGTGATAGACGTGCTTGTGAACGGCCAACGAACATTCAGCCGACTGTAAGTCGTCCCTGCCGGTTTCCGGTGCACCACCGGAAGTCATGAAAAACGACTGCACGGAAGCTGGTGGCGGTTGCAGCGGCGGTGGCGGCAACCGATCGACTGTGGCCGGAGGTGTTGACGCTCCCATACCACCGCTACCACCGATACCGTTGGCCGGCTTGCCGTTAGTAGTCAACACGCAGTCCACTATGCCGCACTTGCAACTCGTACCGGTGGCCGCACCGGTGAAGTCCGTGGCATCCGCGGCCGACGACGATGACGACGAAGACGTCTTGTTACTACTGTCCACGGTGGTCATCGGCGTCGTAGCCTTCGGGTCCGCGGCCGCCGTGGTCTTGGCACCGTCGTAACCAGCGGACGTCACCGCGTGATGGTGCCCGTTGTTGCACTCAGCCGAGGACACGTCCGTGGCCGCGAACTGATGATGGTGGTGATGATGGTGGTGGCCGATGAACGGACCGAACGGTTTCTTCATCATTTGCTGCAGTGAATGCGTCGGTGGTCCCGGTCCCGGTCCCGGTGGCACCGGGCCGACGTAGTGCTGCGGTTGGAACTTACCGTAATCGCCGGCACCACCGCCACCTGTACCGGCGGCGCCGTGGAAGTACGACGGACCCGCGGCCGCGGCCGCTGCGGCTGCCGAGTACTGGTAAGCGTTGGCGATGGCCGCTATGTCGGGCAGCGTGCCGTTGGCGTGAGCGCTAGCCGCAGCCGCTTGCAACACTGTGGCTGCGAATGTGGGGTCCGTGTACACGGCGTATGGCCACGCCATGGCAATCCTTTGACGTTTATCCTTCATCCTTCGATTTTGAAACCAAACCTGGAATCAGTATCCGAAAAACACATATAAATTACATTTATTTGCAAAAGCTTGTTTTTCTTATCAGCCGGAGGAAGAATTGGCCCATTCAATGACGTATAGATGCACAACTTAAGAGTGTTATAATATTGTGTCATCAGGGAAAATTAAAGTTCGTTATGAATGCAAACGTACATAATATACAATATAATTACATGATAAATAATTATAATTATAAATAATTCCTGTTTACGTTGTTAACAGTAAACTATAGTGAAATGGTAATAAAAATTAAGATTAGAAATTTTTATGATAGATCAAGTTACCACTTAAATTAAACGAAAAAAGGAATCTTTAAATTATTTGATTATTCTCATTGAATTTAAATCAATTAAATTACAAATTGTTTGGTAGTTTTTTTTTATGTGATTAGCTACTTATTTCTGCTGTTAACATTGGTCAACGCACCACAAAATTAATCACGTTAAAAAACCAATAGAAAAATCCGATCCCTTAATGTATCTGAACATATGAAGCATCATAGAACCTTATTATACTTTATTTATATATTGTAATTGTAATTTTATTTATATTTACACCAAACGACAATTAACAGAGTAACATATAACAACAGGTAATAAATATATACTTATTTTAGTTATATTTGAACTTAAGGAGAATTATTGTTCAACTTATACTCTTTCGGGATGAGTAAGGAGTGTTTAGCCTAAAAAATGTCCACTGGACGCAATTATATTAAGCCATAAAATTAGATAAATCAATTTAAAATTATTTATGAGCATACCAAGAATATAGAAACTTTTATTTTAAAATCCCCGTCATATATACTAAATGCATTACCCATATGTTATCTCAATGAATCAATAACTATTAATAATCGTTCATTATGGACTGAAAAATATGATTTTGTTGTAATTATATGTAATATTCATGTAACTTTTTATAAAGGGTTTCTAAAATGAAGTTTTAATATACAAATGCTATCTGGTCAATATTCAATACTTAAATTTTATGATGTAATAAATTGTAATTAATTCGTATAAGAAAAATCGTATTTCCATGTAATCGGATAGAATTTAAAAAATTAAATCAACAATATCTAGTAGGTATCTGTTAAATATATAGCTTGACTTTGAATACAGTTATCATCGTTATAATAGTATTAGATTGGTAGATTTGCGATAGGTGATAGTAATAATTGCACTTAAATAGCACTTAGTACCTATTTCACTACATTGTTTAGACTAAAAATTGTACGGCAATCACACATACCTTTATTGTCGATTCGGGAAGATTTAATTCAGTGGCCAGCTCACATCTTCTTGGCCGGGACACATAATTTTCTTTGTAAAATTCTTTTTCTAATCTGAGTAACTGTTCTCTAGTGAAAGCTGTTCTGTATCGTCTAATGGTTTGGTCGGTTGAACCATCTAATCAAAAATTCGTGTTTTAATTATTATCACTTTATAATATTTAATTATATATTTTATTTATCATAATATTTATAGAAATATTAAAACAATAGTTTAGGTTTATTATATTTTATCATCATTTATTCAATATCATAACTAATAACTACTGTAAATACTCGTGCATTACTATTAAAATCTTACATATATAGTAATACGATTTTCTAAGGGATGGTGGTTAAGATATGGAAAGAAATGTGATAAACATAATTAATTTGTATAATCTAAAATATGTTCAGTTACTTTTTTAATTCTGAATAAAAGATATAAGTATAATTACAAATTGAACACAAGAAATAATTCAAGAGAAATGTTGTAAAAAATAAATACAATGAAGTTATGATAACTTTTTGAAAAATGTCGTTCCAATTAAAATAGTTGTATGATTTTAAGTGATTATTTTTACTTTATGATTACAACTTATTTGATTATATATCTATGAGCCATTAAGTAGGTATTTACAATATTAACTTACCTTTATTTTGTTCTGAGTTTGGTCTCGTGTCCAATCTCAAATTATAGTTTTGTAAATCATTTTCTAATTTAGGTAATGGCAATTTAGTAAACATTAAATTGTTTTGGCGTTCTACGCTTTCCTGTTCAGTCAATGCTTGATTTGCACTATTCGATCTTGACAAACAGGCATATGTTGAGTTGTGCATTTCTCGTTCAATGATTGTGTATTTTCATTACAAACCATTACAGTTTTACAGATTGACTGAAATACATAAAAAAAACTAACAATATATTATCTATTCATGATGATCAATATTTAGATTAATTATTTGTGAATTGTCATCATTCATTGCCGTTTAATATTTAATTTTTTTCATGAAGACATATTAAAATTACTTAATTAATAAATAATTAAAATAAATAAATAAATGTATAGTACAAAAAAATATATATATATATATCTTTATACTTGGAAGATCTGGAATAGATCATATAATAGACTTATAAAACATTAAATTAACTACAAATATTAAATATAAATATTATGACCTACTGATAATGGTATTTATAAGGTTCATAAAATTAAAATAAGTCCCTTGAATTCTACAAAAATTAATCATGCATTATTATATATACATAATATATTATATAAATCATACTAGATAAAATTTATTTCGAATATCATGTAATTATTGTTTTATTTTCATTCACTTCGCTTATCCAATTTAAAAACTATTATGCTCACGATCAGTTTAGTTCTTAGTAATAAAAGTTATATAAAGTTGTTTTTATTTATATTAAATAATCTAAAACTTTGTACTTAGACACTTTATGGGATATAATTTAATACGTTTTTACCATTTTTCGTATTCAAGTTTCCCAGTTGTTTATCTAATTTTATTGTATATTTTATTATACTATTTATATTCCATTTACTTCACTATTGGAGATATTTATAAAAGATACCATGGAAAGACATTTTTATCGTTTGTTGAATTACTGAAATCAAAACAATATTAATATACTATGAGAGTAAATAGTAATAATGAAATACACTATATGGAGAATACGCTGTATTTAAATTAGACAATAGTTAAGGAATTTTATTAATATTTTGACCATAATAATTTAATACATTGTAAATTTATTAAAATTAATTATAATTTACTTTAAAATGTATTAATACAATATCATCAATATCATTGTGTGTACAATATATTAATATATTTTTATATTTTATAATAAATAATAATATTTTATAAATATTAATATTACTATTATTTTACTAATTATTTATTTAATTTACTTACGAGTATATTTACAATACTACATATCACTCTGGGTAATATATCATTGGTGGGTAATATGTTATCTTTTTCATAAAATTAGTCGATTTCTGTAAATTATAAAGTATAATATAATATAAATATAATATTAATAATAGTAATGTAATGATATGATTTTTTAACGAGTTATTTCTATAGCACTATTGTCGAATTTATCTTACAAATATTTATAGTTTTGCCATTGTTAATATGTGGCAAATATTTTTAATTTAAGTCCAAGACTCACAACTGGTAAAAGTGAAAGAAATAAAAGGGTTAAATGTGTATATAGAACGCAGACGGACGCTTTTTTTCTATCATTATACATATAATGTTTCATTTATCCAGCAACACTTGAATTTGAAGGTATTTATTTAAAATTTGAATGTGTTAAAATGTATGCGAGTGGGTCTGAATTAAATTCATACGTTATTTACGCATGTCTAAAATCATATAAAAGTCTTATTTTAGTTGTTTCAATTTATAAAATACCTAATTAAAAATAAACTATTATTGTATAAACAGTAGACTCTAAAAGTAAAAATATGAAAATGTATCATTAAAAAGCCTCATTGGAAAAATTACCTTATTTGTATAAGTATTATAATGTTCATGGTAAAGTGTATTGAAATACTAATTTTATTCCATTACTGACATAATTTGATTGCATTATAGTATGTGTTAGTGAAAAAACTTATTTTAAATGTATTCCTTAATAATTGTTCATTAAGCTCCAATTATTACAAATTTAATATCGAGAATGAATAATTTAATAACAAAACAAACCGATGTTTTCATAGTTCGATATTTATTAGATGAAAATTATATTATAGTCGAATAAACGACATTAATAAATTATAAACGAGAAATTGTTTTTCAGTGAGCATATAATTTAGTATGTACATTAATAAAATTTCAAAAACATTTTAAATTATGTTTATTCAAAATGCTTATTAAATACAGAATACCTAAAATACCCGTGTCAGTAAAACTTACACATATAATAAAGTTTTACCCTAAACAAAAATTTGTTTAGGTACATAAAAAAAAAAAGTAAAAGTTAAAATTTTTTTAAAAGTAAAAATATTATATAAATTATATTTAAATTATTTTTAGAATTATTAAGAGAATAATAATTATATCAAGATGATTTTATAACGTTAAATATTTCCTTTATGCATAAATTGGTATTAAAGATAAAATGTTGAAGCTATTTTTTTATTTCAAGTAAGTAACAAATAAATTAACAAAATATTGTAAGATCAGTGCTGTGTAAAGGTTTAGATTTATTAAATTGTATTCCCATGGGGAATGCACAAAATTGCATATTTTCAAAATTGAACCAAAACATCATTGAAAAATTGTGTCTAAATGTGATTTATGAGTGTAGGACAAATTATGATTGTTATAACTAACAATATAATTATTATAGGAAGTAAACTGATTGGATAATAAAACTAAAAACAAAAAGTAGTGTTCTTATTATTATTTTAAGTGTTTGAGTTCTAAAAAATGATATTATGAAAACATTAAACTGATAAAAATAAATATGTATATATATATATATATATATTTTTTTTTGATTTAAGTAAATTTCATAAATTGTATCACTTATATTTTATATAATAAATTACATTCACGAGTTTGTACGTAATAGAAGAAACAATATAATTTTTATAATTTGCCATAGAATTCTCCATAAAATATTATGTATTTTGTTTAATTATACATGAATAATTTTCAAATTAACAAAAATTTAATAAGTTATTTTATATTTATATAATGTAGGTACAACACAAATCAACTTATAATTAGAAGCATATTTTTATTTAGTATAAATTTAGACTAGGCAATATTTTAGACCATCATTTATTTAAGAACCAAATATACAGATAAGTATTTATATCGTATATATCTTATAATCCATCAAATATTCGAGAATAGTAAATAGTAATCTAAGCAACATAAATGATAATATAGTGATACATTGGCAGGATTTAATATCCACAACGTAAATTGTATTTTACTATCAAATGTTCATATTCGTATAAATATGTTTTATAAACTTATAATAACTCATATCGGGAAACTAAATAAAATACAAATGTAGATAATTCGATTTATAATTATTAGATTTGGAACTTATAAAAAAATTATAAAACACAGTAATAAACAATAAAATATGCACTAAAAAACAGTAAAATATGAATTTAGTATATTTATTATTAATAATTATTAATTAGTATTAAAAATGTAAAAGATAATAAATAATCATATACTTAATTAAAAATTTCTCAATTTCTTGAAATAGGTACCTTCCTAGTTTTTAATTTTAATTGAAATTATAAAATAACTTTATTATTATCGACCACTATCTGTCCGAATTATGTTTATCCTTTAACCACACATGAATATTTTATAATTACATTGAGGAGTACAGCAGATACAGACCGTATTTCCTTAAAATAAAGTTATTTTTTCAACACGAAAATAATATTGAAATTTAAATCAGGCACGGCTCCGAAGGAATGAGGGAGTTACAGCCCCCCCTCAGGGTTAAGAATTCCCTTAAATAAAACTAATAATTTTTTCTAATTCTAAAAATGTTTAAAAACATTAGGACATTTATTGACAACTCTACAGTAAACATCACTACTGTAAAAAGAAGTTTTTAAATTCTAAGAAGAGTAAAAACATGACTTCGTTCGAGAACGACTGAAGAATTTATATTTAATAAAATTTATTAAACATAAATTCTTCAGTCATTCTCGAATATACGCACATAGATAAATTGAATAATAACATATATGAAATGTTAGATACTCTTGCTAAGGTAGACGCCTAGAACTCGTTATTTAAAATGTGTTTTTTTTAAGCTTTTATCTTAGATCTTGCCCCACCTAAAAAAATAATTCCCTAGAACCACACTTTCTGTAAAGTGTATATTTACAAATAGGTACGTACGATTGTATTAATATTTTATTTTTTCGATCCTCTGAAATTTATATAATTTTTAACTTTTAAATTTGAATAATTTATCAAAATATGCAAAATAAACACAAAAAAGTACAAATAAGCATTTTCCTGCAAAAACCGATGAAATATGCAAAAATATACACATTTAAATTTTTAGATTTGAAATCATGGCATCAAAAAATAAATTTATTTTGTACACTGCTATATTGAACAATAAATAACAAAAATATGCAAATGCAATAAGTACCGAACCCTGATAATTATAAATAATCCACAAATAAATACATACATTTGCATAATATAAGATATCATGGTCCAATTAAGTATTAATAGTACAAATTTAATTCTGATAAAACCGTTGGATTATCTATCGGGTCCTTTTACATTCTCCACAACAGAACAATCAAACGGTATATATTTATTTAAAATTATACTAATAAAATATAGATAGATACCATATTGATTAAAAATACAATATGATGTCAACTCATGTAATTGAGCTTGAATAAGTGATCGCCGAAAAAAATTTTGCAGACTTATAACAATCATTATAATTATTAATAGACAATAATATATCTTGATGATTACGACATTTTATAAAAAATAATATAAAATCAATATCTCCACTAAACAGTTATTATTAACAGTACTTTTTCATTTATTTATTGATCGAACTGTATAAAATAAAATTGTAGTTTGTTAAAAAATAAAATTGGAATCACACAATCCGTATGATAAATATTTTCCGTGAAAATATACATTTAACTTATATTTGATTATATGTACCTACATTTTACGTTCGGATATATACTTACCAGATCTGTAACGGACTAGTCATTCATGCATCAATTATTGGGCCTACATGTAACTAAATATTAGATGAATACCATTTCGGCCTCCGGGCTATAAACAAGTTATAGGGGTTGTAATAATATATTTATAAAAGAATCCAGTTAGGTGCTAGTATATAATCCAATCACGCGAAAGTATAAGAATCATCTTAGTGTACCAATATCTACCGTATTTTGAAGTATTGTCTTGCAATACATATTGTAGTACCTTGTACCCGTGAAAGTAAAATTATATTTTTATTTCGATTTTAATACAGCTCGAACATAAATTGAATATATAATTGTACTTGTTATATTATAATAAGCAAACATTCGTAAAATCCAAACATATATAATGTTATCTCACACACCTTCGTACTTGTTAATTTCGAGTTTATATTATGTATTATTTATATATTGCAGTCATCAGAATTGTATTTTAATAATTTATTGTATTATTTATTTGTGATACACATAGTAGCGCCGAAAGTAGACTCGAAACCAAACAATTCAGGTTGAGGTTGTTCTCAAAAAACGGAGGCACCTAACTACCGACACACCATTGGATTTAGAGCCTAATAATATTTACATTTTATTAACTATATTATTAGATAGCTAAATAAGATACGCGGATTAATCTACTGGGTAGTGTGTACCAACGAGTTGATTACCAACCGTGTTTGTTTATAATTCACAATAACTAATAACTTGCCTATCCAACCACTGGAGACTGGATTAACTCAATTACCACTGAAATATTATCAGATAGTACATTTGCCCAACCTGAACACAGGGTTTGGCGCTACTAAATAAATATAGTTTTAATGATTTAAGTTTAAATATCAGCTGATTTAAATCTATATCAGATAGAAGATCCATTTAATCTATTTCAATAAAGTATTTTAATGCAGTTAAGAAAAAATGTTTATCGGTTTTGATGACACTGATATTAAGTTATTAATTAATCAAAAAATGTATTGTCCCATACGGTTTATATATTTTACATATCATAATGGATCGGACCAAACTTCCATCAGCTATCTAATCCAGTTTATAATAATTTCATAAAATTATATTTTTAGTAAAGAAAATAACTAATATAATTTAATTGAAATTCGTTTTAAATTATAGTAAAACCAAATAGCCCTCCCTTCATTGAGTTCACTCAAAATCAAAAATTATGTTATCACATATAACTAGGATATATTTAATTGTGTTTTGTATCAGAAAAAACTTAAAAAAAAAAGAAAATAGTTAATTATTTGGAAAGAACCAAATTCGTTTGTCGCATTTATTGAACCGGACATAACTATGATAATGATTATTTTATTTAACGGGGTCCAAGTAGATTCTTATCATTTTTATTATTATTGCATTATATATATTATAATATTATAATAAGCAAGCATTTTATTAATAAATAAAATCAAAGTACAAAACTCTAATATAAGACTTTTCTATTTTTTTTTTTTTTAGTTAAAATTGGTTTCATAAATTTGATAATGACATTATAAAGTGCTTATATTGATTTAATAAGTTAATTATCTTCAGTAATAAAACTAATACACTTATTCTTTTTGGCTCAAAATTGTTTTCAAAATCAATAATATATTGATTTAAAAATTATAAGAACAATTTATTTATTTATGCAATCACCTGTTCATGTTTTTTTTTATATATATCAATATGTATAGTATTATATCTCTACCTATATGAATTTTTATGGTTGTGAGTTTTTAATTATTAAATAATAATTAATACTTCGTGTGTTTTTTTTTTGTATAAACATATTTTATATACCTACAATTTTTTAAGTATTTTTTTTCATATCATATTAAATTCAGTGTAATATCATTTTGAACAGGTCTGTACAAGTTTCTTGTATAAAATATTCCTAATTTACTATCAATAACTTAATTACACAATATAACTTGTTTTCAGTCAATTAAACAAAATAACATCAAGTTTAATTTACAATTTTAATCCATTACATTTTAAGTTAATATAGTTACAGTATATTTAGTATGAGTAATATATGAATTCATTCGATAAAACACTTAAAAATTAGTTATCATTTATTTTGAAATAATTATCCTTTTACTTAACGTATTTATCGCATTGTAGTTGTATACATATATAAGTATAATTTTTATAATATAAAATAATCAATATATTTTTAATGTTAACTCTACTAATTATGTTTTAAAACTTGCTAGAAAAAGATACTTTGGTAATTTAAAGCTATTCATCAGTAAATCAATTTATTAATGAATTTAAAAAGTATTAAAAATGTAATTTTAATCATCCGATAACTTGTCTTATTAGCATAGAGATACTTAACTTTTTATCTAAACATAATATAAATAAATAAATGTAAATAACATTTGTTTAAATTATAATATAATAAAAACACGGTTAACAAGATTTTAGCTCAATTATCAATATATATATATATATATATATATTTATATTACTCCACAGTTTTTTAGTGTTTTAATTCCAATAAAATCAATTTCAAGTATGTTTACTGTTTAATCTATAATGAGTAATCACATTTGTTCGATACTATACACTTATTTACAATCATTACGTATTACTAATTTACATATATTGACTTATCTGGATTTATAAGTTGAGATTTGTGTTTACAATTCGTTCGAGTATTATTTCTTGTTGTCCTGTGATTGTAATTTGAACTCAACCAATAATATTTTTGTGGATCAAGATTACTAATCATTTGAATATAATGATACTAGATATTTTTTAGAAACTGGTAACCTTCTCATAATTCATATAATTCAATGATATATATATATGAATTGTTCAGAATACATACGTAAGTGTACATGAACACATACAATATTAGAGGTATAAACACCTGATAAAGAAATGTCACGGCTACTATTAATAATGATAATTATTAATCGAGTATATAACGAAACGATTTATAAATCGAAATAAAATTATACTCCTAAAATTTAAGTGTTTATACATTTTTTCGAAAATGAACGAATTGAGAAGTAATTTGAATGACATCTAAGACAAATGTGGAAGATAGAAAAAAATTAGTGGTCAACGGTTACAGAACGATTCAATGAAGAAAATAGCTTCGACTAGGAGGACATAAAAATTATATTTTAAAATGAAAACATGATTTTGCAAAAACGTAAGTACACTTTAAACTAGGCGTTTACAAATTAGAAATCGTGTGTGAAACGTAAAACCAAGAAATTTTAAATTTTTTTTGTTTTGTTTTACAGATAAAGCTTAGGTTTTATAGATATGCATTGCGTTCTCAGCAGATGTGTAAAAAATCATTTGGATGCAAAACCTGTGATAAAAAAAGTCAAATTTGGGGAGGGGGAAATACGATTAATGCATTAAGAGTAATTACGTTTTACTGGAACGGAAACGGATATCAACCGATTGGGCAACTATCGGCCGTGGAGGCTCGAGGCCGCGCGTTTTTCGGTCATTGAAGATTTGAAGACTGGGTGGCGGCACGATCACGTCGTGACAAATTATCAGTGGCGTGCAACGGCGGGGTACGTTTGCCGGGGACCGTTTCGACGTGATGACAGTACAGAACGAGACAGAACGGGACAAGTGTTACGAGCGTGCAAGAAAATCGTATAAGCACACGTAGGTCATGTAATGTTATACTCACGGTACGTGACAGTGACGCGACGACCACGGTGTACGATCAGTTCCGGTGAGAAGGCTGCGGCGACGACAAAAACGACCGGTGGCAACGGACGCGGCGTACAGGACTGCGGTGCTGCGACGACGAGCGTGTCGCGCGTGTGTATACGGACTGTCGTTAGCGCGCCGCGCGCCTGTGGATGATCCGTGCGGACGTGCGAGCGACGGCAGTAAGATATTATCGGACGTGACGCGTGTCGACCAACGGATCCGCAGCGACGCACAGAAGCGGAAGCAGCGGAAGCGATGGTCCAGCGGCAGCGGCAAAACAGCAGTAGCAGCAGTAGCAACGGCCAGTGGTAGGCGACAACGGTACAGCAGTCGGCGTTGGGGGCGGGCGATGGACGAGCTTAATAAACGTGGTCCGCCGGCGGCTGGGGAGCAGCAGGCGGCGGCAAAGGAGAGTAAATCGGTTTTTAATATTGAACGTCCTTTCCGGTTTGGCTGACGACGGTATCTGTTCCTCTCCTTCCAATCATCCCTTTCGTTTACTCTGCCTCTCTCACTCTCTCACTCTCTCTCTCTCTCTCTCTGTCTCTCTTTCTCTCTTCGCAGAGGGTATCCTCGTCTGCCGTGCAAAACGTTTGACTACATTATACGCGCATATAATACACGTATATATGTATATAAATCGGTGGCGCGCGCGAATGCGTTATAATAAGGTATATTATCGTGCTGTGAAACGGGACTCATGGGCCCCTCGAGGATACCATCGCCGCGCCCCGACCTTCCTCGGTGTCAGCCACGCACGTCATCCCTTCCGACTATTGGCCCACTCCCATTTTCGCGCTATGCACACGCCCTCCGCAGCGGAACGCGCGCGCGCGTCCTCGCGTTGTCGCTCCCGACAATTGATTTCCTCGACGTCCTGCACTCGCTGCCCTTCAGCAGGGGGGTCGGAGGGCGTGGCATCGGATTCGCGCGGACGGGTGGGTTTTCCGTACGCACGCGCGCCCGTTCCGTCCACTGCTGCGCCATCCTCCCGCGTGTATATTGTACATTATCCTGCGCGCGTTGTCGTTTATATCCGCGGCGGACGCGCGCAAACTAATAGCAACGATATTAAGGATTTAACGGCGTGAATAATGGTTGTCGTTCAGATTGTTTTCATGAGTATTTCATTTGCCACCCCCTCCACCCTCCTCCGTGCACCCGCGCACCGCACCCTTATCGCGTCCGCTCGTTTCAACAATAATAATATACACACACATAAGCGCGTGCGTGCGTATTAAATCCGTGCGCGAGACTGAACGCTCCCCGGCAAGCTATAAGTGTACATTATTATTGCACACATGGGGTACGCTGCACGCACAGACGCGCGACCGTGGAGAAATATTGCGCCCGTACACATACACGTGCACGTGCATACCGTACTAGCACGCAAACACCACCCGCTCGCACGTTTCGAACGAGCGAAAAAATCGAACAACTCTGCATGCCGCCGTGCGCCCGTGCGATTCGTTTAGCGGGCGGAGGACCGGTAACCAATAGTCGTGCGCAAATCATGTGCGTCCTGCGAAATATTAATCGTTTATTTTTCGATATCATCATTTTCACGCGCTACCCCTGCAGAACTTATTATGTGTATACAGTATATATATATATATATATATACATGTGCGACAGACTTGGGTAGAAAAAGGCTAACGATCATTCTGCAGTGACGGAAATAAAATGTAGGGCTATTTTCATAATTGTTACTACAAATTCGTTGTATCCTTTATTCAGAAGTTATTAAAAGTGTGTTTAGATTTTTTCACCTCGTAATCGCAGTACGTACCCGTGCGTACACATACACGGTTCTTTCAAATTTTACGTCACAGCTATCAATGCTCCGTCATAACATTTATAACGTTTGATTAAATTGTTATTCTTCTTACTGGTATCCGTTACATTCTGTGTCGTGTGTATGATATTTTTTTTATATTTTTACGATACAATACATACTTTAATTACAGTTACGATGTATCATTTTTAAAATTTGATTCAGTGAATTAAATAATTGCTATTTTTATATTAGTAAATACACAAAAATAATGAATGTATTTTCTAGCTGTTATATGATCTGTCTGACGATTGGAAGTAAATACACGATAGATCTTAAGCATTTTATAAGCACATACAATGATGAAATGAAAATTCTAAATATTTACGAATCGCTCGTTACAATAACTATAGCAGTAGATTTCGGTGGGGTGCATGTTCAATGAAAAAAAAAACTCAAACTAAAAGGGGGAAAAATGATTCGTGATATTAAGATAAGATATACATTCGAAGAGGTCTAAAATGGAAATCAAGTTATTATAACACGAGTATAATATTACATATTTTACAATTGTAAGTAATATTATGAAAGCGGTCATGGTTATCAAATCTCCAATAAGTCAAATGATTTTTATAGTGCATTATAATACCTTCTGCTTGTTTGGTTACTCATCGATCTATACTTATACGTATACTCATGATTTGGTTAGGTACATAGTTATTTTTTTTTACTTTCTTTATTTCTTTTTGGAAACTTGTAGGAGATTCTAACATTTAGTTTATACACGAATTTTTTACTTAATTCTATACTTAGATTTTACGTATTCATTTCTCGTAATATAGTATTTAATATATAGTATTAAATTTAAATGAAACAGTATATAACGAGTATTCATGTTTCACTAATTTTATGTAACTGATGACGTTCTCGTCAGAACTGTCTCATCTTAAGTCCTATGAATCTCAGTTGTGCTATTCCTGAATCACATTAATGATTATTTCAAAATATTTATTTCATTTTAAATGTAATTGTAAATGTATTTTTAATATAAACGCATTCAGTTTTAGATTATAACACAACGATCTTCAAGAATATTTGAATGCATATGGGACACTGTCCCCATTGGGATAGCATATATCAGGCATGAAAAACCCATGGAACACAAAAACAATTTTGAGGGCACACAAAAAATTTAAATATTTATATTATATTTTTATCGATAATAATAAATTACAACATCATAATATTAGTACCTTTTTACTATTGTTGATGTCTTACAGAAAATGTCCTAACGTATATAACATACTAACATTACATGATGCAACATAGTAGTCAAAGGCGCAAATAGGGGATTTCAATGGTAAGGCCTTCAGCCTTACCATTTTTAAATTATTATTATAAAAATTATAATTTCAGGCTTTGTCCCTATACCTTTTAATGATCCAAAATTATCATTAAATTATTATTATTAGTTAGAATCACTAAGAGCTGTAATGGTGTAAGATAAAAACTTAATTAAATGGTATTCGTGTAGCAGATTATCTACCGCCTCTTTTTAGGTGTATCAGGTGTGATATTATTTCAGGTGTACCATATTATACAAGGTATAGTTGGTGATCTACATTTATTATTATCAGGGTTCGGATTTAATAGCACCGAAAATACTAAAATATGCGCTATAATATGACAAAAAATAACTTTACATTCACACAATTTGCAAAATAGAATACTTGCGTCAATCGTAAAAACATCATTGCCACCAAACTCAGACACATATCTAAGTCTTATAATAATATCTAAGTCTCGAATAGTTCGATGTTTTGACTTTCGGCGTTTTACGTTAAGTATCGAAATAGAAAAACAAATAATATACAATCGAGTAATAAACGAATATGAAACAAAATCAAACAATACGGAGAACTGACACTGAAAGCATGAAATACGTACGATAGACGATAATATATAGTAGAACAATAATATAATAAAAATAAATAAAACAGATAAGACGGCATAAATGAATAAATATATTTGATATCGTCAGGCTACTTAAAAATAGATTCTAGTAACATGTTAAATAATAAATACCCTATTATTTATCAATTATCAATATGAAACAAAAATGTGGGAATTTTTGAATTCATCTAAATGAATAAATTTTCATTAAATATAAACGAGATTTATGAAAAATACAAAATAAAGTATAAAATCATGTATATTAGCAAAAAATATCACTAAAACTTCAAAATTAGCATTAAAAATCTAAAATACTTCAAATATGCAAAAATTAGCAAAATAAAATTTCATATTTGGAGTCCCTGATTAATAACACAAATGAATATCTCACTCTGCTATCTTTATCTTTATCCTATTATAAGTAGCGAATGCTATAAAATCCGAACCATGATTATTATTATACTATTATTATACGTAAATTATCGTAGACCGCAGTGGGACAGTATTGTGATAACGATTAATGACATTTACAATATAACACGATTCATTAGCAATTTTGTTGGATAGGTTACTTTCAAATTGTTTATTGGTCGGAGTTTGTCTATAATGCGTGCGTCTGAATTTTATAAAATGTTTACTGTAATTGAAATTATAATTATATTTGGCTAATTATTTTTTTTATTTTTATATTTTACGAATATTTGTATGATATGACATACTCGTAGTAAAAAATATAATCTGTTTTCAACTATTAAAACGTAGATAACTCGTCCTGAATTCGCAGATCACCTATCCCCCGGTATATCACCTGCTACACGAATGCCAATTAAATTTAAAAAATCACAATCATATAAAATAATAAATTTATACGATATAAAATGATAATAAATCCGGGGGTTGAATTCATATTAGATGAGCTTAGCCCTATTTGCGCCTATGATAGTAATATTAGTGTCTATTTTTATTCAACTTATTCATATGAGTCACCATTTAAGAAAATTAGTTTATAAAATCTGATTCAGAAAAACTAACTCATTGATGGTTAGATAGATGGCTTGATAGTGCCGCATGAACTTTATTAAAAGTTAATAATTATTAACCAAATATTAACGAATTGACAATTCAACAAAATAAATCACATTAAAATGATGAATAATTATCAAAGTAATGTAATTATATATTTATTTAAATATTAACTTATTTTTATTAATACTTTAATAATAGTATATAATACATACATACTTATTTTTTATAATATTTAATGGCACACTCGAAAAAAAAAGTTAATTTTTGAACAGAGTGTCAAAATAATATGTTACTTCTAGTATAGATACTACTTAAAGTCTGAAATAATAAATTCAAATAATAATAAGTAAAGAAACATCATAAAATTATTGTTATAAAATATTGAGCTACAGTTGATAAAAAAATACATTTGATGATTATTTGTAATGTATCAATAAACAGTGATACATTTTCACATTAATAAATATTATTATTATTTACTTTATAAGCATAAAAGTAGTAAGATGTGACGAAAAACTTTATAATCGGAACCACAAAAAACCTTAGGGCACACTACATTATTGCCATTAAAGTTATTATGAAATTTTACTAACATTTTATTAATCATTATTATTTGTTCCAAAACATAATATACAAACTCACACAAAAATAACTAAGGTTGCGAATATCTATAAAATATTATTATTCCATATAATATTCATAATACAATCATTCTATTATTGTTTAAAAAAAATACCATGCACTAATAGTTATATAGGTATTATACGTTTTTATAAAATTCGTCAATTAGTATAAATAAAGTTCTTTAAGAGCTTCTGTTGAATATGAATGAGTATGATAAAAGAAATGTAGTTGGGTGAGATCATTTTTAAATTTAAATCATCATATTAAAAACCGGTTCTATGAGTAAATATCGGTTTACTAATATTATAATATATTCATATATAATATATATGATACATGTATATAATAACTGTAAAAATCTTAAGTAATAATTTTATTATTTTTTTTGTCAAGACTAAATAAAAATAAAAATAAAATTTCTATTAAAAATCGTGATAATACTAAAAAAAAGAAGAAGTTCACCGTAATCCAAATATTAAAGGATAATGTAAAATAATCTTTATTATATTATACTAAGTATGATTATCTATAAGATATAAATAAATAACTAATATGCATTTAATTTTGTTTTATAATTTCAAGTTTTATAAATTTGAAGAAATCTAATTGGATTAGCTGTATAAAGAGTATTTTATACTGATAGGTATTTTTAAAATTATTTATAATTTAAGGACATCAAAATCCGGTATTATACTTAAAATGAATTCAATATAATTTTCTCAAATTTGATACAATTTATTTGACACATTTACTATTTTAGTTCATATATGTAATTAATTATACAGGTGTGCCATACGTTAACTCGTAATTTCACGGCGTACAGAAAGTAAAAATATAAGTATTATAATCTATTTCTCATTTGTTAAATTATATTACTTGAAATTTATGTATTTGAATTTCGGGTGTACATATTGTATTTAACGATTATATTTTTATAATTATAATAATAAATATCAAAATAAAAAAAATATCAGATTACTGATTAATACATAATTTTAACTCTTAAATCATTTTAACTCAACTTTGACAGCTCAATAATATGTTATAGCTTAGCTGGAATAATAATAAATACAAAAAAAACTAAAATTATTATTCATGATCTTAGATATTTTTATTCAATATTTATTTAATAGTTAAACTATAAAACTTAAATATTTAACGTCAAGTTTACAATAAGCTATTTAAAAATATAGCATTATGTATTGTATAATTAAAAATTATTTTGGGTTTGATTTAAATTTTACTATATTATGTGTATTAATTTGGAAGTTGTATTCGATGGCGTAAAATGGATCCAATTTCTGGTGGTGCAGAGGAATATTCTCAACTTATAATTTCCAACATACCAATTTTCCAATTTCCTAAGTAAAATTTTTCCCAATAAACTATATATTTTCCCATATATTTCTTTAAATAACAAATAAATTTTGAATTATTTTAGCATTAAAACCTTTATTATTATAATATTAATAAAAAAAACAATTAAATTTTGTTTTTAGTATGCTGATTTCCTTGGTTCTTGAAAATAATATTATAGGTATACAAATTTCAATAATTTTCTGATGGTGCAAAAACATATCTTTGTACTACATTTTAGATGTGGTGTTGCAAGTGCCACATTTACACCACCCAGTTTACGCCTCTGGTTGTATTTATGAATAGATCCAACAAAATATTCCTGGATCTGTGCCTTGTATACACACTAAGGATAATCATATTTAAATTTTGATGATTTAATATAATAGTTTTCAAACTATATATTTGTAAACTTCATGCATAAAAATTATGTTAAGAGATAATGAATGTTTATTAATTTACCTTAATGCGTAAACTAAAACTCTTTAAATTTCTTAATATATTTTGCTATAACTAATAAACAATAAATAATACACATACACATACACATAATACATTAATATATATTAAAGTATAATATAATATTATTATAGTTTGTTAGTTGAATATTTGAATATTTTATAACCCTCTAGTGAAAATTAATGTTTTAAGTCCATAATGCTTATGATACTATGCAATATTATACATGGAATATTTAATGATTTTATTTATTTAATCTCTGATGACTGTTCATCAGATGTGTTAAGAATAGTTAGCATTCATTTTAAATTGATTAATTGTTGATAAATGTAAAGCTCTTTTTAGTTAATAATTGCATGTGATTAATAGAAATATTTTCATAATACCTTGTACATTTTTAAAACAATCGGTGATAATTTTTATTTCTATTTAGTTACTAATTTTCAGCTATTTCGGAGATACATCAAATAATCGAGTACATATTTTTAATATTAAAATTTAGTCTTAAACCGAATCAACACAGAGACGAAAAAATTAAAACAAAACAAAAATTCTGTGTGTCTTCAACTAAATCGAAACATTTTGTTTTAAATATCAATCACAGTTGTTTTAAATTGTAATTTTTCCAACAAATTGTTATTGATTTTCAAAACAAAGTCTTGTATGCTCGGGTTTCGGTAAACATCAAAAGGTTTTTGTTTTGTTGTTGTTTTTATGAAAATTGTCGAATTTTTGTGGACAATGTTTTGAAAACAACTAAAAGGCAATAATTATTGGAATTTCACGAGTAGTACCAATATGGTTATTTATAAAAAGATATCTACGAGTATGTATGTTTTATAATCACAAATTCGTTGTCTATCATTTAGTATAAATTGTGGTAATTGTTCTGTTGTACTATTGACATACATAACACGTGATTTCAATTTTAAAAACTAAATTATTTTAGTTTATTTTGTTCAATTTAATGATTTCGTGAAAATCAATACAAAAATTAACAAAAAAAAAAAAAAAAATGGACTGTTAAAGAAACCTGTAATGTGATAAAATTGTACCGTGAATCACCAATATTGTGGAACACCAAAAACTTAGATCACAAAAAAAAAAAAACAGCTGATGCGTTGAGAGAAATTGAGTTAACTGAATAATAATACTAAATAATATTTTAATTTTGTATATATATATAAATTGTTATTAATATATTCAGAATTAAATGTTAACTATAAATCCTATGATTTTATATGTAATATGTCCATTTAAAATTTTTTTTTTCAAATAAATATTTTAATATTCGTTTAAAATTCATCTAAATTGTAGATATATTAAAAATTAAGTAATTGAAATTATTTGAATATTATTGGTTTAGTAAAATGGCTCTAGAAGGAGTGATGATAAGTATAATGAAAGTATTGAGGAATGCACAACTATTTCGAAATCTAATGAAAATGAAGGAACTACTAATCTATCTGAAGTTGATAAAATCAATGAAGATGCAATGCAAATTATTAATATTAAAAATGTATCAGATACTCCCAAGTCGGTTAAAGAATCACATAAAAAGTACCGAAAACTATCCAAAAGTTCTAAAGAAAATGAAGATAAGTCGCGAAACCTATATGAAATGATAGAATATATTAAAAAAAAGCCGTGTGGAACAGAAAAATTTGGATGAATTTGACGTATTTGGTAGTATTAGAATTAATTTCAAACATAGGTGTCTGATTATTTGCAATAGAAAAATCCCTCAGCATAATAAAAAAAATGTATTGTTAATAATAGTATAATTAATTTTCATTTTTTTTTAAACACTTAAATAATTTTTAAATTGGTATTAATATTTAATTGTTTTAAATTTAAGTGCAAGTTCCTAAATAAAAGTTCGGTTTTTTTTTTTTTTTATTAAAGTTATAGCTACGTTATTTAATAGTTGTTATTATTATTTGTTATTCTAATAATAAATATTTTTTTGTATTTTATTTACAACAAATATGGATAGTAATTGATAGCTTGATAAATTTATTTATATATGTGCCTACCTTGATATATTATGAAAAAAACATTAATTATTGTTTCACAAGCTTCCGGAACTATAAATGATATTGACTGAGTAGATATTTTCAATTGATACATCATGCTATGGTAAGAGTCTCCCTTTGCCAAGAACCTTAAAGTTAAAACTAAGGTTAACTATTAACAGTAAATACATTTGCTATTAAGTAATTATTTATTGTTTTAAATGTATAGTTTTAGTATTGTTTATTTGTTTTTCTAACAAAAATCTGTAAAAAGTTTGTACTTTTTGAACAGTTTTCAGATTTATAAACGGTCTGAAAGCAAAACTTAAGTGAATAAATTTTATTAAATGAGCTAATTACACATTATAAAAGATTAAAAATAATGCTAACAGTTATTTTTTATTAAAACTTAATTGTTTTCTTAATAAACTATTCTTCATAATTTAATAGTTATAATTAACGTAAATATTTTAAAAAAATTTTCATTTTAACTAATTACTAATTACATTATTTACATGTATTTAATTCCTAATAATGTAAATTTTACATACATAAAGAATTAAAATGAGACTAGAGGATTAATGGTTTTATATTTAATGGTATTCGATACAGTTATTATTTATTTTACATTATTTTTTTCGTATAGTACGAGGCATATTCGAAAAGTAAGGGCCGTTGGCTTATATTTCAAAATCGACAAGTCGTAACACGTTTAAATTTGTGTATAACTGTACAAGCACTAATCGTGCAGTTATTTCAGGCGTTGTTCTGATACAGTATAAATTTACCTCAATATGTTTCGAATTGAAACGTTCACGCAAATACTGTAACTAGAACTGGATATTATTATACATAAATCATACATGCACATTCATCATTACTATCCATATTTTAATAGTTATTAATAAATATTACTACTTATTAGTCAACGCATAAAGTATGTTGAAAGGAAAATACTGTAAAATATCTGCGCGTTGTTTTTCATTTTCTGCTATACTGAAACTGTGAGCTTATAGTATACTTATATGTTGTTATATATTTAAACCAAGAATGACATTGTAATATAATCAGCAAAAAATAAATATATATATTAAATTCTCGGTTCACCTACATGTTGTGATGATTAATTATTTTATTCGATTATTAAGATATATATAATTTCATAGAGTGATGAATTCAACAACATGTATTGAAATCACGTACAGGCGCTGTCGTTTTCACGTGAAAAACACATTTTTATGCAATCAATTTATCTGTTGTATGTATTGTCGCTGTGCGTAATGTTGTGTGTACTACGACGTATTGTGTAGTACAAAAAGTAAAGTGTGTAATACAAAATTTGAAATTTAATAATAAAATCTTACTAATTGGAGAAAAAACATATACGCCTGTTATATAATCAGCTTACGCTAAACTCAGAAACTAGTTATTTACGTATATGAAAATTGTTTACTTAATTTCTTTGACATATTTAGATAGATTTACAGAAGGTCAGGCTCATCTTTAACTGCAGAATACGCCAATAGTTATAAATATTTATTTAAAATGTACTACGTATATTTCCTGAATAACATATACACACACGCGCGTGTAAGTATAAATTGTACGAGAAATTGTAGATGATCTGTGTTATATATTATATTATTGTGTCCCATAACGATGACAGTGTTAAATAATAATAATAACAATGTTAATAACAATAACAACAATCATAATAATAATATTTCGATGGCAATAATAATGTTTCATCACGATTATTAAGCAGGGTAGACGAGCGGGGGCGTGACTGATAGAGATGAGCGAACGGCTGATAGGGGGTGACTGCGAGGGGGTGGCAGATACACGACATTAATACACGATGACGGTCTCATCTCGTCTCGTTAATTCGGCCGTTTATCGGAACGAGAAACCGGGCGCGGATTTAATCCCGTTCGGGCGCTGCAGCAGTTTAAAACTACAATTATGACGGCGAAACGTTGTTTTTAATAATATCCGTAGCGCAGCCAATTACGACGAGGGTTAATGATCCATCATCGCGGGCGGAAAACATTGTGCCGGTCGTAATAGGAAAACGGCCGGCAACGAAACGATTTTAATATTCATAAGGTGTGTAATACACGCGCGCGCGCGCGCTACAGAGAACGGATACAGTGTATACAGGCGGTACGAGGTTGAAGGGATGATGAAGTCGACGGGGTCGGTCGGCGTGGCGCGCGAATCCCTTCGGGACAATGATAGAATAGTGCCGCCGCCGACTCGTCGCTTCAGCAATTCACTTGTTCGGTTTACGGCGGCTTCGCGCAGCAGTATAATAAACACCCTCGCGGCATAAGGCGCGCATTACAAAAGGGGACCATCAATAATACGATTATAACTACGGGTCGGTTATGCGCGCGCGAATAAAGGGCGTTAAATTGTATTTTATCCTCGCGCGTCTACGTACGTACGCGGTAACCGGTGCACGTTGTACGCACGCGCGTTTTAACGTGCGATCCGAGGCTTCAGGTGTTAAACTAGTAGTTCGTCTCTCCGTTTTACCGACCGTTTACGCGTTCGTTGCACGCACGCACGCGCGCACCGCGGTGAGGGCAACACTCGTAGTTGTGTTTTATAAATGATAATATTATATTATGCGATTCTGCACGACGAACAAAAATGTACACGTTTACATCGCGTGCCCACGTACCTGTCCGAGTGTTTCTGGTCAATGCATTATAAACGCCGTTACGTACCTATCTCATGACGAAACATGACGGCCATATCACATCACCACGTCGACTGCCGGCCGTAACACATGTAGACACCAACTACTGACCTGTATAAATATTGTTTTTGCAAATTGTTGAAAAAAAACGAGTAAAACGAGTGACCGTATACGCGCACGTACAATGTTGTAGCCAAGGGTTGTAGGGGGGAAATTGCCCCCCGACTATAGCTAACAAATATATTAAAACTGCTCATAAATTTTCAAACTTTTAATCTTTCATGATCGTATTCTTAGTATTCAGATGAAAATTTCCTACCTGATGACAGACGTTTTTTTATTTTTTATTAACGATAACATTTTGCACGAATATTTTTAATACATCAGCATTTTTTTTTTTGTATTCAATTTTTAACTTATAGTTAAGGATCATAAAATTAAATAAAACAATTTTACATTTGTAAACATTTTAAAAAAAAAACTCTTAATAAATAACACTAAACATGTTTCGATAATGGTCCCTCCTTCCCCAGATGAAACTCCTAGCTACGCCCTAGAATGTAGATTTATAGATATTTTAAATTGGAATCGTAGTTGTTCAATATTTCGTATTGTTTTTTCTATTGGTTAAAATAAAACATATTGTTGTGTATGTTTTATTATGGACTGGAACTTCCATTACTATTTCATTTTCGTTTTTTTCAAATTTACACTAAGCAATCTTTAGATTCGTAAATAAACGAAGGTTGTTAAACAAGCCAATTGTAATAATCTACATTAATTGTGTATGTATGCGTTTATACTATTTTTTTTTTTTTTGTATAAATGATTGTCTTTTTTTTAATGTTACATCATATTAAACTAAAACTAGTCTGTTTATTTATTGAACAGATTAAAAGATAATTATAAGATTTTCTGGTTTAATTTTTAAAAGAGTATTTAATGTATTTAAGTAAATGTTATACTACTTATTTAATTTACATTTATTTAAATAATTAGGTTTGATATTCGTCTATGATTATTACGAATTTGGCTTAAAAATTAGTAATACAATATTTCTACTTTTCTAATATGTTTTTCTTTTAATAACGAAATGTACGGTTTTTTTTATTTTTTATCGTGATTAATCTAAGAACAGTCACTTACTGAGTTGGCCTATATAATCTCCTTGCTCTTAGATGATTTTTAGCAATGAATTATTATTTTTGAATTCAAATAGTTTACATTTTGATTTCATTTTTATTTTGTTGCTGAATTTTTTTTTCGAAGTTTAATTTACATAATATGTAATACGATATATTATATCATTATGCTGAATTTTTATTTTCAGTATTAATTAGATACATAATAAAGTACATAGTACAAGTTTATAATTTTTCACTCGTTTTTTATAATTGTTTAACGCCGCAATTTTATTAATTACTATTATTATTTAATATTAAGAAAAAGCATGCAAAATATTTTCATAAAGTATACAATTTAAAACCAAGAAAAAAAAATTTAATTTATTATGGAGTTTATTGTCTATTAGTATAAGAAATAGTAAACGTTAATGGTTAAATAATTGTAATTGTAGAAACAGTTATTACAGTGGTTAATTTAACTAATACTGATTATTATATCTGGAAAATTATATGTACTAAATAAGAACAATGGTTATTAATTTTTCCTTTGTTATAATGTGTATTCGCATCAGGTTCACTTATATCCTATATAGTGTGATAATAAAATATAAGTATAGCCATTACGACATTAAAAGTATTGAATATAGTCTACTTAATATAGATTGTAAAGGAAAATAATAATTACTAAGTATCATGTGCTTATACAAATGATAAACTGAAACTGGTTTTAAACTTTAGGTTCTTATTTGAAATACTTATTGTATTTCAAGAAAGGAAATAGTTCATTTTATTATTTTAAGGATTATAAAAATGCTTACAAAATTATTTATGAGTATATTATTTTAAACATTTCTAAATAACCAAAGAATAACGAAAGTAAAAAAAAAGTTTACAAATTTTGAAAATCTAATAACTCCCCATTTTTACTCATTATTTGGAACGAAAATATTAATAATGGTGTAGTAACTATGAATTAAATATTTTTTAAATAATAATAAAATAAGAATGTATTGGTTTTACTATGATGAGTAGTTTTGCAATCATCATAATCACAAAAGGTTTTTGATATAAAATATTATAAATTAGTACTTCGGCACAGGTTGTTTTACAAATTTTGAAAATTAAATATAAGATTTTACTTATTGCATAAGAATAAAAATTAAAGTCGCAAAAAAAGTTAAAAATTAAAAAGTCTACTTTATTAACCCTTTCAGACCCAGAATTAAATATTTCAAGTAAGAATTTTTTTTTTATTAAATATGTAGTAAACGGGGTATAAATATACTAAAAAAATTCTTAAAAATTTTTTTTGGTTATATCCTAATGAGATATTGGATTGTCCTCTGTGAGGGACATTGGGTTCTTACGCAGTCATAATTAGAATAAAAACAAATATTATATGCTATTATTTATTATGTATTTAAATTATAAAAAATTAATATAATAGTCTTATCCCTTTTGACTAGGCCATGTATAATAATAAAAATTAAAAATAGTTATAAAAATAATAAAAATTTGTTTTAGTTTTTTACTTTCTATGTTTTTGACGGTAACATTCTCGCCCAGGAATGAAACATAAATGTATATTACATTTGTCACAATAAACATGTGTCCTGAATGTGCATGGGGCATTTTTGCATCAAAAATGAGTAAAAATAAATTAATATGTTCTTATTTCGTATTTTGATAACATATAGAAATGATAATATTTTATCATAATTTGACTTCATAACAGCCCAATGTCTCTTACGAGGGACATACATAACAGCTGTTATAACTTCACTGATACTAGTTTTGGGGAAATAATGGTCATTCGTACATATTGACTATGATGTTATTTTATCAAAGAAAAAATTTCAGATTTTTAAAACCATTTCATCCACTAGAAAAAAATATTTCTGTTATCTATTTATTTCAAAAACTCATGACAAAAATTTTTGGAGACATTTCTTACTATAAAATATACATTATAAGACTCACATTATAAATATTATGTTTTTTGTATTCCTTACATTATTAGCATGGCAAACAAATATTATTTATTTATTATAACCTATTTCTAACCATATCAGAATTATTTCAAAAGAATGTCCTCTGTGGGGGCCATAGGGACTGAAAGGGTTAAGAAATTTGATTTTACTACTATATCAATCATCCTTAGAAATATAAACTAATTAGTCCGAAATCTTTCACTTTAAATCATTTTTTGCAAGCAATGGTATTTAAGTTTGGTTTTAAGTTTAAAATATGAATATAGCAATGTCGTTCATCCATCTTTGAATCACACTTAACTGTAGAGTCTCACCCGATTAAGGAATTTTACCCTTTTTGTTATTTGCTTATGTGATTATATTAAATATAAATTAACAATCAAAATTACCAAATAATAAATATATACTAGAATTAGTTTATGTGAAATAAAGTAAAGCAAATTAACAGAACTTGATAATATGTATAAAAACATCTAATAACCAGTTCTAAGTTTCAACCAATATATCCTTAAAAATTGTTAATTTTTTCTTCATAAAAAACATCAAAAGAACTATAGATATTATCCAAACTAAAGATTACCGGATTTTAGCAAGATCATTATTTACATTTATTCGTTATAAAGAAAACTTTTTTCGAATAATGAAAATGGAAACATTAAATTATATTAACAACGAAATTAAGTTATAAATAAGGTAAAAAAAAATTTTAAAGGTTCTATATTGAAGATATAATATGAATTTCATATTTTAAACGAATCTACAGTCGTCTAATCACCGATTATTGCCAAACTTAAAGATCTATGATTTATTTGGAAATTTCGCTCTACATATATATAAACTAAATAATAATAAAACTAATTATAATAATAACTAAACATAATTAAACTAATGAGCGTTGTTAATAAGTACAAAGAATCGTGATACTCCTATTTTTTCGGTAGCAAAATGTTGATTAAACAGAATTATTAAGAATAATAAATGCCACAATACTCGTACCATATCCATTATCTTTTACTTAACGTGACCTCTAAACCTTTCCATATATTGTTTCATAACGGTGTTCTAAATTACAATATAAATTGCTATACAACCGGACATGTGATAAAATAAATAATAATACGCTTTTACACAATACACATTATATACGATTGGTGAATAATCTACGAAAGTCGATTAGCGAGCAGATGTACAGTAAAGCGATTAAGTATGCAAAGGTACATTTATTGGTATTGTCGTTCAATTATATTATAATGAAATAATTGGGTAAATCGTATTTTATAAATTTTATCAAAGCGAAAATAATCGTTGTCCTCGCTGGTGTTAAACAAACGTTTATATTGGGGTTGGTTTCAACGACACATATATATTTTTACACATATATAGCTGAAGCAATAAATACCGAGGAAAGAACAATGCACGCATGTATGTGCAGTTAATATATATATTGTGTGGTCTTTCTCCCTATTGTCGTGATTGACCAATGGCCAGTAATTTGGCAGGCCAATAGCTAGTGAAATCCAATTTAGTTGACAAACGATGGGGTAAACCACATATTGTGTAGAACAATTACTAGGAAATTTTCATTAATTCGGACAAAACGTCGTTCGCGTAATCTTTTTAGACATATTGGACATAAAAGTGAGATGTTACGCATTGATAGGTTTAATAGTTATACATTATCTAAACCAGTGAGGCTTTCATATGTTACAAGTTGTATAAACGAACAGCGTATGGAAAAGGGGAATTTAATTAGCCAATATTTACGATTACATGCGTATATACATAATATATTATGTGGCGAGAGATTTATTTTATTTATTTGGTCAATAAACCACATCGTATCATCCATACTCTTCACTGGGCTTGGTATTCTTTTAAAATATATTTTATCATTGATTATAAATACTAGTATTTATAATCAATGTTTTTATGAAAAAATAAATTATTGATAAACCATGATCATTGCAGTGTAAGATTATGTATTTCTAGTAATTTTAATAATTAATTAGTACTTACCGAATTATGAGTAAAATAAATATCCTAGTGAAGTATAGGCGTTCAAATACTATGGTTATAGTTAAGCTTGAAATAATTTAGCCATATAACCCAGGATAGACTCTCAATATTTTAATTTATATAGGTACTCGTAGTTGAAAATAATAGTTATGATATTGAAAATTATTCTACTATTCTATTATAAAAATTTGAACGTAATGTATCGTCGATTTTTTTTCATAAATTGATCAGTGTTGATCTCTACAATATTTTTAGGTATTATTTTCATATATTATACATATTTTTATCTAAATATTATTATTTTATTTAATACTAAAAGTTTTCTAATATTTGTTTCGTTGGATAAAATTAATAAATAAAATATATTATTTTACAAGTGATATTATATTTTAAAATTACAATTATGATTTACTTGAAAAATAGGGAGATATATCACTGATAATATTCAGTTATTTAATCATTTTTCATTAATTAAAAACTTAGAAACACTAATAATATACATTTTTTCTTAACCTACTATTTATCTCATGTATAATTTAAATTATGATAGTTGGTATTCGCATTTAAACTAATTAAGAAGCAATTAGTTGTTTATTTCTCTTTAAAAGTTGTTAAAAGTATACACAATATGCCTTTAAAAAATTCCAAAAATGTATATATTGATATAATATTATAATAAAAACTTACGTATAGATAAAATGATTAATTAACGAATTTAGTGTTTTGATAATGAACTATTTTGAATGTTAAATAATTCAGTAAAGATATAGTTTTTATACTACTTTAGAAATTAATATTATAATAAATAATTCATAATTTTAAAAGTCAAAAAAAGAGGAATGATGAAAATGTTCTTAAACACAAATTATGTGAAGGGATACATATTTAAGTGTTCCAAAACACCACAACAAATTCTATCAGTTAAGTCAAAATGATAATTGTATGTCAACCAAAAGAAATAGTGGTAAATTAAGGCCAAAACAAAGTTAGATGGATAAAATACGATAAAACTAAGAGATATTGTAATTATATTATAATAAGAATTATAATAAATTGTTTTCTAAAATATTTTTACAATTAAGAATATTATTTTCCAGAACGATAAGAAATATTGTATAAGTACGTTACTTCAGCAAAATATTGATTTTCAACATTGCCAGTCTCATACATTGTAGGAGCGCTGTGTTACAATATTGTTATTTTTACTTTTTTTTACTTCGGTAATCTACATGAAAATGAATTTTATTTTTTTTTTTAAAATTAAAACTTTAAAAAAGTTTCATAGGATTGTGTTTTTTAAATTACATTCAATAAAATAATAATGTAACTATCGTTATGAAAAATGTGTAAAAAATTAAATAATAGAAAAATATTAAAATGTTTACATTATAATACTGATCCTACATAATAATATACTGAATCAAATATTAACTAAATTGGATATTAACATAGCTTATAAATGCATTGGTTTATTCTATGAGTAAAAAGTTTGGTAAATGTTATCGTTGAGACTTTTACAGTAAAAATACAGTTATAAAATGGTTATTTTAACAAATATTAAATATTTATATAAAACAATACAATTAATTTTCAAGGATAAATTTTTAAATTTATTATGTTTTATTTTATATTTTTTTATGACCATTTCTAACGTACCAGCGTTATAAAATACACTTTGTTCCATTTAAGACCGTTTATTTTATTGTAACTATTAAATTAGAAATAATAAATAATATAATAGCTATATTTTTTCAAGTGAAGCAAAATGAGTCTCTGAGATTCACTACAAGTCTACTAAACGGCAATTTTTTTAAAACTTCCATTATTTTTAATATAACACAAAAATATGTAATAAATATAAATATTTATAATATACTGATGCGTGAACGTTAAAACCAGATGAAATTATCCTTTATTTAATACTGTAATAAGATGCTCATGTTTCTTTTCAAACCGAATGATTTTGGCGATTTCATTAAGAATGTATAATAATGCTAAAAGTATTAATTTTTATCATAAAGTTTTAATCGCAAGTATCAACTATCACATAAAAAGGGTACTATGGCATTTTATAGCATATTTTACGTATCTAATAAAAACATATTTATAACATAATATAGTATTTTATGTCATGTCAATAAAATGATACAATTGTATAGTATAATTTAACTGTTTCAAGAAATATAATTTGGAATAGGCCCTGAAAAAGAACAAATGATTCGCATAAAAATTTTACACAGAAATAAAATAGTAAGCGGACATTATTGATCGTTGGAGGTAGATTTACGTTTATGAATAGTTTACGATTTTCTTTAAAGTGTTATTATATTTTATAAGATACAATGTTTACACAATATCTATTATCACAGTTAAAAAACAGTTCTTAGTTTTGGCCAAAGCTTTGTTTAATTTAATATTTATTTTGTTTTCAATCTTTAAGTATTTTAAAATAAACGAAGAAGAATAAAAACCAATATTACGTGAAATTATTTAATATTTATTATTAGTGCCCTAAGTATTTTGAGAGTTTTAAAATTTTGCAAAATAATACTTACTATATTTTATATTGATTTAAAACTAAATTATATGTTTTTGAAAACATTAATTCCCTTAAAAGATATTCTTTTTTAATTCAACAGTAAATTGTCTAGAATTCTTGCTGTCTTAATTCATAATTACTATTATTTTACAGATTTTTTAAAAATAAAGTTGTTTCTAATGACATTCCTAATCTTGGTTTTGTGTTCAATTTTAAATAATTAAATAATTATATTTCAAATTAGTTGGGAAGATTTTTACATTCAAAAATTGTTTTTTTTTTTTTTTTTGAGAGAAAAAATACAACTTGTTTAAATTTGTAGATTTTTCGTACGTATAAATCCAAAATAATTTAAAAAAAAATTAAAAATACATTCATTTTGTATTGAACCAAATTCCAATTAAATTTTATCACTAACTATTACACCAATAATTATTATACTATAAAATAATATGTATGTTTATACTAAAATTATTCATCAATCCAGTGTTATGTAAAGAGATAATTGGGTCTTATCGTTATCTCCCTCTATTATTGTATCTATATTGATTCGTTAAATATGTATTAGGGTTGTATGATAATAAATCATAAAATAATGAAAATCACAAATTGTTCTCTCTATCATAATATTTACACCCCTCGTACATACTATAGAGACTATAATATTTTATTCCAACTCTCAAACCGGCATGTATAATCGATAGGCGTGGTAATCCGTTTTAATAGTATTATACAGAGGGTTTATAACACAATTACTATGAAATGACTTTTTCTTTTGAAAAATACATGGGTTTATTTGATAATGATAAACGGATAAACAATCGTGTTATAATTGATTTATTGTTTTTTTTTTCTATGATTATGACAATCGACAATTTGTAGAAAATATGCTTTAATATTTTAGAGCCCAATTGAAAACAATTATAATATGGTACACGAACTATTTGGATGGTGGAACCATTAATATATGGTATAATATAAAGGGAACAAATATCAATAGTTATAACTAATGAATTCATAGTTCAAATTAACTGAAAAGTACTTACATTTTCATTCAAATAATTAATTGCATTTAGGACTGTAAGTAATATCAAATTATTAAATATACGCGAAGGGATCAATAAATATAAATAAAATGTTTATTGTGAACATAACTAGAAAAATTTTTTTTAACATATATTTTAAGAAGTAATTTAAAATATTTATTAAAATTATATTTTTCAATGAATATTTTTAAAATGAAAAAATATAATTTTCTATCCTAAAGTTCTTTAAATGGTTTACAATTTTTGTTTTTTGTTTTTTTTATATTTCCAACTATACTACCTGATGTTTCAATATTACAATAAATATAACTAATATATATGAATTAATAGAAAAATTAATATTCATAATATATTAAATGAGTTAATTAATTTGAGTAAAATAGTCATTGGTGCCTGCAAATTATAATCTTGTCGGTACTCGCTACTTTTATCCAACATTATTGTGAATTGATAATAATTATTCACTTGTTAATTCATAAGAACCGAGTACTATTTCATAACAATGAGAAAGAAAATAGTTTCTGCATTCTTTAACATGAAAAGGATGTATGGTTTAATCACAATTAGTAATCTATACACCGTGAAAATCTTATATTTATTTTATGACACCTATAAACGGATAATTGTTTACAGGTCACGCAAAACCAATGCTGCATATCAATAGAAATGGAAAATGTATTTATTTTATTTTTTGAAAATATGAAATTGAAACATTTTTTGCAGATGAATTTGTTAGTTTAATATTTATTTGACCGCCAATAGCAGATTAAGATATATTTTAATACAAGCTGAAAAAAAAAACAATATAATGTTTAGAAATAAAACCATTTTAATTGCAATTTTATTAACTTGTGCAAAAAAAAAAAAAGTAAAGGAATAACTATTTTAATAAAAAAAAAATCTGATAATGACAACTCTTATCTAAAATTAATTTTATCTCAAATATTGAGAAATATTTAAATGTTTTTTACATTAATTATTTCTTAATATTGTTAATCTTTATAATAAATAAATATTATCGTTAATAATTTGAATATCTTATTTTCATGATATTATTCAGACTTATAGATTTAGATAAGTATACAGTATATGAAAACTATAAACTGACTTTTAAAATAAAAAAAATAAAACTATATATTACACCTAGTTCTCAGAGATATAAATTAGGGAGGGGGCAACTCATGCATTTTTTACGGTCTAGAGTAGAGATCACCAATTAATATTCAAGGCCACATAGGAAATTTTAAAAAATTTTGAGTGCCTTCAAAGTTCAAAGCAATTATTCTTAACATATTAAAATACAATAAATGTTTGACAAATTATATATATTGTGTTTCATAATGACGTTAAAAAACAGCTACGTCTAGTGGTAAATCAAACCAACTGACAAGGCTTCTGAGCGGTTTGGTAAATCAAACAATAAAATTCCATTTACTTAAGCAAACACTATCCGTTTTCAAATTCAACCGTTCTTTTTTTCTAGTCCATAATCATATAATAACCAAAAAATAACATGAACATACATCAAAACGAAACAAGTAATAACGTAATATAACAGGAATTAAGTTTCGGGGGTCGGCGGAATTTGACGTACTGTTGTTGACGTGTAATCGGCACGTTCCGTAGACGGTCATTCATTCACATTTTAAGATATGCTTAGCAACAAGTATAATATCTGCTTCCACCAAAAAAAAACCAATGTTTTTTATTATCCATTTTTATTTTTTTTCCTTGTTTGCGGATCAGGGCTGTCGCGAAGGGAGGTTTGGGGGGGGGTGTCTTCGAACTTATTTCATTATAGCCTAGAAGGACCTAATTTTACCTATGAAAAACAAATATTACATATTTCATAATACAGTGTATACATGAATAAAATTTATATTAGGTACTACTTATTATACAATATAAAATATTATTATATATATATAATTAAATTGTTATTTATAAGAACGTGCGACACTGACACACACACACATATATATATATGTTAAAAGGTAAAAATATGACTACATATAGTTAATTATACTACTTACATCGAGTAAAAAAACTTGTAGTCGGCATTTTTCATATTATTCACCCCTCTTGACTTTCATCTTCAATACAGCCCTATTGCGGACCGGATAAAATTTGTCTGAGGTCCACCCCTTCGTGACTATCCTTCTAGACCCCGGGTATAGAGTTTAGCTATTCCAAAGTCGGCACATCATCAAAATATAAATACGTCTTTTATAAAGCCATTGACGTGTTGACGTGTGACAAAAAAATGAGACGAGTATAATACAGTTACTTATAAAAAAAGTACAATTCATTAACTAGTTTAATGCCCTCTCTCACTACGTTAATCGGCACTTAGGTAAAATGAGCTACCAAGTCGAAAATTTAACAATAGCATGTCTTAATCTAGAAAAAACTGAAATTACGCCACTTCTAGTTCTGTACTGAGAAGAAATTGAACAAGTTTATTTAGTATCTACAGCAATTAAATAAAAGAGTATTTTCTACTCATTATTCCGCTTTTGTTATGTACCCTATATTTATGATCACGCGAGTAACTGTTAAAAATTAAAAAGTTCATACCAATAAAATCCATTGTCTGTATGCACTACTATATTTGAGCGTACATACGTACTACATACTAACATGAGTTTACGGACATATAGTATTAACATGTTGGTAGTCGTTTAAATACTTACATTTTTGCCGATTGGAAATCTGTGACTATTTGAAAATATTTTTATTTATTGAAAATGTTGAATAGAATTTGGGAGCAGTGATTTTCTATTTACTACAGGAATTTATTATCATCCACGTAGTCGTAACAATAGTGCACATATGTATATACATATATAGTAAAGTATAGAAAAGAAAAACATTCAGACTTACCCCTCTCTCTTGAGAATACGACTTGTCCCTAGTGGCATAAACAAATCCGAGTGATCCAGTCGTAAACAAATAATAAAAAAACAATCTCCAATTGTTGCACATAAATAAATAATGTAGAATATAAACTCAGCGTTAAAAAAAAAAAAAAAACGTCAAATAAAAATTATCGAAAATATAAGCTAAAACGATTTATAAGCTACACAATAGATAATGTACTTTCTTATACGTTTTTAATTTTTTTTCTTTTTTTTTTGGGAACTTTGTTATAATCACTATTATTATAATATGGTTTACTTAAATGTATTATATTTTCTTATAGTAAAAATATCTTCATAGTATACTTTATGTTTTTATTTTTTAGATAATATGATATTTATAAACTATAACCATTTTTAGATTGAAATTTGATTTATAAAATTTACTTCAAAAATACTTTTATTCCTTCTAAAATACATGGTAATTAAGTGTTAATATAATAGCTTCAAATACTGAAATCTGCTTATAAAAAATAAAAAACTACTATATTATGGATTTAACTTAATGGTTGTTTATCCTTAACTATAATAATAAACTATAATTAAAATAAAAACATAAATAATAATACATTCGAAACCTTTTTGACCTATGGAATCCGATCACATTTTTGCACCGGACTATGACATTATTGTGATAGCACATTTGTAGTTTTATCCTAACAATTAAATAATAATTTATGGTAAAAATAAAAAAACACAATATATCATATAAGATACATATATAAAAACGACTAAAAGGAAACAAAACACCACTACTATATACTAATGAAAAACATTTACTTCTACCGATTATTTATGTAAACGAGTGTGAGCGATACCTAATGTAGCATAAAGTTCGAAATCTTCACCGATTTTTCGCTGTCCGGGAATTTATTAAAATATTAGACACAATGATCCGAACAAGTAACTCGCGATCTCATGTATATCAATACGGAACACACAGAAAAAAAATGTAGCCTTTAATTTGATATTTCAACCATCCGAGGAGGTAGCGTTTGGTTTATCCACGTAAAGCTTTGGCGGCATGGGCACGACGTACTGTCCGGACGGTGAGCGGGCCGTCAAGGTTAAGGCGGGCAGTTGCACGTTGTACGGCGGCAACACCGATCCTGTTTGTTGCTGAATAACCGGCGGGATTTGCGGAATGTTGTTCTGGTAAAGGTTAGGAGCCTGGGGCACGAACGGGGCCTGGGGCACGAAAGGGGCCTGGGGCACGAATGGGGCCTGTGGGACGTACGGGGTCTGTGCTACGAATGGTGCCTGCGGGACGTACGGGGCCTGCGGTGGGACGTACGGGGCCTGGGGTACGTACTGCGATGTCTGTTGCACGTACTGCGGGGGCAGATGTACGACCGGTGGCAAAGCGTCGGACACCAACACCGGGGTGCCAGCCCCTATGCTCGGACTGACGCTGCCCGAGTTCGTACCGTAGAGCTGGTTGTTGACGGCATCGCCGGCTTGACCTCCGGCTGTATGATAGCCATCTCCTTTGCCGAACTGACCTTGTTGACCTTCTGCATTCGTTTTGATCGACGAATCGTGATATCCTCCTCCGTAAGTTTTCCCTTCTCCGTCCCTAAACCTGTAATTTATAAATAATGTGTTAAAATGTTTTACACGAATATCAATGTTAAGAAATTTTTTAGCAATTTTCATTGGGCAACTAACTATTTTTTTCTTAAAATAATCAATGAATAACAATTTATACATTTATTTTAACAAGATAAATCTGGAAACTTGAATTGTTATTTGATTCAACATTGGTATTATAACAAGAAAAAGATAATATATATTGATTATTTAAAATAAATGATAAAAATAAAATATCTGAACATGATTTTCACAATGTTAACGATAAGTTCGCCAACTGGACATAAAAATAATATTAATTTGCTAACGGAAATTCAATTTCGATTGAAAAATGAGTGTAATGTTAATATATACATAGATTTATAGTCGAAAAGTAGTAGCAGAATCTTCACTAGTGCAATAAATCAATTGTTATACCTTTGATCTTTCGCACCGTACTGAATCACTCCCCCGTGTCCTAGACCATCGTCGTAATACGTAGCTTTATTGCCGCTTTCATTTTTTTGATACGAAGTGCTGAATCCAGCGACTTGGTGTCCCTTGTTTCGTCCGTTAATACCACCATAAGCTCCTCCTTCCACACTTGTAACGCCGCGATCGTTGACACCTTGAAATCAATTTACTCATTTCGTATACATATGTTAGGGATGAAGTACGAAAATTGGATAATGTACTCGTAAACACTACACATGTCTATTGGATAAAGTAAATATATTTGAAAAACGTTTATTTTGTAGGTACATTAACCGGGTAATTTGTACATTATCAACCGTTGAGTGGATAAAGTGTTTTCATGAAATAAAATACGATAAAATATAAATTGCACATTATAATAAATTGTGTGCATTGATATTATATTTGTTTTGTATTATATATTGTAATTATAAACTTCAGTACTGTGCTATCGGTTTTCGAGTTCACTTGTTTGGTTTATTAATATTTATCTTATAGTTTTTTTTAACAAAAAAAACTTGTTTCTCAAAAAGAGAAATTTTATGAGAGTTTTAATAAATTAATTAATGAAAATAATAAAAATTCGGTAAATTTTACGGAATCAAAATATTATAATATACGGGTTATCTGAAATAAGAAACGTGAAAAAAAACAAATAAATCATAATGAACCATTAATAAATATTTTATAAGTATCGGCTATAAAAAAATCTTTGTGTGAAATATCTAATGTAAAATTTATTTTTGGTGGTCCAAGTTTTAAAAAATGTATGTGTAAAAATAATTGTTTAACAAATAAATGTACGGGTAAATATAAATCTGGAGAGATATTTTGCAACTCAAAATTTCACCTGAATCTGAACTGTTCCAATAAATAACTATGTTCAATATTATTTTTAAAATTTTTTCATATGTAAAATAATAACTATACATCATTTACTTAATAATTTTTTTTCGAATTAATATGATTTGATTTTTTTCCACTTTATACCTTATCCATAACACTCTGGATAATGTACACATTATATTATTCATATGAATAAGGTTTAATTTACCCAGGTAATGTGTAAACTACGAAGTTTACCCGTAACATATACATACAAAAATATCCGCACAAACATGCATATTCTTACATATTTATACGTGTGAATCGTATTATAATACTATTGGAGTGCAATGTGCACTGTTCGTAACTTATAACAACTAACCGCCATATGTATTGCCGACGTCGTATCCATTCAAAGCGCCGTTGTTGTCCCGATAAAATCCATTCTGATCCCGATAACCATTAGCATCGATTTTGTTGCCGCCGAAGGCCTGCAATGCCTGCAAACCGTTCAACGCCAAATTACTGCCAGCGGTAGCATACCCCTGGGGTACTTGGTCCACGCTCCAGACACCCGCCGGATTGATGATGGGTGGACCAGCAGGCTTTATTTGAACAAAATCACCGCCCATCACAGTGTCCAGTGTTAAATTTATGTAAAACGCCTGGACTGCCAATCCGATCCCAGTTAGGTGCAGCGATTTATTAGATGCCGTTGAAGTTTTTGTCATTATCAACTACCTGTTGGCCAATATTAATTAAATACTTTTACACTTCCAGTTTGCATATACCGTCGCTTTTAAAACCGTGATTTATATAATATGCGCAGGATATAATTTATGTGTACCCGTGGTAAATTGTTTTTAGTTTATAGTCCACTTTGATATTTATATTGCTATCATAAAATATATATTTATTTTTAATTTTATCGGAAATACTTTCAACCTAATGGTATATTTAATTTTTTTTTCGGACAAATAGTAATACACAATAATTCTTATTCAGTAGCGTGTCAAAATTGTTGAAAACAAATATAAATACAAATGTCAAATAGTTTTACTTATTTAGTTTTGATCATGCGAATAAGATTACACAATATATACTATATTAATTTGTTAATATGTAAATTTAAAATTAATTTAATCCGTTTTGTATTTCTATATAATATATTTTTACATTATTATCAACTTTTGATTAAGTACAAACAAGGATAGGTTTTCTGTCTATATATATTTTTATATCAAATTAATATTTATAAATATGAAAGTAATAAGTTCAACAACTCACAATGTAGATATATAAATGTGCAATGCATTTGGTGTTAATAGAAAATTAATTATACTAAAGTAAAAAGTAAATAATGCATGGTGCTTTAACAGATTATAGTCCATATAAGTACCTATATCCTTTTGCTCATCTGACAATTAAATATTTCTGGTGTATATTAGAAAATATATATTTATTGCTATGAAAAAGTAATTCATATTAAATATTTACTAATACATATTTAGCAATGAAATGAACAAGAATTATTTAAATAAAATATAAAATTTGAAAGTCATGCTAAGAACTCAGTTATATACATTATGTCAATGACGCTAATGTATGATTATGGCATAATGCGCATTGCAGCAAAAAAATACAATCAAACAATTATGTTTTTTATCTCCCGTAAACCGAATCTAATTTCTCAAAAGTGAATTTTTGTTTTCAAAGGTGCTTGTCCAATGAGTTCAATAAAAACTAAATGGTAATGTAAAAATTAGATCTAAATAAGAATTTGAAATAAATAATTACTTTTTCAATATGATTCATATTTTTATGGAAAGTATGATTAAAATGTGCTTAAACTAATGGTTAAGATAAAAGATGGTTGAATATGTTTTCAAAAAAGTATAAGATTTAAGAAAAATTTACTTAAAATATAATAGTTCTGAAAAGTTTTACAGAGGAAACTTATTATACAGTTTACAGTTCTAGAGGAAATTTATAGAATAGTGAATTTTCAATTAATATTGGTGGGAACAAAAATTCAAAAGTCATAAATGACTTGCTACTAAGGTAAAGAGAAAGAGAACATTAACTTATTTTATGTAGTTGTAATGACTGTAATAAAATGAATTACTTATGTATGTTTTATTATAAGTATTATATTGTATTATCATTGTATTATATGTACTTTTATAATAATAATCACTTAATTTTTAAAAAATGCCACTGAATATTTTATATTATTATTTTAAAAACTCGAAGTTTTTACCACCCTTCCAACAAAAAAAAAAAAAAATACGAAATACGCAACTGACAGATCCCCTTCTATGTATTGTATGTCCTAAAGATTTATTGCTGATGGAATCTACATTACCCTACCATATAAAATTAATAAATTCTCATGAGACAACCTCTATATATATACATACATATGACAGGCACTATTTAAAATGGAAACCTGTAAAAACGGACCAATTTTCATGATTTCAACAAACAGTATAAAAAATATAAAACAAAATAATAAATAATGTACCTATTATTATGTATAATAATAATTTGTTTTTTACCTTTTTAAAACGAAAAAAGAATATTTTTGTTGATTCCTTTAGATTCCGTCTTCAATTAATTTAATATACGAGTATTCCTATATTCATAAATCAGTAGTAACACATACATGATTGAATACTTAGATATAGAATAAAATAATATTTATATCTAAATAATTTATTCTTAATTTTATTTCGCTGTGAACAACTAAATAATTTTAAGAAATACTTATAGATACTTCAAATACATACTTGTAAGATATATCAAAGTAAAAATATTATTATAAAGATAAGGAATATATTTAATTATATCTAAAAAAGTTAAATAAATTCGAAAGTTTTAAAAAAATATAATACTAGAATTTAGTCTTACCATGAATACGAAAATATATTCCATCATTTTTACAAACTTTATTATGACACAAATAATATATAATATAATAATAATAATATAATAGTATAATTGTATACTAATAATCACAGGAGGCGAGGGGCGAAAAGGCCAATTATCCCTCCAACCTCTAAAAAATTGTATTACTAATTTTTTTTTAGTATCAATGATTTAATAAGTTTCACCGCGTAAAATTAATGATAGTTCATAGATTTTATTTTATTTTGACATATTATGAGTTCTAGTTACCTTATTTTTATAACAAAATGATTAATTATTTTTAAAATAAGTTTTTTATTTTCAAGTATGAGCGTTTTATATAAATGTCAAATTGAAATAGTTTTAATTTCACTCAATCATCATCAATCGTCATGTATATTTAGATACACATTGTTATTTTATATAAAAAATCCAATTATTTCAAGGTAGTACAATGACCCATACGGAACGTCTATAAGTATTACCATTACAGTTGTAAATCGTAACTCAGACGTAACAATTTCTTGTGCAGTATGTACACTCCATGTAAGTATTCAAAATTAATCAATGTCGATTTGGATCAAATAAAAATGTAAACATTAATTTCGTTGCGATACAAGATATAAATACTTAATGCATCTAAACATAAATATGAACGGTACCATAAAAAAAATGATCACGTTTTATAATTATACAAAACAATATGTTCAATTTACCTTTTTACCAATTACTTAATCTAACTGTATGCGAAAAATACAAAGTATCTTTTATACGTGTACTTGATTTAATTTGTATCGTTCATAGTTATTGTTCAATGACATGTCCTTAAAAAAGTGATGTAAAATTAAAACGTTTAGGATAATTCAATACGAACATGTCGATAATAAAGTATTATCAAAGAAATATTATTACAATACGAGGTTGTGCACTCTCTATTGTACACGAAACCGAATAAAATCGTGATACTAAGGCTAGACGAATTGTACGAGGCCGAGCCCTTTTTTTTGTTATACATATAAGATAGATATGTGAAACTATAAGGTCAGACGATTCATTTATTTAATTGAACATTTTCTTAGTTGGAAAGTAATAAAGAATAAAGACTATTGTTACGAAAAACATTTATTGTATAATTAACGTATAATAACTATAATTAATTCTATACCCATAATTTGCCCGTATTTGTGGCAACGAAATTCCATACACAAGAAGAAAATATCCGAATTAATTTTGTCATTAATAACCGTCAACCGTATTACCGACTATTTATTAATAGTATATTTCCAAACACAGTTCCTCGAGTTTATTATTCATACTGATAAATGGAAAAAACAACACGGTTGTGTCCCAATCAATTATAAGTTATATGGTATGCAAATGTATACGATAAGAATATTTTTCACTTAAATTTCGACATGTTGAACAAAAATCTTTCCGTAAAGATCACGTTTGGTATACACACTAACCGTGTCGAAAAAATACACGCACCAGCCATAATAACATATTATCGTAAACTTGATGTAGGTACCTACTTGTTATCGTCGCAGTTATAACTTTACAGCTTACCTTTATTTTATGGGTTTTAAGTTTTTTTTTTACATTTTTTTCATGTTACCTAAACTAGAAAAAAATTACACAACCGTGCAATGGATACCAGAATAAACGATATTTATACGCGTGTCGTAGTAAGCGGAATGTATGAACTTACAATAATCACCACCGGTCGGATCGAATAAACTTGTTGATGCACACCGCACGAAACAAAAAAAAAAAAATCAATTAATTTTTATTTTTTTTTTTTTATATAATTATTATTATCGTGTGACTGTTGCCGTTGTCGTCATTACATACGGGCGCCTGCCAATAAACACTGCTGCACGCCGCACCACGCTGCTGCCGCGGCTATCGGTCGTTTTCTCCACGAGCTCTGTTTCGCGGAGTAAACCGTGTAACGCGAAACGTTTAACTAAAATTTACATACACAAACCACTCATTCGTTTTGGCTTGTACCTACCACCCGAACCGTTTTTACAGTTTAACGGTGAATTACCGGGTTCAGGGTCAATTATCCAACGTAATCAGGTTGCTGCGGTGCATTGTGTCCGCCCGCCGCCGTCAAGTGAACACCGCGCACAGGTTACACTGTTGTGTGGTAGGTATGTGTGGGTGTACGTACGACTGCGTGTACATGATTGTATTCTATAAGGAACCGCATTGACCTTCAATTAGAAACGTGTCGTTTTATTCGCATTCCCGACGGTCTTCTGACTCGTGATCAGCAGCGTACACGCAGGATTTTAGCTCGGTTAGGATTTTCACTAATGATCGACAATACAATCGACCGGATAATGTCAACACCGTCTGCTTTGGGAGGCGAAAAGTACCTTTTTTTTTTTTATCGAGGCGCTAGGATGGAATCGTAGAATCCTGCCCCTGCCTACGCCACAGTTTATGATGCATTTTTACGCTCTGCGTACACCGTGTACCTTTACCGTACGTAAGCACCGTTTGCTCCCTGAATTATATACTATTAGCTATATGCATAACCATAGGCATTCCTGTATTTTAAGGGATGCCTACAATATTTTTGGACCCTTTTCTTAATTGAAATCCTCTCTTAACAAGACATGCACTTGTTTTGATAAATTATAATGTACGAATAAATATTATTACATTAATATTAAGTTACTTTTATTTAGTACTTTTAAATTTATTTTTCACGATATTTAATTTTGAAAATACCCGATCACACGAACATCTAATAACGGATAAAATGCTAAACATCTGTAGTATTTTAAAAACAACTAAAAATATTATATCTATTAGAGTATTTTTATTAACTAAATAGTAATTCATATAGCAAAACAATTTATCAGACAATATTTGCTTTAAATATTCAATAACCATCATTAAAATTATTAATATCGGTATTACTATTCCATAGTAAATTAAAATTAGTTATTCTTCAGTAGACAATTCTACAAAAGGTATAGATGAAGAACTCGTGGAAGTAATTAATACCAAATCATAATTTTTACAATTTTTTTTTTCGTTGCCAATTTTAGCTAAAAAAGCTAAAAACATATATTTACAATCATTAATTATTACTACCTAATAAGTAATAATAATAAAAACGTTGATTTTAGTTTATGATTTATGTTGCGCTTATCTTGTAAAATAGAAAATAATAAAATGCATGTTTAGCACAATTATATTACATATTAATCAGTGGTATATAATTACTAATACCAGGGTATATATTTCTTTGAATAGTTGAATCTATTATCTATTTCTAAGATAATTATAGTGTTGATTTAATTTTATTACTTGTACTTTTATAATCAATATTACCTAACTGTTATAATCAAAATTAGTTTTTCCACGCAAATTTAAGATATTTTACGTTTTATTTTATTTTTTTACCCCAAAACATAATTTATTCTTCGTCACATGTTTTAAAAATATTACATAAAATGTGTATATTTGCTATAGGGCTTAAATTTTACAGCCCAAATTAAATTTTGGGGGTGCACAGGCACACCCGGAACCGCCCGTGCACACACCTATGAGCATAACAATATAACCTATACACATATTCATGGTGGCGTGGTAAAGGAGTTTTTATCATCTTACAGGTACTCAAAAGTTTTGTTTATATTAATTGTTTTAAAAGGAACTGAATTTTGCATTTATATTCTAAAAACTATAAAGCATACATTTTAGCATGAAATCTTAAAATATATTAACAGTGGGGGAGTATCTTTATGAAATATATATGGTGGATACTAAACTATATATGAAGGAATCATTGTTCGTAAATATTCACCACTGTGTGATAGGTAAGTACAGCTTTGGCCATATTGGCATTGTGCATATTATGTAGATATAACACGTACCTAGAGTACTCATAATGGCTATTAAATTTCTTTAGTCCGAGATGTTTTTCGTTGATTAGATTTATCAGTTGCGACTGTTGGGATTTAAAATAAAATATATAGATACATTTATACAATTAGTAAAAGAAGTATTCATCGTGTAGGTATTGTCTTGAACATGTTCTTGAATGATATATTTATAAAAAACGAAAACTGATTGAAAACACTAATTAATATATTTATTATATTTCGGATGTACTGTAATTCGTATTTATCGCGTCTTATTCAGGCGCTAACACTTGTTGTTTTATCGAAACAATTTCCAACATAAGAATTAGTATTGAATCATATTATAGATATAATATTATGACATCATTTACTAAACGAGTTCATTTTATGATAATTAATAACGTTGTCATAAACCTTCAGGAATTTTTATGTGCACGTATACCTATCGTAATTTTCCTTATTAATGTTATCAGTCGGTCGTTGCTGTACATACTAATTCCATTGTCGATTAATAGAGATGAGATTTGCAATTTCACGATTTTTATTTCTTAAACATTTAAACAAAATTCTACAATAATAATCGATTTATCGATCTATAGTTACTTCAACGCATATAGATAGATTCTTAGAAACGATAACATGCGCTAATAATAATAATTAGATGTACTCATATTATAATTGGTAACATTTTTGTTAGTACACTTATTACACATATATAAAATACTGTAAAAAGTAAGTTCATAAGAAATTATAATTTTAATTTTAATTATTTTTCCTGTCTATAATTAGATGATGAAACATACATTTGAATAATTTTTGTAAGGTACATCGACATTATTTATTCCGTAATTTTAAACTTTTGTTATGATTACAATCAAAAAAACACTTCATTTATTGAATGCATATATTTTTTCATTATTAAATCAGACAAAATATTTAATAAAAATATAGTATTAAACTATTGAATACTAATTTAAAATAAATAATTTTGATAATTTTAATAAATATAAATTAATATATTGTTATTAATTAACAACAAGACAAATTTAATCTCCGATGATCTTTTTCTGCAACGCATAAAGCAGATGTTTGAATATCAACATCTTCTCTAATTAACATTTCTCTGAAAATAATTTATCCAAATATTAAAAACAAACAATAACAAACAAATTAATGCAAAATAATAGTGCTTAATGTATCTATAACACAACCTTATGTAATTTATATAAATTGGAATAACTTTATAATTCAATATACGTCAATATTTTTTTATTGAATAACGTAATAACTTTTTAATACGTATACTTATTTAAAAGTATATTTATTTTTATTTTAAAATCCCAAAATGAACTTAAATCACTTGAAATAAAAATTTGACTTAGTTTAGACTTATCAAGTATAAGTCAAATTTAATTAATTTATATATTTTATTTAAGAAGAATTATCTGAGAATAAATATAATAATTAAATGAGTATTTATATGCTTTTGCATATACTGATAAATATTTTCTCGCAATTATAGAAGGATTTTCATAGGCACCCAAACAAGAGTTCCAGTGAAGTTCAGGATTCTTGTTTTTGAGAAATAAAAATAAAATAAATACATTTTCGTCGACTTAAATTTTCATGCATATTACTTAAAACCCGTATCAATTACAATTATATACTTTTACATTTAATTAAAACTACGTCTAGATTTCAATGACATCATTTCACTCTAATGATCCGAAATTATTTGATGACCGAACAAACTAAACGTATGCACTGTCATACGAATAAAACGTCGTATTTTTAAATTTTTTTATTTTTGTTGTTGATTAGATTTCAAAATAACTCGCTTATGTCGTTTTTAAATTTAATCAATACGTAGTACAATGATATTCATCAGTCTAAATTATTTAATCCTTTTTATTTCATTTCATTCGTTTGTTATTAATTATAATTTATTCTAATTACCCATTACTATCATTATAATAAACGTATATTTATTTAATGATGTAAAATCAGTTCAAAATTGCTTTACCTAGATATCGTAACCAATGCGTTATTAATATTCGATCCGAGTTTAGAACTAGTTTCAAAGAATAATGCATTGTAATCCTTAGCCAAAAGTTCGCCGTGCTCTGTTGAAACACACGTTAATCCCTGTGACTCCGCTTCTTGCCTCAAGTCAACTTTATTTCCGCAAATACATACTGGTAACTGTTTATCAGATACATCCTAAAAATAGAAATACACCATAAAGGGTGTTAAGTAAATTAAATAACAAATGCTACTCATCATATAAAATAATTCAATAAATTACTTCTTGGTATTCAATATTTATATTTATTCAATTACGAACATGTTTATTATATTATAATCTTTGATAACGTAATACTAATGTAAAAATGTAACTAATTTTTATATAATTGTTTGTTATTGTTTGTAGTGATCAAAATAATTTTAGTAAAAAAACCACAAAACAATGGAAGACTCTGTTAATCAAATCCTAACTAATTCTATACGCTATAATAATATATAATTTTTACCGTAATTGATAAAATCCATTGACGGATATTGATAAAAGATCTTTCGTTCGTAACATCATAAAGCAATACAACTCCATCTGCTCTCCGGAAATATGCCTTTGTAATGGAACGAAATCTTTCTTGTCCTTCGAACAACAATGTTTGTAATATTACTTTTCGTTTTCTTTCGTAATTAGTAACTACTAACATTGATACGTTATTTGATAAAGATATCAAGTTATACAACAAAAATGAAAAACTATAGTTAGAATTTAAATTATGATTAATTTTATATTATGTCAAAAAAAAATAGTTATTATAAATTCTACATTTATTGGAAAAATATTCTTAACTAAAAGTATAACTTATAAAATCTACCTTTAAAGCGGTGTAATAAATATATCATAGAATTCAACAAAAACCTTATTCAGTTCTAATTACGATAAAAGCAGATTATTTTTTATTTAGCTGTTGATGTTCAATATATTTTTAAAAAAACATCTGTTAGATTTATTGAGAATATTGTACTTTACCAGCAGTATCCCATAATTGTAATGCTACGTTTCTATTATCAACTCTGATTGTTTTTACTTGAAAATCAACGCCTGTAAAACCGAATCATTTTTTTTAATATGTTTAATTGGTAATGATTCACTTAAATATAACTTCTAATTAATTTTACAAGTATAATATTTTTTTTACAAGAGCTTTGCATTTGAATGACATTTTATATTATATTATTTAAATAAATAACAAATTAATATTACAAAAATAGGCAGTACCTATGCAAAAATAAATAGATGTTTTTCATAATCCGCAAGCAGTGATGATAAAAACAAAAGTGAAAAGAGTAAGAAAGCTAGTTGTTTGTAGAAAAACAACAACATAAACAAAGTGACAGTTAAATATTACAGGTATAAATACTCTTATGACGACTTGATACAGTTAACTATTTTATTATTTAAAATTGATATCGTCATCCTGAAATTATTTTAATGAATTTAAATTTAAAAATAAATTCTTGTAGAAACTAATTGTACCAAATAGTATTCGTATAAATACATTTTTACAACAATTTTAGTATCAACCGAATATTTCGATGAAGGGACATTTAGGTGGATTAATTATTAGCGAATTGTCTTATTACTATAATGTGAGTATTTTACTGATCAAATGAAAAAACACATATTTTTTAAGTGAAATAATAATTTGAAATAAATTTTAACAATTAATATTGTTATAATATATAAGTCAATAGGTGTCAATATGCATGCTAACATCAGAAAACATATAAAGAAGGTGGAAAAATATTAAAATGAAGACAATATCGGTTACTCAAAAATTTTGTTACACAACATCGATTTTTAATTTTAATTAACTATTATGATTTTTTTCTTTAATAAATATATATTTTTCATTTGCCAAATGACTATTTATTAAAATATCCGTTCGGTTAAATGTCCTTTTGCTAAAACGATTTTGCTGAAATATATATCGTCAAAATGTCATTTTTTAACAGTGTTTATAAACAATAAATCATTGTAAGTTGAATCAGAAGAGAATATGATTTTATAATTCAAACGATAGATTTACAAGAAATACATATTTAATTGACTAACAAAGCAGGCAATTACTTTTCTGTCTACAATTAAATTTGAAATACAAATCGAAATTCTGATTATTTTTATTCCTAAATATTTAAGGTGAGTCGTAGCTATTAATAACTGCGCATATATTGCAAAATGTGTATTAAGAAGATTTTTAATAATAATATGGTAAAAATATAATGAAACTACTTGTATGTAATGATTCTTTGACGCTTTGGCTTTATCTATTAAATACTGATGATCGTACAAAAAATGGGGAATAATTTGAAACCTGAGTGGATCACTAGAACTGGTATTTTTATTATCTTATTATTTAATACTTTTGAATGAATTTCTAATGATTCATCCATTCGAAAAAATATTTTGAACGAAGGTTAGAGAAACATACATATTATTAAATATTTCGCTATAAACAATTATAAATCTGGTCAAGAAATTAAGGAATTGTTGGTATATTATAATATTGAAATTACAAAACCAAAAATGTTAAGCCAAATACTAATTTTATAAATACATTTTTACTAAAAAATACTATAGATATCAATTATATTACTCTTTTAACAACAAATTATTTATTCCTCATTGTTTGGTATACTATTTCTATTGCCTGTTCTTAATAATTAAAATATAACTCAAACCTAATGTGGATCCGAGTTTTGTAGCAAAAGTGCCTTTACAAAAACGATGAATGAAACACGTTTTACCCACAGCTGCATCTCCAGCGAATACAATTTTGTATGTTCTTTCTGGATCTCCATTGGTTATTTCATAACTATTTATACTCATCGCACTAGTAGGTGAGTGGAAATGCATAGTATTGTGCGATTCGCGACCGGATAAACTCATTTCCTCAAATTCTATCTAAAATAAATGTTATTGTTAATATTAAGGAATAAAAAGGCACAATATAAAATAATTATCCCAATACATTAAACTTTTATATCTTTTTAAATCCTTCAGTATTCCTTTCAATATTTATAATATATTCTCAACCCAACAAGAAAATTTATTTAGATTAGATTAGATAAGATACAGTTTTACAGTTTTTAGAGTAATACATCATTTATCGAGCGATAATGAATTAACGGAAAAGATCCTATATATTTCATGAAATAAAAATTCCATTTGGAGTTAGAAATTATTGGATTTATATGGCAGTATAGATAACTGGTTCGACAACATTTATCATGTTTAAGATTTGTTAACTTTGATTACTGTCATATGATTAAATAATCATAAATAATGATGTGTTATTAATATTAATTAAATTATAATGATAAACTATATTAAGTAAAATAAATTATTATATTCCCTTTATAAGTATCTTTAAATTATTAAAATAATATAGTAATAAGCAGTACTTGACTTGATGGGGGACGCAGAGGGATGGAGTACCCCAAATAATTTTCAGAAATTTCAGCGTCCCCCTACTATTATTACGTTATAAATATAACGCTTAACAAATCTTGGGAACGCTATTTTCTTTAAACTAAACAGAATCCCCCTTCTTTATTTTTGCCAAATCAAGCACTGGTAATAAGTAAAATACCGTTTTTGCCGAATGATAAGGTCCATTTATAGAAGATGCATTTGAGAGTTCATCTTGTAAATCCCTTTGGTAATAATTCGATTCCATAAGAGTTGAACGTCCGCTATCTGCAATATTATATGTTGAGAAAATTATATAGTTTTAGAATATATATTTTAATATTTTTAATACATGTAGAATTACCAATATCATCCATTAGTCTTTTTATAGTGTATTGGGCTCCACTTTCTTCTTCTAAAGGGTCGATATTAACTTGTATTCTAATAAATGTTTAAATTTAAATGTAAATAATATTTACTTTACATGTATATAAATAATTAATGACCTTGTAAGTTGATGTAACATATTAACAAAACATTTACACACTTGTTATTAAATTGCTCGCATTTCATTTCGTATTCAGACCGAAGTTTTTCCATTTCTGAACGAACAACTGCTAAATTCGTCTGCGTATCAATCAATTTACGTCTTAACTCTCTTGACTCTTCAATGGTTTCATCCATATCATTTTTATCCACTTTTTTCTGACTTAATACCGTGTTCACCTAAACATTTTTTTTTTTAGTTCAGTTGATACACTCAAATAAATATTATATTAATGGATAATTCTTGGAAACCTTTTGAAACAATTTCAAATGTGTTTTCAATTCAATTGTTTCAGCTTCCATTTTTTTCATTAATTCTTTTTTTTCAGATTCAAATTTTTCCCTTGCTTCGTCTCTGGCTTGAGCTTCTACTTTTGCTACTTGTGCGTCTATTTCTTCTTCCAGACCTCGTAGTCTCATCATATGCATTTGACGTTCGCTTAATATAAAATACTTGTAAATCAGAATATTGTAATGTTAAAAATGCATTTAAAAAACAATTGACTTCATTACCGATTAAACATTATTTCAAGTTTTTCATTGTCCTCATGTAATCGTTTAACATCTTGCATTAAAGAACTCAATGCTCCTTCAAAATGTGTTATAAGATCTGCTGATGGACTGCAGTTTTGTATTTCCATATACAAATCAGCTAATTTTTTCCCACTAAAATACATTAATAAACGTAATTTAATTACTTCACAACATTTATAAAGTCCCTTATATATAAACTAACAACAAAGTTATCCAAGAAATAAAACTTTTTAATTCACAAGTTTATTAAAAGTGTATTGTATGATAACTAAAATGATATAAATTTAAATGTTCTAGACAGTTTTACTTTGTATGGTAATTCTTCAATAAGCAAAATATACAATTAAATAAATACATTATTTTTGGACTATGATATTATGTACTTATTTTTTCTTTTTAATTATTAATTGTTTTCAATATGTTGACTGATTTAAAATACTCTCAATAATATAATTTTGGATTAAATAAAACACGACTATAGTATAATATAAATTTTGAAACTTCTATAAAATATATATTTTGAACATTATTTTGTTAACAAATCCAAAAAAAATTTTAAGTGATACTATTTTTTAATTGATATAATTAAATATATGGATGAACTTATTATATCAACTTTTCGTAAAATAAACATTTTCATTTAGAAACTATTTTAATTTAATTATTAACCAAGAATAATTGAGTAAAGAAAGTATTAGAATATTGTGTTTATCAATTATAAAAATGAGATATAACTTTATTTACTTTTGAATTATATAAAAATTAAAAACTTCAATAGCTATAATCAAAAATCTGATAATTTCTTGTGATACATTAAAGACATGACCATTAAATATAAGTAATATACAGAAAATCGAAACTGTGTAATGAATGGTATTTAATAATTATTTAATTATGAAACATTATCAGTTCGACAGTATAATAATAAACAAAACTTTGCTTAAATACTACCTTGTATGAAATAATTTCTGCAAAGCTGGTTCACCGATGCCAGCTATGAAATTAGACCAGGCGTGCGAGTGTCTCCTTTGCATATCTCCGTGAAACATAATTTTATCAGGTTTATCTTGTTTGTCAGGCGACAAAAAGTCCTGGAATCCCCATGCAAAGTCTTCCAAGCATATTTGCCCATCACCATCGCGATCCAAGTCGGTAAATATTACATCCGAGTCACTGGGGCCAATGTCGAATTTAGCGCACAGCTCTTGAAACTCAACAGGACCGATTTTCCCCTGTCCATTTCGATCGCACTCGTGGAACAAGTCTTCCAGATGGACGTCACTCATCGTTGTTCAGCCTTTCCAGCAGTTTGTTTTTTTTTTTTTTTTTATTAGTTGTCTCTATTATGTACTACATTATACCTGCAATTGCCAACTATAATATAAGTGGTGGTAGTGTACACCAAACCAACGATGAGAAAAACGCTCAGATTGATCATTCACAGGTAATAATAATTAATGCGCTGTCGATGAAATGGACACCCACTAACTATAATAATAAAAGATGTTTAAAAAAAATAAAATGACATATTTCATCACTGAAAATGACTATTGCGCAAATAAATTTTGCTGCAAAACTGTTATGCGTCCACATAGAATTTAGTTTATTAGACCGCGCGACGTCATTTATTTGTTCATTATAGGGCATGTTGTTTAAGCTGTTCAAACACTGCACGAATCATTGTATAAATAGTATCGCAATTTTGTTTTACATTATGCCTGGCTAAAATAAAATTTTGTAAAAATGAATAACATATATTCTAATTTATTATTTTTGTAAATAACCTGTAATAAATACTCTTTTCGTACTCAAAGATACAATTTCAATCAATTAATTGAGTATTAACTAAAAGATTAAGATAGAATTATTTTTACTACAATTATTTTGTTATTGACAAATTAATGAGAATTATGTAAATAATGTTTAATTTTTTTAACAATACACTTAGTTTTAGATAACAGTGGTAACTGACATTTTAAATTGTATGAAAATAAAATTAAGTTATTAATTTCAATGAAATTGCCGTATCGTTTTAAATTTGTCAATGCCAAATACTTTTTATGGTCTCTATATTTTACATTCAATTTTGGGTTATATTTTTATATATTATATTAGTGTCATAAAAAATTACCGGAATCTATATTATAAATTAAATACAAACATAATTTTAAGAAGTAACAGGTGTATTTTAAATAATCAATGAACATGATATATTAGATACATACTTATCAACACTAAATCAATAGCATTTACCATGTTATACATATCATTGCATGTAATGTTATACATGTACTGCTTGTTCAATTTTTGATTATAGGTATAAGAGTTATAATTAAAAATAAGTGCGTATAAAAGTGTTATTTTTCTATTTCCAAATAATTATAGATAAAATTATGTTATTCTAATTAACTCGATAAAATATTTGATGCATAAATGCTCGAACTTGCATAGAATAGTGTTTAATAAGACAATTTATTGAAAACATTTAGATACAATTTCGAACTTTTCAATACATTTTAAATGATAGTTCTGCTTAATCTTATTAGAAATATAAACAGTTATATTTCATTGACAACTTTTTTTTTTTTTAATTTTAAACTATCCAATATTTTTTTGGCACAAATATGCTAATATGAATCGCTTAGTTTTAAATTTAGAATGTTCGATAGACAATTAATTTTGAAAATATGACAAAGAGCATGATAATATAAATCATGATCTTGGTATAGATTATTAGAAAAGTAAAAAATAGTTATAAAATCTTTAGATTTTAGTTAGACTAAATTTCCGTGTAACAATCTTGAACACAACAATTTATTTTTTCTTTGCGCGGTTTTACGACCTAAGGTGCTAGGTGTAATCATAGTATTATAGTATACCTACGTACACCAAATCTAACCAACTCTTCCTCGTAAAGGTAATAATAAATAAAATTATGAAGTATAAAATGTGATATAGATAAAAACATATCAGAATTTAATAACTGAATGTATAAATATTTGTATTATTATTATGCAAACATTAAATTTAAATGAGACAGTAAATCATTGAAATTTTAAAAATAACTGAATTATGTACGTATACTATTTAGACATTTACATGGTTTAACAATTTTTAATTGTCTGAGACTATCATATAATAAGTTACTTGATGAATATAATTTAATTTATTTATTTTATTAAATATAATATTTAATAAACTAAATAACAAGGTAGGTAACTCAAATCTAAGGTAAGAATGAAAAAAAACCTGAAAACTCGTGTTATATAAATTTAAAATTAACCAATACATTTGAAGAGACAAAGAAAATTCTAAATAATATACTACGAGTATATGAGTAATTCTATTATGTTTTGAATATCTATAAATTAAATCGGTTAGTATATTGATGTTTAAACGATTATCTATATTTTTAACATAAGTAGAATATAATACTATTCATCTTATATTCATTTGCACTTAATAACTTTGTAAATTTGAAAAATCATGAAGTATGGAAATTTAAAAATTTCCAATAAGGTACTTATAAAATTTTATGAAAGTGACATTTTTAAAATATACTAAAAAAAAAAATAAAGATTTTTGTTATGACAGAATATAAACGTTAATTTTTTTATGATTTTAAACAATAAATTAAAATTTTATTATTATTATAAAATTTATAACACCCACCCACACACACACACACACATATATATATATATATATATATATATGATAATTATTTTAACTGACGGAGTTCCTCTACATTTTTCAATACAAATTTGATTTTTAGAGAAATATATTTAATTTGAGTATTATTTATTTATAGGATTATCAGAATTTCGTTTTGATTACTATGATTTGTCTTTTCAGCTTTTATACTCCAAATGATAATAAAATACTTGGTTATGCTTAACTGAAATAAATAAACTCTTGAGTCTTTATTTTATCCATCTAAAATGCTAAAAATGTTAAATTTTATTTTTTTTTTTAATTAAAATAAACAAAGTTTTAAGAAAAAAAATTGATTTATACACAAAAAATATAAAGAATTGTGCAACAACTTAATTTAACGATTTTTAGAACGATATATTTAATGTAGGACATAATTTGTGTACATAATGTAGATGTTGACTGTTTTCAACGAATACATTAAAATATAGATAATTTAAACAAATTATAAAGTTTTAAGGGTATACATTCTATGACACATTCATGTACTATCTAAAAACGTATTAATAAGTCAACAAGTTAGTTACAATACGTAGTTTTATACTGTAACAGTAAGGTCACACACTCACATGTTGTATTTGGCCTATAATAATGAAATGTAGTGACGGATGTACTTATATGATAGTACGCAATAATGCAGTACTATAATCATTACAGTTATAACCAATAAATATTACGATTGTAAAAACACTATGATTCTTTTATTATTTCAATCATTATAAATACGTCAGCTAATACAGTTAATATTAATCACAAAAAATGTTGTTAATTTATTTTAATTATGGCATTTGTCTGGTACAATTATCACAATAATGCATTGGCATATTTTTAAAGAAAATTTAACTAATATGATAAATATATAATTTATACTTTTATTAACTCAACATTTTCTGAATATAAGTAAAATAACTGTTACCATAAATTTAAATTATTATGGTCTACATAATGATGAAACAATCATAAAATTATGCCAAGAATTATTTATTTTATTTTAATAACCTAATTTACAATATAATACTACATATGTATATATACTTATATAATACAAATGTATTATAGTTAAAATTAGTTTACAGAATTATTTGGTTCATCGAATTATTGAACTAATATATATATATAGGTATAGATGTATAATACATAGTTATAGACGTACAAGTATTGGAATATAATTTAAATAAAGAGTAATTTATTTTAATTTTTTTTAACGTGATAAAAGATATAGTAATAATTTAAGCTGAAATATTTTTAAATGTATTCGTTCTTTACTTAATATGAAAATATTGTAGGTATTGTGGTATAACTGAGGTTATGATATACTTAAAAAATATTAAATTATTCACATGCTTATTAGCTATATATCTAAGTTATCAAGTGGGTCACGATCGATTACACTGTTCTATAACTATGTATTAGGGGAACGGAAAGAAGAAAATAAGAGAAAAATATATATATTAATATGTATGTATAATATAATAAATATTATACATTATAATTAAATGCAAAAATAACTCTGCATATAAGAGTGTGTCAAACTATTATATTCCTATATAATAGGAATATTATGATGTTATAATTTAATTAATCATGACTAAGAGTAATATACATTTTTTATGTTTGTATTGATTTTATCTAATAAACTTTAACATTGGCACTCCGGAAAATTAACATTTGATACTTAGTGAATATTTTAGATAAAAAAAAAATGATTCATTGGATTCTTACAATAAGCATTTTATAATAAATGATTTAAAGAACTAATTACATTCATTTTTAAATTTGGAAAACTACTATCCTATTTTGGACATTTTCTAAATTCTGTTCGATTTGTTTATGATGATGCGTAATAAATGACAATCAAAACTATTCGTTCATAAACAGTAAACATTTTGTTAAAAAAGATTTTTAATGAGTAAATTCTATTTCAATTACTAATAATGATATAAAAATGTCTAATTATAGAAACATAACACCTTTAAAGTCTCATCAGTTATAGCATAATTATTTTAACATTTAAATTTAAATAGAATAATTTTGTATATCGTCTATTAAAATAATTTGATTTTAATTTAGTGTGAGGAATGAATAAAGTTTTTTAAATAATCCATACAAACATTTGTCATACACACACGTGTCACACAATTCCTTATACAGGAATCCTTGGATAATCATAAAAATAATAAAATCCAAGACAAATAATTTATAATATATTTCAATCATATTATATTCTTGTGTATAAGAGCCAATTATTAACTTTTACAAAATAATAAGAAAACAATTTAGTTTTTAATAAGTTTTATGAAATAGGTGCTAATTTTTATACGATTGAATACAATTTATATTTTATTATAAAATATTCAATAGACCACAGCTCAAATGATTGATATACTAAGCTATATATATATATATAAGTATAGTCAATTCCACGTACAATGATAAGCCGTTGGTATCTACTACATAAAAAGTCAATAAATATTTTATATTTTTCCATTACAACTGCTATAACTTTAGAACACGCAAGCATTGTGAATTCAAAACATGCACGCCGAAATACGATTAATAAATATTTATGCTTCAAAATATCCTTTAGAAGCACTTCGCAGCTAAACATATAGTTACATTCTGAAGGCAATACATTTGACGTCGTGATGACGCAGTACTAATGCACAATGACTTGAATATCCACATCATTGTCGCAATGTATAGCTTAATGGTATATATACGATGTACCGCATTATATTTATTATTATACATACACGATATTTGACTGAGAACAGTTTGTATTATTTTAACAATATTCACAGAGTACGTTAGTAATATATGGAACCTATCTTAAGATGACTAATAGAGACACAAGTTATACATTCCTCTACACTAGTCAATATTTAATATTTATTTGTCCACAATACAATCATAATAACAATACTACACTCAACAAAGTAAGTTCATATACTATCCCAATATATTATCTTGCTCGCCTTGTCAAATGATTCAGTTGGCAGTTATGCAATATTATTAGTTATTACGTAAGTGTATCTTACACGTACATATATGTATATATATAAAGCATTATTGTCATTTACTCCTGCAGTGACTATTACGTGCCTAATATATCGTATTATTTATACATGTAAGTATAATCTGAATATACATTTGTAAAATTATATGTAAAATATTTTTATTACGAATTTGCATATATCTATATATGAATTTTGTGAGTGTGTACTTATTATTTTTTGGTTTAATCTAATAGATTATGTATATGTATATATACGAGTATGTATGTATTATTGTAAATTATTTTTTTCCCCAAATTTATTTTTAATTTCATCATAACATGTTCTTTACTTTTAAAGTTTTATGAGATTTGACAAAAATATTCTTCGAAATTATCAAAAAAAAGTCCTAACATTGGACAGCAGTACATACTACCATATAATAAATTCGTTATAAGAATAGCAAGTGGGATAAAAATGAACACAATATTGTATTTAAACATTTATTCCACACTACGGGTATCTCATGAATAAATAATAATATAGTACTGTTACAGTATAATAAATAACAGTAATAATAACTTATTAAGTAAAATACAAATCAAATATTTCATTGGTCATTTCAGATTCCGAATAATGCGAAATGCTTTTATTGTTCTTAGTTTTTGAGGGTAATTTTATTTTTTAGGATAAAAATACAAAAATGTCATACATTTAGTTATTTTATCTCTTACATTTGGTAATTAAACACAGATTGTATTTATCGTAATCAAACTTTTTATGAGGTAAAAGAAAAAATGTCGAAGTGAACATGTCCTCCTTTGACTGTCACTTTAACTCCTAATAATGCTACAATGGTAATGTGTGATTCACTTCAACTGTGATTACGTGACTTGAACAACTTGCTTAAGTGATACGCGAAGTGAAGCCGAAATGCGTGTGACTTTTACCTAAGATCCGTTTCTGTTAAACGATGAGCACATCATTTTTAATATTTCATGCAATACATAATTAAATTTTTGGTATAAAATTTTCATTTTCCCATAGTAAATTTCTTTATTGCTAGCTCGACTCATTTGCATTTAACACTAATTTAATTTTGGTAAATAATTAATTTGCATTGAAAATATTAATTACTTGACTAGATATGATGAGACGGTTGATTATATTAATTAGGACTCCACCGGCATGTAGGAAATCTAGATACTAATATATTATCATTAAAATGCTGTAGCCAGTAGCTAAGTCAGTCACCAACAGTTTAAGTGATCGAAATATAGACAATGGACTGCTAGTGGATTGTGTGTATATGTATGTATTATACTAGTATACTAATATTTAGTATTTAAGTATTTTAAAACTTTGGTACTAACTAAATGTTGACGAATAACGGAAGTTTATCTTTGGTACATAAGCGTATTATGATACTTCTACCGTGATTATCACTATATTTATGGTGGTTATTATAAAATTTGTAGCGATCCGTCCATAGAGTTTTTACTCTATACTCTCGTCTAACACTATAATTTTATAATCACTATAGTTTTTACATCACATTAAGTCGCGACGCAGCTGACCACCGTTATTTTATTATTATTATAATATACATTTTAATAAATATTATAAAAACTGTTTTAAAATGCTGGAAATACACTTATAAACTTGATGGTGGTGGTGGTAGAAGGTGGTAGAAGTGGGCAAAAGGTAAAATCTCAAGTTCGATCTTACTTAACCTGCCCAACAAAGTGTTAAGACCCCCCTCCCATTTAAAAATCCTGACTACACCATCAAACCAGGCGTTCTTTTACACGGCCGGACTGTGATGAAAAAATGCAAGTAGTTCATCAAAATAAAAAAATGAACACCGTTAAAATCCAATCCTCTAGAGTTCAGTACCAGTCACAGCTCAAAAACATAGGGATATCAAACCGTACATTAGTACCCATACGAACCGGATATAATGTGCGTTCTTTGAACAATAAAAATCTTCCCCCCCCCCCAAAAAAAAAAAAAAAAAAACGGTATGGCACCGTGAGCACGGTGCGTGGTGGTGTTAGTGGTGACGAAAAGGGACAGGGATGGGGACAGAGTTATCGAGCGGTCGGAGATTCTCGGCCGGACATGTCGCGCGCGCGTTGACGAAAAAATCGTACGTTCCACGCGATCCGCAGACATTACGTACGCGCGTACGCGCGAACGGTATAAATAATATAAGCGTGCGTGGGCGAGGGCGGGTGCGTGCGTGCATCCGGAGTGAAATCGATAAGACGCGCACGTACGCGAAACACAATAAAATGTCGAGAGAACGGAACACGATGGCGGTGCGTGCGGGAGGGGATCGCGAGAAAAGTTTGGAAAAAAAAGGCGTCGAGTTGTTCATCGCCGCCGCTGAAGAGCTATCTCAACGCTATCTAACCGCCGCCACCGTTACGCCGCGTTTTTTTCGCGGTCGTTCCCGCGGGACACACGGGACGCGAACAACGTGTGGCCAGAGCCGTCTTTGACAGTGCAGGGACCCTTGGATACACTAACCTTGGATAGTTCAGGGATCCTTTTAAAAGCAAGGGTACGATTATTATTTCACATAACCTACTAGTTTCCAAATTATAACGAACATTTGGAATTGAAAACGATATTCTTAGAACTTCTTTTTTGTTCAAAAACGCATCAACTATATTATTTTATCACGGAAACGCAATAACAAATAACTTCGTATTCGTCGTTACTGTGCGTCAATAACTCGTTGTTAATCAAATATATCGCTAAAGAAGTAATCGTCGTATTTACAGCATTTAAATTTTGAGTTGGGTATTATTTTATATTATTTTTAAAATTATAATTCATTATTAAAATCTAACAGTAAAATATTTAGTTGAGATAGGTTGCACCAATATGTTACAACGTAAAAATGTAAATTATATTTTTCGAAGCCTTCGTCCGTCGGGGGCCCTGAGCTCGTACCTCACGTGCCCTTATGGTACATATGACATTGCGTGTGACCAAACAACTTGGGTTAGTATGTTATGAATACATAGTTACATAGTATACATAGTTATGAATACATTGAATATTGATACGGTTTTGCTGCGCATGTGCCGGACATTTTCACTATTTTGTACACCCGATGCCGTTAGGATATCGCGCGTTCGATTACATTTGAATATTTTCAACCAAATGATGCATGGACGTTTAATAATATCACGTGTAGAATATATTATTGCCGATACAGGGTTACAGATTAAAACCGATGACGTTGGTTTGCACGTCACTATTAGGATGATTTTTGGTTTTATCGACCGATTTTTATCAGATTTAGACATAATGAAACCCTTATTATCAGACCCGTATTTAGGGGGGCACGGGTAGACACATGCCTGGGGGTGTCAAGTGTCAGAGGTGGCAAAATATTTTAGCAAAATTAATTTTAAAAATAATATACCAAATGAAAAAAAATATAAAACAATAAAAAAGAAAATAGTTGTTTTATTATGTTATAATTTGTAAATTAAAAAAAAATTGTATTTTTATTATATTATAATTTGTTAATTAAAAAAAAGAAAATTGTATGTTTTATTATATTATAATTTGTTTAATTTTTTAATTAAAAAAAGTATTAAACGATTTTCATGTATAAGTTATATTTTAATGTTAAAGAATCTCGATTATGGACGAAAAAATAAGTGTTATATTATTATTATTTATTTTGGAGGGGGGCATAAATGATATGCCAGGGGGCACCAAATTTTTAAATATGGACCTGCTTATTACAAATTTATGATAATACTTATGCGTCAGAAACAATTCGCGAGAAGAAAAATCGTTTTAAAAATAAAAATAACTCAAAGTTTACCCGTCTGAAATAACTTTAACAGATATGTTTTACATATCGTATATAATCTGGTATCATAAAATAAGTACGCTGTCGATTTACTTGAATATGACTTCATTGCGGTAAGTTGTTGGGAACCGGTACTTTTTTTAGAATAATCCTGGTTAACCTCGAAGTTATTAAAAGAAATCAATAATTCAATACAACTATTAGCAACGGGAATAGCCAATAGTACGGAAAATAGAGATTTTTATTTACTACACTAATTTTAATTAATGATAACCAAACCTTTATACCTTTTCGCGGCCTGCAATGTAAAAACATGGAATAGAATATATGTACAAAAGACACATTTCTTATTTTTTTTTATAGGTAACTCTAGTGAAGTCATACATCGTAAATACTTAATAAATTAATACTCTCATGTCCATTTTGAACCCTGGTAACGAATAATATTTACTTATTTATTTTTAAATTTATTTAGTACTAGACCGATCTCATTTTTTGTTTCGTATAAGTAATAACATATAAATAGATAATAATAAGTCTTCTACCGATATAAACATTAATTTGATAAAAACAAATTATTTTGAAAAACGAATCTTCTCAATCTTGTTTCAGTTTTGTGAACGATCCGTCACCGTGGACTTCAATGCTTACATGTTAAGAGACGACAGTTGAGGACAGATCACTGTAGCTCGTCCACACCCCAGCCGATACACAGGTACCAGGTGCGAGTTAAGAGAACGGTAAGTGATCCACGAGACCTTTGTGATCATTTATATTAATGTCTCGCGTATTTCAACGGTGGGGAGGTGAAATGCTTCAAAACCGAGCCCTACGCACCATCCGATCGACAAGGGACCACCACGCGGCTCATAGAATTTGAACGGGCGCGGGCGGTACCCTCTGCCGCGAACGGATCGTGTACCAGATGGCGGGTAGTAGTAGTACAACCGTAACCGGTAGTCGCCCGAAATCGCCGCCGCCCACCGCCTCACTGCCATGTCGGGCGGCTATCTCGCACACTATTATTGACTTGAGAATATTACTCACGCACGTACTCACACACACGCACTCACACGCGGCGCGCACGCACGCACACATGCATAATTGATAACGTCCTTAGATCACGCACATACGTCCGCGCGACCGCCGTCTTCGACCGCGTCGCGTATTCTCGTCGTTACGTACTATCGCCACTGGTCGTTCACCGCCTCCGCAGTGGTTAAGCGTGTTGAGCGCTACATGACACGACGCACAGCGAACGGAGGAGCCTACGTCGACGGGAACCGCACGGCCGCGGTGTGGTTTGTAGACGACGCGGGAGCTTTCCGCCGTCCGCGTTTGTCCTTCCGTCAACGAGGCGACCGAGGGTACGCGACTTTTTAAATATTCACACCGTCCGTCCGTCCGTCCGTCCGCTCTCGGCACGATATCGGCTTGTCCGTCGCCGGCGAACCGTCTCGCGCTCTTCGTCATCCGACCCTCCGTCCACGGCTCACTGTTTTTCCTCAGCAATCCTCTCCTAACCGGTCAATCGATTTGCTCTGCTACGGACGACTGTCCGCGACTCGATAATTTTGTAGCCGTGACGCACGCGTGACATCCAGGCGTCCCATGTCGTTTTGTGGTGGCCGCCACTGCAGTAGTCATCATATCACCTCCCCTGCCGTTACTGCCACTGCTGCTGCTGCTACTACTGATCCTAGTCTCGAGTGTGTAAGAACACGGTTCACAGAACATGTCTGTAGCTGTATTGGCTGCCGTGGCGATATTCTTCATCCTCGTGTTTCGCATGCTCAACGTCTCCAGCCAACCACAGAAACCATTGTTCTTTTGCAAAGACAAACAGTTCCTCAACAGAGTCCTGAAGTTTGCACCCCAACTCGAAGAGCCGTAAGTATCTTAATTTTGGTGGGCTACAATATTTCTATCTCAAATCCGATACTGTCTCACAAGTGTTAGGAGGTCAACAGCCAAAATCATTAGTCAGGGGTTAAATAATCATAAGACGGTCCAATATGTTATTGACCAACACAAATCATAACAATATCATGATCAATTGATACAGCCTTGAGCATACTAAATGAATAGGACTGGATACAGCAGACCTTTCTATCAATTTTAAATATTTTCTATCAAGACACTATTTGCCTATTGGTAAATATTTCAACCATATTCTTTATATTATCTAAACATTTATTACATTCAATAACATTGCTATTTTCAGTTAGCAACTGCAAACAATTCTTAAACAATAAAAATGTAAATAATATAATATATATAATAAATAGTTAATGGTATTAATATTGAAAAATAATTTATAAGCATATTTAAAATTAAAGCAATATGAAATATAAGGTAATATTAAATTATTACACATTTTTGGAGTACAGTAATTACATTATTAAAATTATTATTAATGTATTATACACAATGTTTATTTAGATTACTATTACTTATAAAAAATGTTATGTTATATTTAAATTATAATTTAATGTTTATATTATAATATGTTGACTCTCGCTTATCGTCACTCTTACAAACTCTATGTCATTTAATAGGGCAGATGGGACCTTAACAGTATAAATCCAATATATTACATAACATTTTACAATAAATTACGTTGTAGTCGCCTTTTTTCTAAATTGGCTATATTTTTATCAATACTTATTATGTGTATATATCACCCGTACATCCTTTTTCATGCTATTTGATTAAAAACTATTTATCTTCAACGGTCATTACTATTAATGAATTTTGATGTAATATCAAATAAATCATTCATAGAGCTTGAAAACTTTTAACGCTTATTAATTAAGACTTTACTTGTTTTATTAATACTCTTAGATAAATTTTGGCATAATTCGTTCAATTTTTTTAGTTCAAGCTTATATTTATGGGGCTCTTGTGTTGAAATCTGATCTTTTTTCCAAAAAAATATTACATTCTTCAATGACTACATTTGGACTAGTGTCAAAGTTAAAACAAATAATTCAAATATTATAAAAAAAAAAAAAAAACAGTAAACAATCTCCATTTTATGAGAGTTTACTGCCTGTTATTTGTTGCTTATGATGCCCAACGAGATAAATTTCTTGTCGAGATAATGATATTATATATACTTAAGTATAACTAATAATTATTTAAAACAATTATAATACTTATAATCAGGTAAAAATCAAATATTGACGTACTGAATGTTGCTTATGTTATGACATTATAACAAAACTATTATACATAGCACTACATGATATCTTGTGTGATTACATTACCGATAATCTAAAAATAAACTTATTAGCATCTAGTTCTAAGTACTTATATTATTTTTATTTCAATTATCACAATAAAATCAAAATAAAACTATCCCTAAAATATTTATTAACTTAAATAAATAAACTTTTCCCGGTAATAAAACCATAAGTATAATTTTCTTAATATTATTAAATTTGTTTTTCAGAAAAATTAGTTATTTTTATGTTTTCTCAATTTAATCAAAATAAGTCAGCTTAACTCAAAAATTTATAGTTACACATATTTTAGTAAAAATAAATTGGATCAATTTTAGTACTCTGCGATTTTTTTTTTATAATTAATATTTAGAGAGATAATTGCAAAAAACATAAAAATGGTAATTTTTCACAAAATGTTATTTGCATATAGTTTTTTTAATATTTATAAAATAATATTGACTTTTCAAAAAATGTATAAGAACACTTTTTTTAATAAATAAAAAATTCTTCAAAAAAGTGTCTTATGACTTTTAAGAATAAACCAAAACTTGTGTTATAATATCTACAAATTTTTACATTTCCTCTAAACTTTGAGCTAAGCTCTGTACCTTATTAATATATTATTTTTATTAATTACCATAATAAATTAAACAACTATAAGTAAAACATTCAGCTGCTTTTTATAAGATTTTTTTTTAACATTTTATTGCCCTTGTTAAATTTAACAAATAATGTTAATTTAAAACATGGACATTTATTGTGCTTTCATAATACAGGGTAGCTTATTCCTTGAAATATATTTTATTTCTAAGGATAGGTATTTAAAAAAATCCATTAGTAATTATTTGATTTTAAATAGAAAGGTATTTTATATTATGTTTCTGAAACACTACCTATGGTCATTTAGATTCATTATATACCAAATATTTAGTATTCTTGTCGTATGTGGCCTACCGCCCATTTCTACTTATCATATGCGGTCTATCACGCATGTTTATATAAAAATATGCATTAATGTATTATAATATGTAGGTAAATTAGTATATTACAATATAATATGTCAATAGTTAAGTATTAAAAATTAAAAGTTTTGGTTTGTTCTTTTCTTATTTTTTGTGAGTATAGAAATTAGTTTACAAGCCACAGTAAACATAAGGAGGAGTGTTAATTTTAATTAGTCCTCTTTCCTTTAAAAAAGCTATGGTATTTTCCTTTAATTGAGCAATTGAATAAAAATGTTTTGCTAATATAATGCTTAAAGTGTTTTAACTGTAGAATAATGTATCACGTATAACAGCACAAACTAAACTGTAACTAATTTTCTCATATGTTTACGATTACAGTCATGATTATTACTAGACTTTAAGTTAAATTGTTCAGATAATACTTAATCGCCTTCGAATCAATAAGAATGACCTAAAAAATACATATATATATATATATATATAGATGCGTGGTAGACCACATACGACAAGAATATAAAATATTTGTTATATAAAATTCTCGTTTTAAACAATTTAATTACAATAAAATTAAAATTTAACTTACTTGACATCACTTAACATGTAGTCTTCTGTTTATTGTTCTATACATAAAATGCACTAAATTATATATATTTTTACATTTAATTTAAGTAGGTAATAAACTAGGTTATGAAGTTTAGGGCTCTATAATTGTTTGCTCTTTACCTATTATTAGTAGAAGGTTTATACCCTATAGATACATAAAAATAAATTATATAATATGTATAGCTTATACAAAAATATTTAGTCACTTGTATCAGTTGTATCCAATTCAACATTTTTAGGAAAAAAATTAATTTGTTTATAGTGTAGTTGTTTGGCGAAAAAAATCAAAAAAACTAGTGAACTGATGTTATTCCTTAGTTTGTGATGTACCTATGTGAAGAGGGGTTTTGTCTCATATTTTTGCATATATTTAAATTATGAATAGGTATGCTAATTGTTGCAATATGTTTTTTATGAATAGATTACAATGAATATTTAAAAAACATATGTCTTATTGAATATTTACATGACCTATTTAACATATCAATTATAATACTATATTTTACATAAAAAAATTGAGAATTATACATTTATATAGGGTTGGAATAGCTCAGCTTAACCTGATGCCTAAGGAATAACCATGATTTGAAACAATTTTTTTAAGCTTCTACCATTTATAAGTTTTTAAATATTGAATCTTGGTTTTAATATCTGAAAAAATACTAGTAAAATAAACTAGAATAAATCCTAAATAATTTCAATTGTTCCATAAAGAATTTTATAATTACAATGTACAAATTTTCAATTATCTGAAATAGTTTATTGTGAGCTATTTAAACCGTGAAAGACCTCAAATTTCTTGGTTAGACAATCTCAGAAAGTGGTTCAATACATCTATGATATCTCTATTAAAAACAGCCATTAATAAAGATCAAATTATATACATGATTGCCAATATTTGTTAATGAATATGGTACTTGAAGAAGAAGAGCTATTTAAAGAAAGTTTCAGTTATAATAACCTCTTATGACCTTTCGTTTATTTAACAGCTAAATAATAATTTTTTTCCTCTATTGCTTCTGTTTAGATACTGTGTATTAATACATTTTTTAATGTAAAGTTTAATTGGATTGATTAATTTTACTTACTATATAAGGTTCTTCTGGTTTATATTTAACTGCAATTATTGAATTGGTATTGATTAATTGCTACTTATTTTACTAAGTATGAAATAGTATTCTAAATCTGAATTTAACGTTTACATATACAAATATATGAATATATGAATATACAAATATATGTGTTCAATAATTTTCATAATTTTATGTATTTATGTATGCATCCATATATAGGTATAACATATAATTTTTAATTAGTATAATGTAATATTTTTTTATTTTTATTTTAAATGTTATAAGATTTAAATTTGATTTAATCTACATATTATTAAATAATTAAATGTGTTATAATCATTATTAAATAACAAAACAATATTGATTATTATATTTTATACTTAAATTTTATAAACATTTTTAATATCCTGCTTACTTTTTGCTTAAAAAACACTTGATCAATTGATGTACATAACCACATGGTAAACCAAAATTACATATGAATTTCTTATGTGTTGGATTGTATGAATTAATTAAATTCAGTAATAAAATTTAGAAAGAAACAACTATGTTTTATGTTTATAATATTATAATATTATAAGAATAATATATATTAATTAAATATATTATAATAATATATATCATTAATCAAACTAAGAAGTATTATTAGTTTCATTTGTATAACAAAAAATATATTTACTTAAAATAAAATCAATTTATATCGTATTCAAAAATATTTGATTGCCATTAAAATTAGCTTTTATATTTTGATGTATTTATATGTATGTTTAATAGGCAATCAAGTATCAATTTGTTCATTTCTTTTTTTTTAAATTGTACACTTTTGTCATTTATATATTATTACATAATTTTATTTTATTTTAGATATGTACCAACTAGATTATGGGGATTCAGTGGTCATGTTCAAACTATTTTATATAGTGTTTTTGGTAGAGTAAGATGTCCATGTCCCAAAGGAGATAGAAAATTTTTAATGATTGATGATGGAACTACCTTAACATATGATCTGTTCAAACCAACTTTCTATGAACCAGAACTTGGTATGGTTATAAATACAATTAATAATATTATTTACATGATTATAATTATTTTCAGAGGACATAACTGTAGTTGTAGTGCCTGGAATTTGTAATTCTTCAGAGAGTGATTATATTCGAACATTTGTAAATTATACTCAAAATCAAGGCTATCGATGTGCAGTTCTTAATCACGTTGGTGCTTTGCATAATGTACCTGTTACTGCTTCTAGAATATTCACATATGGTAAATATATTTTCAAATGATTTTATTTATAATGTACTGTTACAAATATATTTATTTGTTAAATTTAGTTATACTTGAATCTGGTATCTTCTAAATAATTTTCAAAATATTTTAAACACTTTATTTATTGATAAAAATATAAACTACGCTATTATAAAATTAAGAAAAAATTAATATTAATCTATTAATATCATCTTAGAAAAGTCTTTATTAATGGTTATTTAAATAATTTCAATGGATAAACTAAGTATTTAATTTATTTACAGGTCATACTGATGATCTTCATTTAATGCTTTGCAATTTATCAGAACATTATCCAAGTACAAAAATCATAATTATTGGATATAGCATGGGAGGTAACTTAGTTACTAAATACTTAGGAGAACTTCGTGAAACTCGACCAATTAGTGTTATTGCCGGGATATCTATTTGTCAACCATACGATGCTTTGAAGTAATTTTTAGTCCTTATCATATCTTAAATGAGTGTTTAGATTTAAGTATAAAATATATATTTTTAAATTTATAGAGTATATATTATTAAAAAATGTTCACTACTTATAAACCTTTGATTTCTAATATTTATAAATAGAAAATTAATTTTTTTAATATTTAACTGTACTACTGTATTTTATTTAGAGCAACTGGTGTCTTATTAAATTGGCAAAATTTTCGAAGACTCTACTTGTATGCTTTAACTGAAGCAATTAAAGCTTTAATTTTAAAACATAGAAGTAAACTATTGACAGATGATATAAAAGAAAAGTATTCATTAAATGAAAAAGATATTATTTCTGCAGCTACATTACCTGAACTTGATGATGCTTACACTCGGTAAAATTATTTATTTAAATTGGTTAGGTTAGAAATAAGAAATAATATATTTAAATCTTATTATACTTTAATATTTAAAATATTACCCATTTATGGAAGTTCGACATAATGAATAAAACTGTTGTTCCCTTGATAATCTCATGATGTAACAAAAAACTAAATATATTTTTGTCTCCTCTACATAATTAAGTTTTTTTGGACAAGGCTTTTGCAATGTAATACATTTTTACAATTTTGGAACTTGATATTACAAATTTTATGAGTTTTTTTTGTTGATATTTTTATTGCCCAACAACTTTTTTAAGAGAATTTAATTTATTATCATTCTTATGTGGAATGTTTTGTCATATCAACCGTTATTCTGATACACTTAAAAAACCGTAAAAAAGTTAATTTTTTTAAGTAAATGAAATATTTGATATTGTATAATTTTTCATATAAAAATGTAAAATTATATAGTTATATTTTTTATTAAAAATATAAGTATCTATAATTTAAGTTATGTATATTTTTATGATAAGTTCTATGGTTTATTGATAATATTAAAAAACAATTAAAAAAAACTATTAACAACAAACCAACCCTATTTTGCAATTTTTAAATTTCCTTGTGGTACGTGAAGAGGGTTATTACTCATAACCAAATTAACTCAAATTTCTTTCTTATATTAATGAATAAAATGAGGGGGTGAAAATATTTTAATTTATTTTTCTTTACCTACCTATAACTAAGGGTTGACCCTAATAAACAAAAAATAAATTTTAATTAAACAATAATCACTTATGTTATATGTATATTTAATAAAATATATAATAATATTTAATATGTATGTATGTAATTATAAAAATCTAATGAAATATAAATTTTTTTTTTAATATCATTTAAACAAATTTTATTGATTAATGATTTTAATATAACGAATTTCGGTGTAACAAAATTTTGCTCGGCTCTTGAAATTCTTGAAATTCGTTATATCGCGAGTTGACTGTTTAATATTCTTAAATATTATTATATAAATATTATTAGTGAGGTATGATATTCGATTCCTTCTTGTATAATTGATTTAATATTGATTATATTTATATCGTTTTATTATTAAAATTTTGAAAAATAAATTACTATAGAAAATGTATTTCTTCTATTACATGGTTTGGTTTATAATAAGTAATATTGTGGTATTAAATGTTTTGTGACTTGTTTTTAAAATCAATTAAAAATAAATATTTCATTATTAGATCAAATATATTTCTGACAATTGTTACAAATGAGAAAATATTCCATAGTTACAATTAGTTGTTTCTAATTTCTATGACTAATTTTTTTTTTATTTTTAGATATTATTTTTAATAAATATACCTGAATCATTTATGATATTAATTTGCTATGTAGTTTTTTAATAGAATATTTATTGAATAAAATATCTTCAAACTTTTATTGAATATTTATCATACTAGTCTTAAATTACATTACATATTTAACAAAATAATAAACAAGTAATGTTTTCTTAATATTTATAAAGAATATTGTTATATATGAATATAAATAACCATATTTTTAAAAATGATTTGTAATTTGTGATTGTTTAAAAGTTAATATTTGTGTTATAGAAATTAATAAGTACAAAAAATAAGTGTTCTATCAGTTTTAGTGTTGACATTATCATAGTTTTACTATAATTTATCTATATAAATGGTGTTAAAATTTATATAATTTGATTGTTCAAATATCAACTCAAATTTCCCATCTTTTGAAATAAAAAAATATTTTTTTATATTAAAATTTATTTTATAATATTTTTTTTTAAAATTTATAAGTTTTTGGTTACATGTTTATTGGATACTGTAAATATGCTTGCATTTTAGATTTAAATTTTCATAATCCTATAATTAAATTATATAAATCATTACTTTATAAATAATAAAAGTGTGTGTATATTTATAACTTACAAAGTTATGTAAGTTCTAAATAATTATTGTAATATATTAATAAAAATATTGTTTACTTATACATAAATATATATTAACATTAAATTAAATTATTTGAAATTTTGTCTGCTCTAATCTTGAACCCAAGCTTAACCACTTATATATTATAAATTCATATTAGATTAAATTATTTTAAAATATTTTATAATTCTCTTTTTACAGTAAAGTAAACAATTTTAAGAATCTGCATGAATTTTACCAATGGTCAAGTTGTTTGTACTATATAAATAATGTAAAAATACCCATGATATTTATTAATTCAAGAGATGATCCATTAGTACCAGAAGATTTATTAATACCTATTAAAAATTTTGCAAGTAAGTTGATCATTAAATTTATAAAGAATATTTATTTGATTAATTAAGTTTTAGTAACTATTACTGAAAAATGTTTCTGTACATTAGTTATAATTTTAGTTTAATTATAACATATTTTAAAGTGATTCATTTCATTAATTTAATGTTATGTAATAAATCAAATGTATAAAATAAGTTTAAGATAACTGATATTTTTAACATCCAAAAGCATTGTTTAAGTATGAAACATATTTTCAAACTTATTAATTATTATTATACTCTGAATTAGACGATTGTGTTATTATAACCAAATCTTATTTAGTATAAATTGAATCACGCAAATTTTATACAGAAAATCATTTGCATAATTTTAATTAATTAATTAAAATAGTTTTGAGTATTTTCATGTTTATTGATATTGGATTATCCATCATTTTTGGTGTCACAATGATCAATGTAAATGTTATATATTATATTAAACTTATGACTATATTTTTGGTTATTAATTATATTTTATAATCTTAAATATACTTTTGTTTAAATTAATTTTCTATAAAGAGTAAAAAAAATTATTTGCATGACTATTTTTATTTCTATAAATAAATTGCTTTTAAGAAATTATTATTAATTAAGAATTTTTGTGTTTTAGAATCGAAAGATAATGTATTGTACATGGAACTGATGCATGGTGGTCACCTTGGATTTTTTGAAGGTGGTTTCATGTATCCCAATCCAATTGCGTGGTTAGATCGAACTCTAGTATCACTAATACCAGGACTTAAAGAACATTGTGGTGATGACATGAAAAAAACTGCTGTTTATTGAACTTCATCCCCTAAAAAGTATATTTATATATATATAAATTACACCTAAAATAAAATATTGTTATAATTTTTTATTTAATTATTAATACACTTGATCTGTTGTATAACAAATTTGAATTAGTATTTTTGAAAAAAAATTATAATGAATAGTATAATAGTCATTTTTATCAAACAAATATTTTTAATTTAAATTCTTCTATGTCTAAAAAGAAAAAAACAAAGTACTGTATACTTTATTTCCATCTTGCTAGTTCAGTACATGTATTCCATTAATAATTGTTTATGATCAATTAGTCCTTCAGTTTTTTAAGATTTTTGTACAAGTTAATAGTTAATAGTTTTGATTTATTTTTTTAAAACATGGAAAATATCTTTGTTGAACAACTTTAGAATACAGTTATTTGCTGTCATTGATTTTTTTAAGAAAACTATATTTTTGATACAGTATATTATATAAAGTATGAAAATTACGAAGAGCATTATGAAAATTAAATCATAAATCATAGTAAATTTAATGTTTATTAAATACTAATTTATATGTTTTTGTTTTCTTTCGTTTAGATTCAAGTCCTTTGTATTTATATATCCATTTAAAATAATATTAAAACTAAAGTTATAATTTTTTTTTTTAAAAAACTTGTTGAAGATATATACTGATTTAGTTTGATAATAATACATTATGCACTATTTACTATATAACCTAATTATAATTCCTGTACATAATATATTCCTATAGATATAATCATTTTAAATGGCATTTTATGTGGTTACAATTCAACTGAAAGGACTTCTTCTTGATAATCAATTTCTTTTTTATAAACTCAAATGTTTTATTTTTATTTTAAATAATCAAATTATTTATCAGATGTATTAATTACTAATTAATATAAAATAATAATATTTATTCAGATGTATCCCTTTATAATAAGTTAACCCTAAATCTTAAAGGTATTAGGTATTCGACTGATAGTATTTCAGTATCAACTACTAAATAATACTTAAGTTGTTTTTTAAGCTTTAAAATTGGAAGTCATTGATTATTTAAATTTGAGATTTAAAATTTAGCATTGAAAATAAAAAAAAAGTATTATTTATTTATAATACTATACATGTAATATTTGGAAAAATTGATTATTTCAGACAATTGATTTCTATATTGTGTTTATTCTTTTATACTAATGTCTTTTTATTTATATTTTATTTTATTTTTCTTTTGTTTAAAATATTTATAGAAAAAAGATTATATATTGTTGTTTTAAATAGTTTAAATAATAATTTATTGAAAAATATTGTAGTCATTATTTCTAAATGAACGTTATAATTTTTCATATTTTTATGAATATTAATGGTTTTTTTTAAATAACATTCAAATTGTTGTTGAATCATCAATCATTGGTCTCAATTACTCATAAAAATAAATATTTGGTTTAAATAAAAAATGGTGTAATAATTCTTATTAATATTCTAACACAATAACTCTTTTTTTTCCGGCACTTAAATTATACCTATATCTAAAAATTAAATTTGTTGCATTCCAACACTAATCACGATTAAATGGTTTTTAATAAGAAAGTTCCTTAATTAATATTTTACTTAAATATTATTTTCATCCAAATCTTTTATCACAAATAATTCATAATGCATTTTATACATTTTTTTACTGTAAATTGATTTATTCAATGTATGTTATATTTTAAACATAAATTAATTAAAATAATATGTGTTTTATAATTTTTTATGTTTTCTGCCACTCAGATAATATATATTTTTTAAATATTTTTTTTTTTAAAGTGATATAACATGATTAATAGTGATAAGCACAACATTAATAAAACTAAATCAAATATGTTAGTAAGCCTACTTTGTTGCTTAAGTTTTATAAACACGGATGATTAATCAATTCTGTTTTTATATCTTATAATTTTGTCAATAATTTTCTATATATAATCAAATTACATTTGTATGACTGTGCTAATAAGTTATAAATGTATATACATTATTTTATATTTATTTATTTTGTTTTTAATAAATAGTCTTTTTATTGTTTATATCTAAGATTTGAAAACGACAAAAATATTATACATACAAGGTACCTAAAAAGTTAAAAACAATAAGCTGATGTGTATAAAATATAAAACCATGTAAAATGTTTCTATAATTTCTGAACACTATATGTATGTTTGTAATGTGAAAAAACATGTCTTAAATATATCTTATGTTACAGTGTACTTATGAAGTTGTTTATTTGTTTTTTAATCAAATCGTAAGACTTAATATTTTTTTCCAAATAAATTAAATATATTTATTATACATCCAAGTCTGACTTATTCCTTTTGTTGATTACTCTCTGTTCCTCAGTCACATTAATCGGTCAGCCTATATGTATATATAAGTATATATAAGTAATATATATATATTATTATTTGTGATTAAAAATCAGTGGTTTGCAATCTACAACTAAAAGTATGAATTTTACCAAAATTCTGTTAAGGTTTGTTTTATACATTAAATTTTGTTTTTTTAGGAAAATAAACAACTTGATGAAACAAAACATCATCAATATGAAACTACTAAATATTTGAAAAAAATTGAAAAATAAATAACATTTAATAATATAATATTAATCATAATATATTATGATAAAATGTAATGAAAACGATTCAAAATTATAAAGGTTTTTCGTTGTGGCCATTTATTTTCTGTTACTTCATTTCTTAACAATAATTTTTAGGTAATGTATCAACAAGAAAAAAGTTTGAAATAGAAAAAAATGTACCTAAATATAATATATTATGCTGTTATACAGTTACTATATAGAAACAAAAAAACTATTTTGTGGCCAATTCTTGGATAATTTTAAGTTAAAATGAATTGGAAAAGTGTAAATATTATAAATGTCTTTATGCGTCAGTTCTCAAGAATTTATTAATGGATATCATAATTAATCAATTTATGTAAGATTTGTTTTTCAAATATTTAAAACTGTAAAATGTACAAATAATATTTTTATATTAAATGAAGGTAAAAAATAAAATAATAAAAATTAGTAAATGGTTTATACTCATTGATCAATAAATAAATATATAAACAAGTAGTTAATAAATTATACAAAAATAAATAACTAAATAAATGCTTAACCTGGAATATTTTTATATTTGTTTTTTTCATAATCAATAAATTATTTATACTTTTTTTTTTTTTTTAGTCCAACAAATGTATTTTCACATAAGTACCTTAAAAATATAATACAAATTGATTAAAAAAAAAAAATGGCCAATGGAGGGGAAATTAAATTTTATGACCTCCCTGTGAGTACGCCCATAATCTGTCCATTTTGTCATATCTAATATTTATTAGGGGAATTTTTGAAAAATAGAAAATTTAAATATATGATTGAATTCTTGTTAAATATTTATAAATATTTTAATTTTGTTATACTCTTTAATTTAAAAAAAAAATGTTCAGGAAATATGTTAAATATGTAAATAACTTATTTAAATTGACTGTATGCACGAAGAAAAATTATAAACTTGAAAGGAGATTATTTACAAATTATTTTAAATATTTAGATAAAGTTTTACCTACTTGGTAATTTAATTTTACAAAGGTTATTTGAGTCAAGATAATTTTAGTTAACAATCTTTTCAACGGACATTTAAGATATGGTAAAATATTAATTAGATATTTATACTAAATTCCTACAGAAATTTATATTTTATAGAATATATACATCCATGTCTTATGAATTAGAATTTAGGGCAGTAAATACTAAAAATGAACAGAACGGCACTCGTGGCATACAATAGTTATAATTCTTGTTATCCTTTCTCAACATTTCAGGCTTATACTAGTAATTATATTTAAAAAAATGAATAGTAAATACTTAAATGAGCTGATATTACATAATAAATTATATTTTCATTAATATTTTATTACTGTATAAACATTTTATAGATTTGAAATGTTATTGCCAGAGTTTGGTACCTATTAATAAATAACACTACTTAATAATTTTATTCTTATGTGTTATCAATTATAATTTGTTAAATATTACTATCAGGCTTTAATATTAATAAACCAATTAATTTTATTGCTCTTGTATTCAGGGCCGTAACAATCAAATATTGCGCCTGGGGAGAAACTTCAAAATGCATCCTAAAGTATTTTAATTTATAAAAAAAAACTCACAAAAAAACTGAATATTTTTTAAATGCAATAGAAATAATGATTTTTCTTAATAATTATTTAGAAGCGTCTATTAATTTTATTTAAATAAATAACTTATTAAAATATAAATATACATTATAATTAAAGTTGGTGCATTGATATAACATACCTAATTATATTTATAAGTTATATAAATAAATACATAAATACATAATGATTCTTTTACTTATAAGTAATAAGTTATAACTTATAACAATTAAATTGCAAATTTTTCATTTTTGCGCCCTTCCAGGAATTGCGCTGGAGCGTAGGCACCTCTAGCCCCCTTCCCCTGATTGTATTAACTAAAATTTATAACATTTTTAATTGAAATTTTTTTTTTCGATTTAAAATAAATAAATAATTTTCTATAAACGGTTAATATAGTTAGGGCTCAATATTAAAATTAAAACATCATTTTTCTGTGAATTTATGCGGACGTCTAGAATTCCCTATAATGAGGTTGATTCCGGACAAAATGCAATTGTATATAAAAGCTCAAAAATATCGAACATGTTCAGTAAAGTAAAAGTTTTTATTACATATATTCGTACAACCATTAGCTATATTGAAATTAATTTCTAGGAAAGAATTTTCTAATCATTAATTTCAAAAAAAAATAGTGTTCGCATCCAGAGTTATCCCATTCGAAAATAACCAGACGTAAGTAAAACACTTTTTAAAAGTATTTAGAATAAATACTCGAATACTTTCAAAAAATAGTATTCCGAATATGTATTAAAATACTTTCTACAAATAGTATTCTGAATATTTTTAAAATACTTCTAGTTTTCATATTATAAAAATAATAGATGTCCACTCAACAGAAATATTTGAAATTTTAGGCTAAATATATGTTATTTTATTGTATTTTTATATTCAAAATACTTTATTGAATACTTTCAAAAAAAGTATTTGAAATACTTAAAAAGTATTCCGAATAATGTATTCGGAATACTACCCAAGTCTGAAGATAACCACGTACAAAACGTAATAAAATGTCCATATGTTTTTTAGTTTTTCCTTTGTATCGAAAAATAAAGTTTATTACTAAATAATGAACTCGATGGGACGGAAAAAATTAGCGACGCAGAGCTAAAAATCGAAATACTTCTCCAATTTCGAATACTCCAAATCGAAAATCATATCCATCCATTGGCCCGTTATTCTTGTCAATGAATATACATAAATATAAATTCTTGTCGTATACTATAACCCCCCGGAAACGTCATCTCGCCGGCATTGTTCCGTCTTCACCAGTAGCATTCATCGATCAATTTAAACACTCGTCCGGCCGACGCTCAAATGTAACGAGGAGACAAATACAACGGATTTGATTATTATATATAATCATCGCAATAGGGACTGATACTACGCGCGCAGAGGCTTCTAAATGTTACAGTTGATAACAACGGGAAACCATAAATTACATTATTATTTTTCCCCTTCTGATAACGCGACGCACGTTGACTCCGTCCGTACGCTCCTGATCGAGTATTAATTACATTACAGTTGACTTTGTATATTTTTATTGTTCTTGTTATTCTTCTTAGTTGTGCGTACCTGACCAACGAGTGATCGTCCGCTTCGATACCCATATTCTCGATGCACGTACCCGTTTCTTCAAAGCAGCAACGATGGATTGCGTCTGCTCAGTAATCTTTACAGCGGATTGACAATAATAACAATTACGATATTCACTGATCTTATCGTCGATACACGTGCGTTTTTCAATATCGTGCTGTGAATGCTGTCAGGTGATTTTTGTACGCACCATCAAGTCGTGCGAAACGTTATAGACATATTATCATTGCTGACGATGTAACATGTTTCTTACATTTCATCCCTGAAACCCAGTTGTTGTTTCTGGTGCTTGTTCCAACTGAATCAAACGAGGTCGCCGCGATGAACGGATCACAAGCTCTTACCGATCACAAAGACCATACTGGTATGTATTGAGATTGTTGACATCACCACATAAGCCATTTGTGTAATAACTGTAATTTTATTTTGAACATTTACTAGGCATCATCCGGTAATATACAAATACATGTCTATTGAAATATATAGAGTTATCTGTAGTAGTAAAGCCTATGGAAAATTGTGCTCCTCGTTTATACTGTAGGCCACTAAGATTGAACTAAAGAAAACTGGTTTAAGTTACATTTAAACAATCTATCACATTAAATTAATTTTTCATCTAAATATTATTAGATTATTTGTACAATAATTAGATAATGGATGATTTCTAGCAATGTTTTTGAAAAATAATTTTCAATGTGATTACTTAAATAATTTTATTAAACATTTTACTAATAAATGACTATATAAAATAATTTATGGTTAGTAATTTGTATAATTTATTATTAAAGTGTGGATAAAAAAGCAGATTATCTAAATATTTATTGCAACAATAAAAAAACAATCTAGAAAAAAGAAAAAAATAAGTTGCAAGTAAACCCAATAAGTATATTTTTAAATACAGATGATATTAAATGATAATTAAAAACAAAAATGTATCCTATCATCAGAATACAATATTATAGAAATAAAATATTTAACAAACAATCTTAAATTAGCCATATACAAAATTATAAATTTTGCTCTATATTCAATATAATTAATTTTAATAGAATTTTTCAACTATACAATTATTTTTTAATAAAAATTTATCTTCATTGTTTGTTTCTTGAAAGCAGTTGAAACCACTGACAATTGGAGACTTAGAAAAGTTTAGTATATGTATGTAATAGTATTGCAACTATTTCAATACTACCTATTAAGTTATGATAGTGATTCATTGGGTTTTGATCTTATGTTACTTCTTTAGGTGTCCTCAAATATCTTAAAAATAATAATTAATGTATCGTTAAATAAAAAATTATCTAAATAATATTTTTTTTAAGGTATTATAAATCATATACACCTTTTATCAGTAAAAATTTAATAACTATGTATTTATATTAAAATTCACACTTTGTTTCATAATTATGAGTAATAAATATTATTTTATATAAGAATAAGTTTTTATCTGTATTTAAAAGCATTATCTGTGTAGACTTTGTCATTTAATTATTTTTTCACCTTCATATTCTGGTTAATATGAACCATTTATTTTTTAAATCATAATTTAAAGTCTTTATATTTTATAGAGGAAGACTTATTATTGAATAATGAAGAAGAGTATATCCATCCTTATTCAGATGAATATGTTTTTTTGGAAAGAAAAATGCGTAATCGGTTATCGTTTTTTTTTATGAACCCAATTGAAAAGTGGAAGACAAGAAAGCGATTTCCATACAAATTTTTAATTCAAATTATTAAAATTGTGCTTGTTACACTTCAAGTAATAATTATAACAAATATTTTATTTACTGCTGCTATTATTATTATACATATTTTTTAGCTTTCTTTATTTGCTCATACTCGCTATAGCCATGTAAATTATACTTGGGGAAATAGAATGACATTTTCACATTTATTTATTAAAGGATGGGATCCTGCACGAGAAGTAGTCTCTTATCCACCAGCTTTAGGACCATTAGCTATTTATAATTTAGAATCATTTTATTCAACTATAGACTATGCATTACATGGTGTAAGTATATAATTTTTATATTAAAAATTACAGATTTTGTACTAATATTTATATAATTTTTTTGATGACTTAATTAAGTTTAGACTTATTTAAGATGAAGAACTAAAATATTAAAAAATATCTTAATGACTTATACATTATTTATTTTTTTTAAATAGTTGATTAAACATTATCATATTTTTAAAACCACTTTAAATAATTATATAATAAATCTAATTAAATAATAACAAATACATTTTTTTATTATTTATTTATATTTTATGATTAAAATCTTATTAGGTTGTAGAATTTTTTAAATATTTTTTTTCTTTTCTTTTTAATAGACATTTATTTCCTAAATTTTAGTTAATATAATTTATAATTTTCTATCACATTCAATAAAAATAATAATATTTCCATTTTCTATTTAATAATTGAGTATCAAAGTACTATTAGTGAATTTTTTATTTATTGAAGTATCGTTTTTCCACAGTAAAATATACACTTTATTTAATGATTATGTATAAAGAAAAAACTAAAAATTAATAATTTTTGACTTGTGTCATTTTTCTTCCGGTTGAGCGATGTATAAAATGATTGACATTGTTAAGGTACGGTTTCCTTTGCGCGATCGTGAATGCGGTCGGCAACCGCGGTCAGCGAACGTGATCGATGAACTAAGATAGCGTTCGCGTCTTCTTGGTTTATTCTGAACGATCTTACATCACGATCAAGAATAATACATAGAGTAGGTAGTAATAATTTAATTTATATCTCATCATTCAGTCGTACTTAATATTTTGATGTGTGAAGTACTCTAGTGAACGAACATTCATATATGTGAATTTTTAAATTATAATGGATACATCTGACGACGTAAATATATTGAAAATTCTTTTTGAAGAAGATGATGATGAGTTTTGCTCTTGTATTTGTTAGAAGAAAAAAGAAAAGGCCATGATCAGTTATTTACAAAGAGAAGTACGGAAGGTTATTATGAAATACTAATCAACGGTCATTTGAAAAATAATGAAATCAAATTTAGAGAACCAGTAGTTAATCATAAATGAATGTCATATAATAATTTTTTTTTTTCAAAATAACAAATTAATCGGTGGCGTGAACGTGATTTGACTGCTCTTAAAGCCAATGTACCTTGAAACTAACGCTATTTATTTTACATTGTATCAGCAGCCGCGCGATCTTGGATTGCGTTTCGCGTTCACGATCGCGCAAGGGAAACCGTACCTTTACTAATATTTATAGTGACTATTAATATCTCCATAAAGTGTTTTTATTTAAAAAAAATCAACCTGTTTGAAAACGTAACTAAAATTTTTCTAATCAGATGAATTTGTTGTTATTAATATATTACTATAATATAATAATATATTAATAACAATATACATTAATGTTAATATAATAACTGATATATCATTTATTATATCTCATTCAATATTGATCTAATAAAAACCTATACTTTTAAATTATGATAGGTGGTGTGTAATGATTACCTCACTATTATATCAAATTGTATAGACCTAGAGCAGTGTTTCCCAACCAGTGAGTTACGACTGGTGACTCATAAATAAAATATATATGAAAATAATTTTAGTCGTAAATTTATAAATGCTTATGTTATGTTTTATCTGATACCTCTATGTATGACAATAATATAAAGTTTTTCTAGTATTGTAGATTCTACAATGTAAAATATAGGACATAAATATCAATATATTTTTAGTAAAATTTGTATTTTTTTATCTTATATATACAATATTAATTACTAATGGTATTGCTAATGACAATTGGTGTAGTATCAGTTGATTTTCCATACAGCTGAGCAATAATTAGTACATCAAGACTACTAGAGTATGTATAAACTAAAAAGTTTTATTTTACGATTAGACACTAATTTTTAAATACTCAAATTTTATGTATTAAGTTTTGATTTTTTAATGGCTAAATTTACTATTCGTAAAATCATAGCTAGTGGTACCAGTTAATCAATTTCATCAGGTAGTTCAGTACTATGACTATTAATAATACTATATTAAATTTTTTTAAATATTGGTGGGGGTAACCAACAAGCAGTACATTTGTGGCTCAACATTACTAAAAGGTTGGGAAACACTGACCTAGAATATCAATTATTACTTGCTTATATAATTATTTATTAATACAGATTTGATTGATCTCTTTGTTCTTCATACAATAGCAATAAATAATACTGTATATTTGAATGTATAAATGTTTGTATTGTGCATTTAATTAACAATGTATATAATAAAGTAAAAAAAAAAAAAATGTTTTCATGTAGTATGCTAATATCAAAAATGCCATTGGATCTTACTCTTACATAAATGAAAATAATAAAGTGGCAGATCCATCATTTTGCACAGTACACTATAAAGATGGTACAGTGTTTGGGTTTAATGAAAGCTATACTTTTGATGGAGAGATAATACAAGGTATTTGTAAATATGTTTATTTATGTTTTAAGTTTTATTTAATTATTTTAAATATTTGTTTCTAGAATGTCTGAACATCCCGATAACAGATAATGTAAGGAATAATACATTTTCCATAAAAAATTATTTAATTAATCAAAACAAAACAATACTGTTTTCATCGTTGTTGAAAGCCAAACTTAAATTTGCATTGAAGACTGTAAACTTTAGGGTTGCTGGAAAATATTCACCACCTGATTGTTACAAATTTGATATTCAGGTAAATGTGAAGTTAATCAATTACTTTAGTATATTATGTTCAGAAATTATATAAAAGACCATCACATTTTGAAATAGAAATATTAACTTTATGTTTTGGTTTTCTTTCAAAATTGTTTGTATAAAGAGAAAAAAAAGTGTTTTGGATTAATAAATAATATTTTTGTACATTTAACAAATTTAATTATAGATAACATTAAACAATGAAGATATGGATGGACAAGTTTTAGTGGATCTGGAAGTGAATCCTTTTAGATTAAATTGTAAAGGAGATGTAGAATACATAAGTAAGACAAGTACATGTAAATAAATATTAAACTTTATGGTAAATAAGGTTTACTATTAATATTTTATATTTAATTTTAGCTGATAATAAAGTTGAATCATTTTTGAGAAGTCTATTAAATTATTTTGTTATTATAATATGCACAGTCTCAATGATACTATGTTCAAGGGCAATAATTAGAGCCCAGATATTAAAATTTGTAAGTGTTGCTGATTTATTTGCTTTAAATATAATTTATTAGGTTTTTTTAAATTTATGTTGTTTGGTTTTTGATTTTAGGAGACTATGAGATATTTTGAAGATATGTTAAAGTCAACATTAAGCCATCAAGCACGATGGGCATTTTGGAATTTTTGGTATATTATGATTATAGTTAATGACATACTTATAATATGTGGTTCAGGAATAAAAGAACGTATTGAAAGAAAGGTAAAAATAATTATATATTCTTGCTGAGTAATATTGCTATGATAATAATTAATTATTATATAAATTTATTGTATACATACAAGTTATATAACTGTAGTATTACATTTATAGCAATTCATTGGAGATCAGTGGAATTTATGCAGTGTATTACTAGGCACTGGTAATTTACTTGTGTGGTTTGGAGTCCTAAGATATCTAACATTCTTCAAAACATACAATGTTTGTAATGATTACATGTTAATTTTAACTGATTTCGTAAAAAAAAATTTATTTCATTACATTTAAATATCCTCAGGGTGTAATATTAACTTTAAGACAAGCATTTCCAAATACTTCAAGATTTATTTTATGTGCGATTCTATTATATGCTGGCTTCACATTTTGTGGCTGGTTAGTATTGGGACCATATCATATGAAAGTAAGTATTGACATCTATTATTTGTTATAAATTTAGAAAAGTCAGAGCAATAACTTACTGTTGATTATACATTATATGTGTCAACAGCTGTACTTAATATTTTTTTAAAGATATAAGTTATATAATAATAATTGATTGAATTATAATTATACCCATATTTAATACATTTTCATCCATCCATCTTTGATTTGATTTCAAAGAAAACTTAATAATTTTCAATAATTCAGTTAGATTTATTATTTAAATATATAACTTAAAATGTGACATGAGTAGTATTAAAAATATTTTTGTTGAGTTAAAATAAAGAAATTTTTCTTGTTTTTTTTTCAATAGTAAAAACAAAATTAAATGTTAAATTATTAATATTTTAAGTACATTTTATAACATTTTAACTAATTGTTTAACTCTTCGTGGAGATAGTGATTTTATTATTATTTTATAATTGTAATATCTATATTTTAATGCAATAAAATTTACCTTGTATATCTTACTTACCAATATCTTATATATATATCTTGATAATTTGTTTGTAACAAAATGTCAAAACTTTATTATTAAATTTAAACATTATGTTGTTTTCCATGTAGTATTAGTAGATAATTTAAACTATTATATACGATTATAACTAAATATAATTTACTTATTTTTATGTTTAGTTTCGATCATTGGCAAGTACATCTGAATGCTTATTTTCTTTAATCAATGGTGATGATATGTATGCAACATTTACAATAATGGCTACAAAATCATCATTACTGTGGTGGTTCAGTCGTTTATACCTATACTGCTTCATAAGTCTGTTTATTTATGTGGTTATAAATTTGTTCCTGTCTGTGATAATTGACTCGTATGAAACAATTAAGGTAAATAAATAAAGAATAATTATGTATTAAAATTATTGCCAGTTATTTACAATTTTACACATTATGGTTTAGTAGTTTTTTCAACGATTTTTCGTGTTTAAAGTTTTGAATTGCTTACAATCAATTTCAATAATTACAGAAATCTTGAAAAAACATTGTTTGGTTTTTTATAACATGTACAAGAACATTTTTCAAATGTTTTTTTTATCATTAATAAACTTACTATAACTTAGTTATTTATTTCATTCTTAAATTACTTAAACTTTTCTTTGAGTTAAAAAATTAATGAAAAAAATACATATTTTATAATTTTTGTAGTGCTAAAATCTTGGTTGTGAACGATCATTTTTGTTTTAAAAATATTGAGTTTTTGTTATTTATATTTTTTATTTTATGTGTGCAGTTTTATTGTGTTATTATTAAACGTGTGCACTTATTTCTACAGTTAATTTATTATTATTCTCGTATTGCTTATATTGCTAAAATAACAAGTTATTTTTATATATTTATTTGTATCTGTCTACTTATTTTAATCATTGTTTGACCAAAGGGCCATTTGTTACTATTTATATTAATACTAAGCCAAAGGACTTATATTATATTTTTCTTACTGTGTTACTGTCATTTATTTATTGTATTTTTATTTATTTATCGCAGTACAACGATATAATTACTATTGTATAAAATTGATTATCTTTATTTAGTTATAATTTTTCAGTAGTTTTAAGTACCTAGACACAAATACACATAACAAATTTACAAAAATTACCATCACATAGCTCACTAGTATTTGCGCGGCGATACCAGCCACTATTAGCTGAGCTATACAATACTATACACCAATACATTTGATCAATCGGTGATAAGTCACTTAAAAATGGATGCAAAATCAACAAGTGTCTGAGATACTTTCAGTATAATTTTATGCACTCCACCCTAACACAATACATTTATTTAACATGTTAGATTTTATTTTAAACTTTAAAATATTTTTATAAATTACTTTCCTGAAAGAAAATATTCATAACAAGTTTTAATAAGCATTAATAAGTTAAGATGTTGAATTGTTGATTTTGTAAGTAAAATTTTATTTATTGTTATTTTTATTAATAAATTTAAAATGTTTTTTTTCAGAACCAATCCCGTGATGATTTATCTAAAACAGACCTGGAATTGTTTATGACTAAAGGTACATTTCCTACTTCCACATTTGATATTACAGAAGAAACCGATGAGTGGGCACACGTATCTTTTGCTCAGACTATTAGGGGTGTATTTTGTAGTCTTTGTATGTAAGTTTAAGTTTATTATAAGTTTGATTCAAACAAAGAATACAACTAATAAAATCATAATATTTGAATTTTAACCGAATTAAGTACAATAATTGACATAATAAGCAGCGTTACTTAAATATAATAATGATATTTACATTGTTTGTGGCAAAACAGTAATCTTATCTTATTAAATCATTTAAACTAGTTTTATTTTCAGCAATTTCAAAAGTTTTCGCCAAACATGTATGTCCATAATATGTCAAAGAAGCCGACATTTAATAATTTAGTACAAAGTATGATTGTGTTTTTAATTTTACGTTTCCGTTACCAATTTAATATCAATTATTTAATTTCTACACTTTTTTTACACTTTCGTTCTCATGTTTCTTATGTTAATGTATTACATACATATTATAGACTGATTCACCGTGTATTCCTATATACCTGCACTTCACTCGTATTATAATTATGAAACTAATGTAATCACAGAAGTCAGTTATACTGTACAACAATAAAAACTACTGTTGTAGGTATATTAAATTGTTAAACTCAATGTTTGTTAATGATATTTATGTTTGAAGTTTAAGCCCATGTTTGTTATTGTTATGTTTGATAAACATTGTAAGGACTGCTATAACATTATTTTTATGAAAGTCATCCTATAAAAGTCAATTATTGCAAAACCAAAACATTACTTTATTATTACTTATTATTTATGTGTAATATGAACTGTAATGTTTTATAACATTTTTATTTTTATTATAATCATATTAACTGCTATAAATCAAATCATGTACACATTACTATACTATGTTTATTATTATAATATTAATATTAAAAAATACTATATACACTGATTGATTAATTTTGTCTATTTATTGAATTATCATGGAATGTTCCTATGATTTTTCGATCAGTTTAATAAAACGTCATTGTAAAAGATATTTAAAAATTAATTTTTCAATCTCGTTGATCAACAGCTTAATTATTATATATATAATAATTAATAATAATAATAATAAATAATAATAATAAATGCATATCCTGAAGTTTTATTATATTTGTATAGTCAAACCGGTTTCAAATAAAAAATTCATTGTCTGATATATACAAAGTCAAATTATAATAATTAACATATCTTATCATTCAATATTGTACGTCTGAATAATAGAAAAATAATCATGAAATAAAAAATTAAACCATGCAGATTTTTCTAACCACAAAAAAGGCACAAAAAAATGTAAAAAATTAAATTTCAATTCATTGGTAAAAAGCTAGGAATTTATTGATGATGTAAATATTTTATGTCATTAGTACGTTTTGTATTTCAGCTGATCGAAAAATAAACGCAGATAATAGGTGCAGCAACGAGATTATTTTTTAATTCCTTCACAATGTTATCCGATACGAAGGAATAACTGAAAACCATCAAATTTCAACCAACAAGCGATTTTAATTTTTTTTTTTTTTTATGAAACGTAATATTGCAAGTGTACTGCGCGACTAATAACAATTATTCGATTTTCGCTAAACATCAGTTCTCTTTATAAGTACTGACGATTATCTACTTTTATCCCCGAAGTATTGCCTAGTTATTTATTCTTTCCGTACATTTCATGACAGGATAAGTGCTGCATATTTTGTGATCGATCGCGATTGCGCGACAATCGTTTTATCTGGCCACCAACACATCGTCAGCGTTAGATCCGATTTTCGATCGCAACGTGTTCGAACGTCGGGCACCGCTTTCGAATGTACGCGTTACCGCCGTTTACGTGTTCAACAAGACGGGGGTCGAACACGTAACGGTTGACGTTAAGCCGCGTTCGCACTGGAACACGCGCAGACCGAGCATGTGCGCTCACGGTGTGCGTCTCGCGTGCTCGGTGTAGACGCGCACTTGGATTGTGTACGATACCGAGCCGTGAACGTTGGTGATCGTCACGTAACGCGAGCCGACCGATTCGCATTCGCAATTCGTAGCACGCACGACACGAGCGTACGATGTGTACGTGCTCCGGCGCGGACGCGTTCCGATGTGCCCACCGGCCGTACGCGACCGATCAGCCAACGGGTTTCGGAATGTGCGCGGGACAACGCGGTGTGCGCCCGACCACCCGGTAATACGTACCTAACAATACGTTTGCGTGTACGTCCAGGGGCGTAAAGCGGCCGGTCTGGGGAATGGAAATCGTCCAGATGCCATCGACTGTTTTATGGCCCGATCGTTGTGTGATTTACAACGTTTGTAAACGCGTCCGCGCCGTTTGTATCTAAACCCAAATACCTGTACGATTATTGTATGGTATTGATGTACAATGTACGTTTCGTTTCAATAGAACACAGTACGAGTATAAGAAACTAGAAAACATCGGGTGTAAAATTACATTACCTACCTATATTACATCTATGTAGACGTCGAATCTCGACGTCGGCTGTTTATTTTTATAATCCGTATAACTTTTTGTACATTTTCATACTTTTATAATCTTAACACCGCATTTACTCTGTAAGAACATATTTAATAATTTTGCCGCGTTTCGGGGGGAGGGGAGGGAAATTTAATCCCTAAAAGCCCCCTTGATTACGCGTCTGGGAACATCCGTGATCAAAAATTAATAAATATCAACAAATGTTTGAACAGCTGACTAAACCCCCCTCTCGCATTACGCACGGTCCTGCGTTCGAAGGAAACAGCAGTAAATGTCACCCGGGCCTCGGCATAAATATCGTGCGCGGCGATGTCGGTACAACAAGATCGCGTGCGACGGTAAAAAGGTGTACGCGCGGACCGGTTCGCATAGACGCTTGTGGGTGCAATAGAGTTTTAGCACTTCAAGTGTAGCACTCCTGTTTTGTTTTTTCAGATCTATATAATCTATAGTAATTACAGTTAAATAACATTTAATTTAATTTTCAGCAATTTCAGCACCCCCAATATTTGGGCTCTAGTTGCGCCCATGCCGGTTCGTCTGTTTAGTACGTTTGGCTTTTCTACGAACGTTATGTACGGTTGTTGTTCCGTCGAGATTGGACACACCACCCGGTTAAATGGTTGTTAATTTTTTTCGATTTTCGCGGTTCGCTTTGCTGAAAATCCAAGTGCACAATTGTCCTACGAACGTCATCCTCTTTTTTGTTTGATGCTCACGTATTTAGTTCGTCAAATGCGGTTCTCACGAATACGGTTAACTATTCAATATGTAAATACAACGTTGTAGACAAGAAGTTAACGAAGGCGATCACGGAGAATTCGAATATTTATATATTCAGTGTGTCAGCAATTCATACGTATCGGGAATCCGTTGTTTCTATGTAAAATGGTTTAGGTACAACAATTATTCTCAATTGAAAGAATAGTGACGGGGAACGTTCGATTATATACCTGCTTTTTTGTTGATAACTTCAAATTTTACCGATTTTAGAAACATATTTAATTAATAGTTGGACATTCATGGTTTAAGTGATTGTTACTAATATAATATTTAATAGTTACTTTTGTAGGTTTGTTGTTTTAGCAGCTTGGTGCAATACAACTAATGTTCTAACTTAATAATACCTAATAACATAATACGAACATATGCCACGAATTACGATCACCTGCAAATGCTGCTTCAAGCTTTCTTTTACCATAACATTACATTTAATCGTTTCAATCGTAAATATAACTTTTTTAAACGTAAACAGTGGCGCCGAACACGATCTCAGATAGTTCAATTGAACTGCTTAAAAAATTTAAATGTTAAAAAAATTAAAATTAATTTTTTTATATATTACTTGACAAGTATTTTCTATTTAAAATAGTATATTAAATAATTAAATATTTTTACTTTAATAATTAAAGATGTTTAAAAAAAAAAATATTTTGGTATTTGAATGGGTAGTAAATAGGAAGAGGTTGGTGGGTAAATCTAATTGTTTGAACTGGCTGTCTCAATTTCGTTTCACGCTACTAAACGTAAACATATGCACGGTAATGTGTGATGGAATTCTTAAAAATATTACTCGTCAAGTCTATTCGACTTGAAAGCAAATAAACAAAGACATTAATTTTCGTGACTTTCTAAGGTAATAACGCCCCGCTTTGGTTCGGTCGAGTTCGTGATCAAAACTGTCTTTACGCGTAGATTTACGCTAATTTCGATAAAACATTTTTGTAGCACGCAGTGTTATGTAATATGGACCAAACAAATTTGTTAAATGTCCCTAGGATGAACATAAATAAAAGTAAATCACTAAATTTTTTTAAATTAATCGTATAAATCTATTATATGTATATAACACGGATGATTATATATATATATATATATATGTAGTGTATGAACCATGTCAGTGTTACTTCACATGCTACTCGGCTGAAATTCAACGTCCCATCGCCGTCGTGTTGCGATTTCAAAACAAAAGTAACAAATACAACAATGCAACAGTAATCGCAATTCATCATCGGAAATATATAATATAATAATATATAATACGTAATTATACATAATAAATATCCATACATAATAGATAATAACATATATATATTATGTAATTTAAATATATCATTACATTTTGGTTAGGGGAGGAGGATAAAAAAATACAATTTCATTAGATATAACATATTATTATTGTACGTGTGGGTATGTATAATAACACTAACCCGGCTTCACCTGAAATGCTTATTTTTATGTTAGGTTAGAGTACTATAGCAAATACAAAAAAATATATATAATCGTCGTATTGTTAATCATACAATATCTGTTTACACATGTAAAAAAATATACTTGTAAAAACTTTGATTCTCCTGGATTATTGGGTAATAGAGAACCAGCCAAATCTTGATCTTGAACTTTAAATGTCGACTTAAAGTTACCATGCCTAATTTCTGTTGCACCAGACTATTTCGTTTGAAATGCCAAATATTGTAGACGAATCATGTCGAAAAGTTTTGAATTTTGATGAGAACGATTAAGAGAATTTTTATCGATTCAGACCGGGAAAAAACTTTTTCTCCAGAACAGCTAAGACCTGAAAGTTCTTTTGACAATTTTATCGCATGACAATAGTTACATTTTAAATTAATTGTTTCTGCTATAACGTTCGCGCATCAAAACGTGTTTTTACATAATTAATTTATCGGACTAATTTACGCCTAACAAAAAGAACGTCACCAATCACCGGACGTTCTGTATTAAGTATTGGCATGACGGCGTCGGCGGCGTTGTTAGACGGTGGTGAGTAAAAGGGACGCCTGACTGAGGGGAGAGCACACGTCTGTGTATTTTTTGCCGCGTCACGCCGTAAGTTATTGAAAAATAAACAATTGTAAATAAATTATTATTCAATTAACATGTAAAATTGAAATTAAGCTTAAAACGTGATACGCAATATAATCATTTGTTTATTGAAAAAAAAAAATTGAAATAATCGAATGAGTAGTTTCTAGTGAAATTACGTGACAAAGATTCCGATTTTACTTTTATTTTTTTTTTACCATATAGATTTAACAGATATATAGTATACATATACGTTTTTGCTATATAATATTGTAATTCCACGTGTAACAAACGCTTTTATTTTACGTGGAAAATCTTGTTTAACACGCCGCAGTGGTTCACCAGTTAAAATAAAAAATAAATCGTTCCAATAAAGGCGGTTAAAAAGAAAAATTCGAAACCCTTATGAAGCGTAATTAAGTATTGAGCTTCCGATTAATCAACGCATTGAAACTCTGTAAAGATTTTGTGCCACTCTTTACATTCAAAAATTTACTTATGGTGTAAAATACTCCTCTGATTTTACGTTTAATAATTTGAAGGTCTACAGAAAAAAACGATAATAGTCAAAAAATAAAAATACCTTGTCATTGGTTTTAAAAGTAAATACATTTTTTTTTTTATTAATTTTATTAAAAATTAGTTGCATTAGTACAATCATTTTTTTAAAAGTTATTTCGTATTTTGTGTCTCAATTTTTGAGTTCTGAAACTTTAAAATTACAATACTAAACAGTTTATGAATATAGACTATTATCGTTTTTCTCTGAATTCCTTCATTTTTTTCCCTCGTAAAATGTAGCCGTGAATCGATATTTTTGTAATCATTCAACATCAATAAAAACTTCGATGAAGCTCGCTTATAATACACTCGTGTTAGTTAGTGCAAATGACACATAGTAGGTACACATAGAAATATGCGTTTGCGTTGTAGAACTAACAACTATAAAAACGTAAAAGCTGACAGGTTATCGAAAAAGGAAAAATCATTTTTTTATACATCAGCTACGAGCACGTGAACAACAAATTATATTCTATTTAATGGCTTTGCACGTCCGATCATTATCAAAAACCATTGATCACGAATAGTACTACATGTTCGTAATGAATGCTACTACGTAATAAATTTATAATAACTTCGTAAAAGCATTTTAGAAATATTTAATTTGATTTGACATAATTATATTATCGTGAAGGTAATATAAAGCTGAAACAAACCGAATACAGTAATATTTTTTTTTTAACGTAGAAATGTAAAAAAACAATACTATCCCTATTGCTTGTTCTAACCACCCTCCCGTCCCTCAACTCTTTATTCATGTATACCTCTACGAAGTTCCTTTTTTGATTATGACGTTGCGTACGAACAAATTTTATCTAGCATGCATCATATTCTAAACAGTCACAATGTATAGGTAATCTATACCAGTTCGTGTATAAGTTTACACGGTTTGATAATATATATATATATATATATGTATTTATATTATATTTTTTATTAAGTATATTGTCCATGACATAATTAAGGTGAACCTGCCGTATATCATATTAATGCAAAAGGTCGTCAAACCGAGGAGAAGGGCTACGGCATGGAAACAATAAAATATTAGGAATGGGTATATACGGGAGTACGATACACTAGTGTGTTGCGTGAAATATATTTAAAAGATACTCGGCCGGCCCATCGTGACAGCCCGGTAGACCGCACATTATTTTATATTGCGCTCGAGGACGACCTGACCAAAAATAACAATTATAATAATAAAACAAACATAACGAATTAACAATATAGCACGTTTCTAACTATATAAATATATATATATATATATAATACATTTACATATAGGCACGACTGATGTCTTGTACACGAACAACACGTTTTAACAATTCACAAAATAGTATGCTAAGATATATAATAATAATTATAATAATAATAATAATAAATAACGCTCTATCGATCTAATAAACCATCAGTCGTCATTTACAAAAAAAAAAAAAACAAGTACTTAAATAAAAACATATAATACACTATATTATTGTAAAGCGTCATACGTATTATACCTAATCGTTACTCGTTAAAAAATTAATAAATAAATAATACAAACACATTGCGAGTATACATCTGATTTGTAAATATTTTTATAATAATATGTAGTACAAAAATATCCGAACGCTGTGCACCCATGGATAATACTACTCGTATCTTAACATAGCGAACGGGTAGATCGCGTTTATAAACGATACACAGTCTATACGAGCAGATCCGGTACAAGCCGCGGGGACGACATTATTAAAGGTATTCAAGCTATACTTTTCCGAATACTGTTTCCGTATGGTCTGTGTCAAGTAATATACACAACAGCATCGGCGTTTCAAACGTAAATGATTTTTAAATTTGTTATTTGTTTTCCCAACCGCTAAACGTACCAAAGTGAACCAGCGAGTTTCTTCCGCACCCGACAGGAAACGCAACCCGATCTCAAAATATACAGTTAACCTTGGCCGTATAAGTAACCATATAATCTAACTAAAAAGGTTAAAAAATAAAGAACAATGATGGATGAACAAATTCAATTTAACATGTTCGGTGGATACAAAACCGGCAGCTCATACATAACATACTTATTTTGCATTAAAGAAATTCCATCAACTGTTCCCTGTACAACAGGGCACTTATCGCTTCGTCCGCTTTTCTCGGGAAAAGTGTTGCTTTTGAATCGATTCTTACACGATATAATGTGATATTTCAAAGGAAAAAACAACAGTAGGATTTATTTCGGAATTGGCAACGCGTGCGCGCGAGAAAACAGAATTCACTAAGCCACGGATATTGGCCGGTTCTCCTATCGGAAATCGAAAAAAAAAAATCCACTCGATAACAATCCTAATTCGATGTGTACGGTTGTATCGCGTGTACTTATTTTCCTGACGTAAAAAAGCTGGTCGTGCGGAAAATACCTTTTTACGCGACAGAACCCGTCAGCCATGTCCTTCGATGAAACTCGTACCGTTTCAAATGACAAATCACGCGTTTGCCCTTTCGCGGATCGCAGCAGGCCCTTGGACCTTGCGGACAACGAGAGGTCACTAAATACAGCTCACTCGTCGACCCGTACTCGCAGCATAAACATTCCAACGAAATACTACTCTAATCTCGTATTTATATACGTAGTCAACACTAGGAATTAATGTACCTCAGTGAACGCTTGGCCGAATAAAATATGACGAGGAAATATCTTTTGTCGAACAACTTCTTGACAAAACATTCATAACAATCGAAACATCACGACATTTATCACACACGCAATACAAAAATTCAATTGAAACCTAAATAATAATCATCGTTCCCATACGTCACATACACGCACACTTTATTCTTGGTCATCGTTCAAATACACCGAGCACCGAACGCACCACGTAACACGTACCGTACACGTAACCGTGGTCGCGGATCTCGAGGGCAGAATAATAAAATAACACTGCGATCGGACAACGGTCAGGCAGCAACGGCGAGGGCGCGAATCACGTGCACGTATGCGTAATATACATTGTATATCGCTTTCGGTGTGCGTACATTCAGCAGTCACGCGTTGCGCAGTGCTTCGCATACCTACGTTACTAAAAACGTACGTCGTTGCTCGAATCGGGGAAGGGTCGAGATTGTTGATGGACAGAAACGACTATTCGTTACTACTGACTATTAGACGGTTTTCATCATGCACTACCGACTAACTATTCGACTAAATTTTGCACAACCAACTAATATAAATAAATCAAACTAGTCGACTAATTCGATTAAAAACTAATCGGATTAATTCGACCGAAATTAATTTAATCGTTTTGTAAATAGACAACTGAACAACAACTGAGCATCTACTACAGAATGCAGAGTACCGAAGCCGAACTACCGACTGATTTTAAGAAATTTAAAATAAGCTTCCTTTGTAGTCGATAATTCGTAGTCCATATAAAGCTAATCAAAATGGTCATACAAAATTTATACCGATAATAACATGCACACTATAATATACAAAAGTCTATTATCGGAGTCAATGTTGTTGCGCTATGAATCTATGTATAATAGTGTTTGACATAGATTATATGAAAATATATTTTTAATACCCTAAAGAAATTCCTTAGTTATCATTCAACTGTCTTAATTTAAATGTATTAAAACAGTTTTTGGTGTACGATTTTTATTATTACTAAAATGAATCCAAAAAATATATATTTAGTTAATGGTTTATCAAATAAAAATTAGCCGAGTAGATAATAAGAATTAGTCGAATAAAATATTAGTCAAATGATTACTATAATGCCTATACTTCCTAGAATAACTAAATTAGTTACACAGTACTAAATCGGTAGAAATTAGTCACATCTGTCCACCGATAGTCGCGATCCACAGACAAAAAGTGGCTTCGATCAGAAATAATTGAACGATTATGTACGAAAAAAAAACAAACTTTTATTCAATAATTAACAGAAAAAAAAAGATTTACATACACGGTAACGTTTCCTTATCGTACCAAGTATACAACCAAAAATGTTATTTATTACATAACAATACATGACCAATAGTTAGGTTTACGTTGGTATTCATTGCAAGGGGTTAGTTTATTTTTTTTTACTTAAGTCGGGGGGGGGGGGGTAGCAATAAAAAGATTGAGGAGCGATGCGTACTGACTAGTCTAAAACGGTACGAATACGTAGGCACACGGAATGTGGAAATAATAATAATAATAAATTGTACTCGAAACACAAAGGCAACAGACAAGTCTCAACTCGTGTTATACACATTCGAACGTTTTGTGAGACTTCGCCTCGAACGTCAAAAAGTAATAAACGTTTTGTCCCAAATCGCACATATACACACGTACGAGGAGGGCTACAACAAATGTGTATATCGACTGCGGGCAAATACACACGCGCACTCGAATCATCATCATATTTCATCAACAAAGAAACCGTGTATTACCTACTCCGTTGTCGGCAGCGATACAAAAAAAAAAAAAAAAATCGATTCCTTATGACAGAAAGTAATTTTAGCGTTTCGCGTATCCACCGCGAGTACCTTATTCGCGAGGCGTAACGCGCACTCGCACGCGTGCGCGAGTTTATATTGGGTATGTACACAAAAATAATATTCTTCGACGTCAAACAGCTCTCGTTAGCGTTTCCGTACAAATGTATGCGTTTCGAATACAAATTATTTACACAAGCGTGTACAATGTATGCGTATGCCTGTGCGTACGTTGTTACGCAGTTGTAAAACCGTTTTCGCGAAAGAAAAAAAAATGAACGGTATTTATTACTGTTTATTTCATGGTAATAATTTATAAAATTACTATATCGTTTTTTTAGAAGGCACTACGCACCTATTCATTTTTCATTTCATGTATCGAACTAATGCGATGCATACAAAATATAAATATTTTAGTTCCTAACAGGGGACGAGTTCGATTTTTCTAATTTTTCAAGAGGTATAATAAACTAAAAACAGAAATATCCCGCTTCTTCTGTAGTAAAAATATTGCTCATGTCACATTTTCTGCAGTAAGCTATATTCTGTATCTACGTGTGTTTGATGATAAAATCGAAGTTGATGATAATATACTAATCTCTTTCCTGCAGTTAGCGATTCATTTACATATTTGACGGACAAAGTGGAATGGCAGCAGACGAGTCGAAATTTTTAGCAAAACTATCAGGCTTCGGAATATAGAATTAAAAAAATGTACTTTCTATTGATAGTTATTTGCCATTTTGGAAAAAAAAAACTTGAATCAATATGGAAATCATTTTTTTCAATAGATCGCAAATCGACTGACCCCATAACCGTAGAAGTAGAATCGATCGGGGGAACGAGTGTAGTTGAAAAAATAACTACATACCGAAAGGGTGTAGATATGACATACTTATTGCTCTTTGTTTCTTTTTTTTTCGCAGTAAACATCACTATTATTCATGTATCATAATGTCTGCATTATTATTACACATTTTCACATTAGTCGGGAATAAAAAATAAAACATTTATTAATTGACTACGTTCCGAATATTTCTTTCGGGCATCCGACATGCTAATAATATAATACTGTTTCCTATAACGTTACGAGAGGAGGGGGAAATACATGGAACGCGACACGGTAAATTCCACACGGCAACATATTAGTTATCTCGGAACGACGTTCGGCACGTGCAGTACATTATTGTTAACGTAACACCTATACGTGGGCAGATACTTAAGGTTTTTTATTTTTATTATTATTAGTTTTAGTTTTTTTTTTCAACCGACGAATAATAATAGGTGGTACATTGCTCGAAACGAAATACAAGCGCACAGATATGTAACAAAAGTACAACAAATTCGATTACCGAAATCGTGTTGGAAAATGGTAATCGATTATTTGTTTTCGAGGCAATGATTAATGAAAGTCCACAATTAAAAGTGGTACACTGTATAGTTATTATTAACGAGCCGAGACGTTGCAATAATTATTGTCTTCGACCGTGAAACGCGTGCAGCTAATCGTCAACCGACGATTGGTAACGCACGATGCCTATTCCTAAACTGCGCGTACTATAATATTTTATTATATTCTTAATGCAGCTGTACAACTATGATATTAGAAGACGGAAATTTCGTTAGAAGCGAGATAATACTGCGAATAATATAATAGTAGTTGTACGTATGAAATATGATTTGGTATGTTCACGTTATGATACTTAAAATATCACGAAACAGTCGACGAGCGATTTGCTGGTGCACATTTTTCGAAATTCTCACGCGTGCACGTCATCGCGTTAGAAAAACAGAATAACGTCATGATATCGATTGGAAACACCGAGACCAATGCGATCCGACTGCGAACGGAAGAAAAAAAACAAACGTGTATCACTTCTATACGCAATAATATAATACTCCACTGTCGAGCGGGATGTGTCGCACGTTGAAAATAATATATCTGGACCAAAGATGAGAAAGAGAGGGTGAGGAGGAGAAAAGTGGAAAAACAACACGTTCACAAAGGCACCGAAGCATAACGCGTATCGAGACGCATGTTGTTATTTGAATTACATAAACTGTACGTAATGTATTTATTTGCATTTCGTCATAAAATCGACTCGCTCACGATATTCGCTAGCCAATAATAGTCGACTCGACTTGATAAGATTGCGGAAACGTGGCACCCTTGCCTTGCACTTTCACTACAGTGCGTGCATTCTTTATTCCGCCCCACGTCCACGACACTACATAACAACTATGATTATCGCTCGTACACGACATATTGTTCTGTATTGTTATCGTACGACTTTGACACGGTCGGTGTTGCGTACCGCCGCGTAAACATGGTATCACGATTCTCTTCCGCAACAGTCTGCACACCATACACAGTTATTGTTGTCTCTATGAACAAGGTTGATGCGTATTGTATAAATAATGGGAAAACATCTTTGCGTACATGATAAATGAATCGTTTAATCAAATAAATAATACGACATCGTATCCATCTGCGTAAACACCTAACCTAACGGCTGAACAGGAAATCGTTGCAGTCGTCGTTTCGGCGTACACGAGGGCAGCGCATAGGAAAAACTAAATTTACGGTTACGTAACACATGTATCATCGTCGCTATAATATACTAAGTATAGTAAATACACAGTGAAATATAAAGTACTCGTATCGTTGGGTACATCACAAGTCTGGAAAATATATTTACCGCGGAACGGTCTTCGAAAACGACTGGCAGCCGGTTTCAAAGGGCAGGCCGTTTGCGCGGTAACTATCACGGCAGTGCAGTACCAATGGTGTGAAAACAACGTTCGAGATTGGCCGAGTCCGTGGGGTTTTGAAATCGATTGCGAAAAAAACGATAAAATACTTTCCAAACCGAATATGACTACTGTATACGTCGCGACCGCGAATCGAAACACTACGTCGTCGCTGTATACGGTAAACATGATAATACAAAAATAATACATAACCTAACATCGAAGACGGAAATAACAATATTATAGCTAATAGGTACGTCGACCGCGCGAACACCATCATCGGTACGTCGTAGTGAACAGCGTATAGACGGTGGTACTCTTCGAAAGCACGTCACAGCGGTTAGCAATGAAATTGAGGTAGTGGGAAGGGGGTAGGGATGAGAAGGAACGATTAAGGGTGGGCAGAGTGTACGTCGACTAGTGCGACGGTGTGTTGAGTAGCTGACTGGCGACAACCAGGGGAAGGGCAAGGGACGATGGCGGCGGAGACGGCATCGCACGCACGACGAGTTGATGGGCGTGTATGTGGTGGTCGTACGCGAACGGAACTGGTAACGATGAACGGCGGACAGCGGTGGCGGCAGTCGTTCTAGTCGCTTGTCAGGTCTTTGAGCTCCGTGTAACCACCGCACAGTTTCTTGCACAGGGCCCGGTCGGTCGCATACATCTGGTACCGTTTCTTGTAAACCGCGAACCTGGACAGACCGAAAACAAAAAGAAACGTCCACCGTTCCGGCATTAGAGTACGATGGAAAGGGACGGGGATTAAAGGGGTTGTACGTGAGCCGGGTGATCGTGAATTCTACCTCGAGCACCGTTTGTACGCAAGATTTAGGCGGGTACGCGTGAATTCCGCACCGACGTAAAAACTATTAGGTACTTACCCAAAACGGCGTCCCAGTCCCATTGTCACCCAGATTTTTTCGCGTTGAATTAATAATAATCGAATCCGGCTTTTCCCACGGGGTCGCATTTGTAATCGAATATTTTCGTTTTATTAAAACAATAGGATATTACGCGAATTGACTTATTACTGTATTTTAAGAGGAACAAACTTTCAAGGGAAGTACGTAGTGTTAATAAAATACTATACATCGATCGTCGAAGCCTCAAAATTGTGACTAACTTTGTTAGTCAAGCAATGTTCGTGTAAATGTTTTACTTAGTCGGAACTGTTATCCATTACGAATATTTTTTTTTCCATCGAGGCAGAATTCACCACATGCGCCTAAATCAGAAGTATAGAAACATTTATAGTGGGATTTATAGAACACATTTTTACAACCTGTTGGAAATTTGCAAACACTTTACGAACTGTATATCTGTGGTTATTTTTAAGTTTTTAATTTTCTCCGCCTTAAGTACTTATTATTCTCGACACCTTCGTAATTGAAAGTGATTTCGAAATGACATTTCCGTCCCTGCTAACAACATATTATCACTGTGGACAATGATAAGTGAATTAAATGATTCATTTCATTTTTTTTTTCATTTTTGACGCATCTAAGTTTCTTTTACTTTGACTCCAAAGTGAAATATTTTTTTTACATATTATATAAGAAACTGTTTACTACATCATGTAAACACCCGATTAAGAATAGTACACCTAAGCGAAAGTTATCTTTAAAGTTCATCTCCCGTGTAGTTGGCATACTAATTATTGAGTTTAAAGTCTTCGGTTGACTAAATGTGAAATATTTTGAAATTTTATATTCATAAAATATTCATATTTTCTTTCAATTAAAAATAAAAGTATCGCAATTTTAAAATAATCCTATCAGCTATTAACGTTAATTTAAACTATTATTATTCGTATAAGTGCTGTTTTATCAAATATGCATGTAATGTATAAAGAACATGGGCAGATATTTTATTGAATTGAATGAATAAATAATTATTAAGACAAATATAACAGTAATAATTTAATTTTGAATAAGGTTTTAATTTTAAAGGGCTAATCCCCCGCCCCTCCCCTCGATTTCCGCCTTTGACAAAGAAAACGAATTTTGGTGTAATGGCGTTCCTTTAAAATTCATTCCTTCATTTATAATCCTGAGACAGGACATATTTATAACTATTCTTAATATACATATGGATGAATGTCAGTTCACTGATCCAAGATTCTAAAATCTCAAATCTATTTATCTAGATTTTACTATTTTTACTCGAATATCCTTTCACATGACTAACAGAAAATTGAAAATAACATAAAAGATTCCGTTCGGTAAACTTTTATTTTTAAAAATTAGTTTTAATCTTAAAGTATTATTTTTGTGAACATTTTTGAATATAACTATAGTAGGCTCAGTTCCGCAAAAACCGGGTGTGCAGAGTGTGCCGTGCACACGAACCCCAAGGCTTACATACATTTGGAGGGCCCCCTAGTTCCAGCTTATAATAAACTACACTTTACAAACACACAATTATTTAATAATATTATATTATTATTTTGTAATATAAAGTAACTTTTTTTAAAATTCAGGTAAGGATGTCATAATATTTTAGAGTAATATAATATTTATTTAACAATAAGTCCATTGAGTATTCGGGTAGACATACAACATACCTACCTAAACTACTTAAATAAATTTACTACATAAATATGTAGTGAAGTATAATATACAACAGTTGTTGGTATTTAATTTTATATATATATATATATCATACACTAACTGATATGAAACGTGTTTTAAAACCTAAAAAATTGATACTTATAAATAAGACGTACAACAAAAATAAATCCTAGGAAAGGGCCTAATATAATTATCGCACACGAGCCTCCTTTTTTGTAGTTGTTGCACTGAGTAGGCTACTAATTTTGTGTTTTAATATATAATTTTAATTGTTTTATTATACGATATATTGTTCCAGTTAATTTAATAGAAGATAAGTTATTAAATATTTAACATTGACCTTCTTTGAAAATCGTGTATCGAATATGATTTATCATTGTCTCCAGACGTTTACAAATAATTCAATTAACATAACGAAGGACAAACTCTAGTGTCTTGCCAGCTTTTTCAAAGTTAAATTAAAAAAAAACACTGATTGAAATACCTATTGATAGTCATTATATTGGAATAAAAACAATTGTTTTATTAATATCAGGATGATGCTTAGACACACTATAAAATTGAATAACTTCGATATATAAGTTTTTATCAACTAAAGCTGCTAACTAAAGGTAATTCGAGTAAAAGTAGTAAAACGGTATATGAAGGAATTCAAGTAATTTTCATGAAAAAACAATAGGAATCAATTATTGTACCACGCAATCTATATAGTTTCAATGCTAGTATCCACGTAAACTATTTTTCATAGGTAGGTAAATTGTACATCCTAAAACGGTTTGTTGACCCATGGCACCAAATTTTAAATTTAAATTAATTATTATTAAATTAATTTTAAAGTATAAATGCTTGGTTAACTCAATAACTTCTTAATGGTTTATTAAATACCTAATACACCCTTTATAAATATTTAACGGATGGTTAAAGTTAGTAACTACGGTAAGTTTAATCCAGAACGTATTTCGGTAAATCCTAAATTTTTCCACTCATACATAATTGATTTAAATCGAACGTGAAATATTTTTAAGTCTTCCGTAAGTGGTATTGATATTATTGGTAGACGAATAAGTCATGTTCTGATTTCGGTAGATAATCGAAAACATTTATTTAGTCCTATGCAACTGGTATTAAAAAATCGCAACGATTCTAAAATAATTTTCGTTTTCTAACGTCTCGTTTAAAATGATATCTGCTAACGCCAGCATACCACTTGTATGCTAGTATACTAGTCACTGTACAACGTATTATCCTAGTATAGTAAATACTACAAGGGGAACGATGGTATGTTGTATGAAATACTTATCAAACTATTAAATGTACAAATAAGATAAATACTATGTATAAATTAATTATTGTTACATTACCTGATTATGACGGCTATGTAGATGTTGTATGCAACGAATGATTTAAGCCTTAATGACTCAAAACGGAAATGGTGCTTTATTCACCAAACAAACTACAAGCATGCGTGAAACTATATCATTAGGTATGAAAATATGCATTGTTATTATTGCATATTTATAGTTATACACATTAGTGAAATAAATGTATTTAAACAAGCGATAGGATTTTAAAATTTCGTAAATACTCTATATAATTTTAAAAACATAATTACTATATATTGTATTGATAAAAATGAAATTAATTACATATAATATACTTGTAAACCGTATAGTAATGAGTTTGTAAAAACCATTACATATTATGTGTAATAAACTAAAACAAGAATTGTCAAAATTAACATGTATTTTGAAAAAAAATAGTAAAAAATACGTTGATGGAAGTACGATGAAAAGATTTTTTTCTTTACGTAGACTTAATGTTCTAGGGAATGAAAAATTGGATATTTTATTATTTACGATCAAATCGTTACTTGATATTGCAGGTAGGCAGAGGTAATATGATGATAGTGATGCAAAAAACACGCAAAAATAAACATGTATGTGTTAACCATTTCAACACATTATGTGTATATATGTATGTATAATAGGTATAAACACGTCTACTTATTATTTTATTTCGATAACAGATATTAAATATATTTATAATACGTGTAATATAATAAAAAATTACTCTGTATAGGAATATTATGTATATTTGTATACATACATACACATACATAAAATATATTATATAATTTTTGATTTTGGATATAAGTTTAATATTAAAACAAAACAAAAAAAAAAAAGATGTACAGATAATAATATACGTATATATATATATATATGTATAATATTATTATTATTATTATTAATATATGATACAATGCAAATTATTTGGTAAACAACATAGTGAGACTATTACAATCGTCCGACAAAACATAATGTCCAGGAAGTCGCGCGTATAAAATAACATTATAGGCGATCTCTCGTTGGGCATATATTTAACGGACCAAACTACGCTACATGTATATATTGGTATTATTATAGGTGTACACATATACATACACTATGTACACACTATTATGTTAAGAGGGTGAAAACGGATAAAAAAAAAAACACATCAAACTTTATACTACAAAGGTTAACGGTAATAATCAAAATACGATGGGAATATTGGTTCGGTGGATGATCGTCGTTAATTTTTTTCTACAATACAAGCACAACGAGTCATATTATCATACATGCGAACTGAGCAGGTAATGATTTAATATGGTTCGGTTCAATGATGTATTATATTGTACCAATATGTATCTCGAACGTATGTATATCCGGATATGTAGATATTATTATTATAATTTTTGAACATTTGTCGTTACATTATTATTGTAATTGTACGGCGTACTCCACCGAACCAATGTGATTGCATCATGTTTTGTACAAAAAAAAAAAAAAATGTTAAATAAATATGTTCGTTCTCTAATAGATTACAGCTATATACTAAACTAAATTAAAATGAATAATGATTATAGCGAAATAATAATAATAGTAATAATATTAATAACAAGGGAGGGGAAGGGGTAGACGTTACGTATTACAGGCTTTTGATAAAACCACATTACATGGGCAATAATTAATAGATACAAGATAAACTTTTTAAAATTATTAAAACATTATACGTTTAACGTATAACTATTGGAAATAATACTAAATGTATAATCCTACAACAGTAATAAAACGTGCAGATAAAACAATATGTATAATATATAATAATATACAAACTTATATATTTGATTAATATATTATTATTATTATTATTATTAAATTAAAAAGTAAAAATGGTAACATAGCAAGCAGGTACAAGTCGGTGCGCAAAATGTTTACTGTTTCTCTTATCTCTTTTGTTAAAAAAAAGTCCTATAAATATATATATGTATATATTTATTTAAATAATAAATAAATTAAATATCTTAAAGCACATGTAACGCTAATCGGTTTATGTTACGATCGTATTTATAATTATAGAGTAAAACAACGAGGCACGTTATGAGTTACGTTCAAACAATATTTATGTCAAGATAACACAACGACGGTATTTACTTTTTTAATTTTTATTACGGACTATATATATATATACATGTATAGATGTAAAGTGTGTATATTACACAGCAGTATAAAATATTGCTGTTCATTCGGTAGAAATTTTTTGAAATATAATCTATAAAAAAATAATAATTCAACAAATGTAACGGTACCTGATTTGTGTTAAATTTTAACGATAGCGTAATTAGTATTTGACATTGCGGAATAAAATATGTTGCATAGTAACAGAATGTGTGAACTTTCAATATTTAATCTCATTGAAAACGATTACAAAGATAACTACGCTGTAATAACTGGATCTAAGCGAAAGGAGAGGGTTTTTGTATGGTCATTCTGCTTTCTACAACCATGTATATATTATTGATTTTATGTTTATAAATGTGTTTTTAAAACGACTACTATAAAAAAAAAATTACGAAATCGTTGTACGTGTTACAATAAAAAGCATTTTTCATACCCTTCAGTTAAAAATTCCGAATTTTTTTTGAATTAGCAATTCGCTCGCGTTTGTTTTAAATAATTTCTCCGTCCCTCTTACTACCGGTTTTTTTCTGTGGTGCACTACTATAAAATAATATATTGAACCGAAAACGGGTTTATTAAGTGATTGTATAAACATACATGACAGAATGATCCAGCTCATAACGTTAATGATGGTGTTAACGATTGACGATTGACTAGATTCGATTACAGCGCGAAAGTGAAAAAGAACCCATATATATATGTCTTACATGTATATAGTGTACGTGTATCATGTATGTATGTTGTATATGGTTATGTATAATAACAACAGAATTAAAATGTTAATGACGGTGTTAGTTAATATTATTATTTATTACGTGTTAAAATTACTAGGATTCTACCATAGGAACTACTTGGAAGCGGTGTATATTTTGACAAAAACCTATATTTGCACTAGAATATAATAACGGTAGTGCCAAGAAAAAAAAATGCTTGACAATAAAACTAATTTGAGATAAACATTTTCGATTAGTCTTTCACAGCACCATAATTGGTTTAACAATACTATACATTGACCAACCGAAAATCAAGAAACAGATATGTGCCAATAAGCGCAATGTTTGCAGTAATAATATCACGAAACCATAGACTTATTTTTATGAATTTATATTTATATATCACATCCGAAATAATTGGAAAATGTTTTACTTTTTTTTTTCAAAAGAAACTTAATATTTTAACTATTACTGATATAAAATAACTATAAAATTCGTCGTTATCGATACAATGATTTTTAACACGCATTAAAAATATTATTAAATTTAGTTTATGAAGGCTTGTTTTAAATGCTATCTTTAAATTTATGAAAAATAATAATTAATATTTACGCTTAGCATAATTGGAATAAATAAAAAATAAATAAATAATAAAGTGTCATAATAATTATATATACCTAGTAATACATAATACACATAATAATAGTATATGTAAAATATAATCACTTAAAAATATAATAATAAATAATATATCTATACGATAGGATATAAATATTGATGTTTAGTTATGTGTATCCCAGTGGGTGATGAGTGAACAAATCGACCATAGAAAGATAATGTTTACTTATTGTTTAAAATTATTTGGAGTGAATGTCAAACACGTAAGAAAAATAATAAAGAAAATAAAAAAAAGAACGAAACATACAAACCGACTATACGAGGCATGTACACATTTTGTTACTCGTTAGATAAAAGACGCGCAATTTGTATAAATCTCACTAAAACGTGCTAAACTATAATTTAAAACCTTAACATATTACATCACTTTGTTTTATTTTTCAATTAAAATGTTAAGCAAATATACTGTGCAAACAACTCTAATAATTTTGGTTGAATTCACAGCAATACGATTGCTCGAAGGAACTTAAACTCCATTAATTAATAGTTAATAGACTATTTATATAATAAAAAATTAATAAATTCAGATAATAAACTTTAAATCTATCCATAGGTCTTTTCGTTTTGCTTGGTAAGTTCTTTTTTTCGTAGGATATGTAATTTTATTTTACCTATTTTATTGTTATTATTATGATTTTTTTTGGCAACATAAATATTGTATGTGTGGATAAATTAAAGCATAAACACTAACTAACTCACAAATACAAAAACAAAAAAAAAAAAATAAACAAAAAAAAAAAACAAAATAAAAACAAAATTAGGCTAATATATGATAGCATAAAATGAAATTAATGATCAACTAAATAAACCTCTCTGTTAAATTCGTCTGACCTGATAGTTAAGAGATCCATCCGATTTTTCATAAGGGAATGTTCTTATAATTTAACTATTTAATATAACTTCTAAAAATCTGAAAAAAATACAAACATTTTAATTAGTGTAATTTTTAGAAACAATTATCAAAAATAAATAAATTAAGTGCAACAATCGATTTATGTTTTTCCATACAAGTAAATATTACAATGTTTTCCCGTATAATGATAATAATGATCAAATTTTACATGGTTTTCATTGGTTACAAAATCGCCACTACACGAATACAGTTGTTTGAAAAAATATATTCTGAGCACTGTAAGAATTCTTTACAAAAATAATTTTAATGAGTAATAATTTGACTTCTTCATCAATACCAAAAAGCAATGTAAGAAACAATCAAAATAAGGTAATCAATTAGGTAATAATATTATTTAATAAGTCTCAAACAATGATTAATAAAACGTGTCAATTCAAAGAAATTTAAATATAAAGTTTATTTTCATATATGATACAAAGATGATTTTTGTTTATTTCTTAAAATGTCGTTAGCTCTGTATCACGTTAGCGATCATCGTATATGGAACTTAAATCTATTTTCCACTGTTTATCGAAAATTCTAACAAATCAATATATTGTATGATTTATAGTTCACGTTTAAACGCAGATTACAGCGCAAATATTTTCATGAATATTGAAATACACGTGAAACGCACTCACGAATCGGTTGCTACGTACGTAAAACAATGTGGCTCCATTATCTTCGACTATAGAACAATGATATCATAACGGAGCCGAATCGAACGGTATCGTTAGTAAGTCTATAAGAACACAGACATACTGTACATAATTTAATACAGTTTAACATAACGTGCTGCGTACGATATCAGTATTTTTTTTTTTTTTTTTTATATAAAACGGCGTGCGAAATAATTGAACAATATTGAGAGCAAAAAATCAAACTGTACAATAAGTAATGCACAAACTGTTCGCGAACTACTAAAAGATAAAACACGCACCGGTACCTACAAAAATATTCAGTGCTCGTACGCAGAGTGTCATTAGATGGTTTGTAATAACGTAAAACCGACGCGGATATCCGATTGTTGAATTCTCGTTCGCATTGTCTGCTAGCCAAATTGTTTCCGGTAAAACGTTGGAGAAAATCGCGAGTTGTTATGAATTGTATTATAGCCGCGCGGTGTTTGGAGAATCAAGCAACTGCCGCGGTTGGTTCGAAAACGTCTCTCCGGATCATTTTTCGAATAACGCACGTACTTGTTTCGAGATCGGATTATCATAGGACGCATTTGACACGTTCTAACCGTGATACGCGCAATAACATAATTGTCCGTCCGCCCGTGGAACAACGCGTCAAACGTAATTATCGTCCGATTACAATTCAATGTTTTGCAAACGGTAGGTGACTATTCGAATGAATGTTAAACGGCATACTCGTTATTCGAAAACTATTTGTCGCTTATTTCAAACCGGGCGTACGGACGGTCGCAGCCGACGGCTACTATTGTTTTTACGCTGCTCATGCATTTTTCGCCGTTCCGCAGAAAACCGATGGCCGTCAAACGCGCCTGTTCCACGCACGTACGGGAAGTGGTGGTGAGTGTCGCCCTTATTATTTTTCCTGCACGACAACAATAGGTTATACTTATTTATTGTGCATACACGAAAGTACAGAATACATGGCCACCGACGGAACACGGCGAAAAGAAAAATAACCGAGATTGTTCAGCTTCGATAACATTACAATTATTAGCGGAACGACGCCTACGTACAATTATCATATTATTATATGCTGATGAAATAATATCCTATTAAACTTATCGAATCGTATCGATAACATTTGACATTTATTTTATTTTATCTCGCTAACACAGTTTTATAACAATTACATTTAACTGTTTTATGGGTGTGTGAAAAATGAAGGTAGAAACTAATTATTTTAGTGTGACGAGAAGCAAACAAAGGGGATATTTGTGATGCTAAAACTAAGTAATACAACGGTCTCATATTTATTACACAATGCCCAGTGAGGTTTTAGGTAATTGTAATGGAATTCAGAAAGTCCACTAATTTGATTACAATGAATACGCACAATCATTGTGGTATAAAAAATTCTATGTAAACTGATTCCTTAATTTTTAATTATGAGCGATAAAATGATTGGATAATCGTATTCTTTTGAAATTTCGCATTGCAAATAATACGATTTAAGTTATTTATTTTTTGAAATGTAATTAATCCTGACTTTCATTAATCCGTAATAGAGAACTTATAGTTAACGAAATAAATTACTATTGATTCATGTCAGCTAAAAAACAAAAATACAATTCAATTTTTTGATTTTCACCGGATTTCGAAAATGCAAAATGACATATTGTACACTCTTAATCCCTCTTACTGTTCCATCTACGGACTCGTTAGGGTATTCAACAGTAAAAACATCGACACCACCCGTCGCATAATAGCACTTTGAAACTAATTTTATCCATTTACATGGCTACCGTTATAAGGTTTCACAAGAAAAATCGACACTCACCTCACCCTATACATCCGGCCGATATCGTGGCCAGTATTGCAAGTGTGGCGGTCATGACCTGCGTCGCTGACGATACAGTTTTCGTACTGTAGTCGTTGCTGCTAGCGGTGCTCTCTTCCGCGACCGCACTGACCTGCGCCGAACCGACGAACTTGTCCTCGGCCGTGACCCGCGAACCGTATTTTTGCAGGAACTCCATGATTATACCGTTGGTCCAGCCGAAACCCAACTGTACCTCGTACTCACCCCCACTGCCGTGTCCTCCAGTAACGGTGGCGTCATACTGTCAACAAATGTATATATTAAAATAAAACGATAAACAATTATGTGGGATAAATGCAGCATATTGTACGTATAAATAAATAATTAATACATAGAAACCTGTATGGGTAAAATGTCGCAGGCCCATTTTGACATATTACGTTTTTTCGTCTACCCATGCGAGTAGTTAAGTTATACACATTTTTTCCCAAAGAAAGCCTAGGTTTTAAACTAGGTGGGAAATTTCTAATTCTGTTGACTCAACTACGGTTAGAAATTTTACCAAATATATAGATACATAACAATGAACCTTTTTCGATAGACGGAAAACCTTCAAACATTTGTGATATAGCGAAAAAACGGTCTAAGTTCGAATCAAACGGAACATTTTATTTTAGATAAGCTTCCGATCCATCCATAGAATATTTATACGAGAAACAATCTAACCGAGACAAATTGAAATGTATATATTTATTCTAGAATTCTAACATCGAGAATTTCATCAAAGAAATAATATCGTTCAAAAATAAAAAATCTCGACAGTTTATCGATAAACATCAAGTGTACTCATCAAAGGCGTTTTCAGGATTTTTTATTGTGGGGAGGGGGGAAATGAAAATACATTAAAAGGATAACCATGGAGGCCAAGCCCCCATACCCCCTTTTTTATATAAAAACATTATACATTAAATGAGAATTAAAAAATAATAAATTGTCAGTTAAAATATTAAATTTACGAAATAATACATAGTTTTTTTGATTTTTGAACCATAATTTCGAGAACTTGAGAATTAATTGGAATTTCTCTATGGACAACCAACAATTTTAATCCGTCAAGACCATTTTATGAATGACATCAAGTTATGAAAAATATGAAGTTATAATATTAATTTTTTAATTTTTGAAAAAAAATTTAGTATACTTGAATTACTTTGTTTCATTTTGATCAAAAATAAAAATACAAGTCAGTCGTTAGTCGTAACTCGTCAATACAATATACAAGTAGATAAAAACAATTGATAAACATAAATATGTTATCACTTGTATAATCGATGGTATCGTGAAACTAATTTATTGTTTACATTTTACATCAATATAATATTAGGTTACAGATATTAATTTGTAACCGTGGTCTATAATCTGTAATTTGTATACCAATTTCTAGAGATGTGAGTTTAAATTTACAGTGGTATAAAACTATTTTATACAGACGGTATAAAAAAAAATAAATGAAAGCGTTATTTTTAGTTATTTTCAGTAACTCAACTAATAATTTGTTAGTAGTGCCTATAGAATGGATCTCCAATAAAATACAGTATTATTATAAAAATTAAAAATATACAATATAATTATAACCATAATTATTTAGCATTCATATGTTAGAAATGACTAAAATCAATTTATTGTTCTATTATAATATTCAAATACAGTAAAACTCGCTTAAGACGTTTTCCCGCACAAGACGCTATTTTTTGTCGTTCCCTAGACATTTCCTATACTAATCAATGTAAAAATCACCTATTCAAACGCTCGGTTTTTCTCTATCTTATTGGATAAAACGCTCTTTTGTTTAGCAGATTATGATAAATTTTATTAGGTTTGTGAAAATAAAAATAAAAATTTTACTTGTTTACGTGTTTGCAACACTTAACAGAAATTCGAAAAGTATTATCCTCTGTAAAAAATTCTGAAGAAATGTTGGGTTGTCTAAACAAAATAGAAAACTTTCTTGCTGAAACACATTGTCAGCATCGTAAACAAACAAAAATATATCAATTTTTTAATAAACAATAATAAAATATTTAATAACAATTTTTTTTAAATTAAATTCAGTAGCAAAAAATATATGTATACATGTATGTAATTGCATATACATACATAATTTATTAGTGTATTGCCCGTTAAATTATGTTCCCATGTAACCCATATCCCCCCCCCCTCGTGAGAACACCTGTGGTACACATCGTATAAGCAAATAAGTTGTACGTAATTTATACACTCTTCATGCAACTGCATCAAATGAATTATTCAGTATAATATCACGTTGATAAAAAATTATAATATTGAGGACAACTTAAGATTGAACAATATAAATAGTACGTTTCCTAAAGAGGATTTTGATTTTCTTAGTACGTTGTCTCGTTGCCCAAGGGTTAGTAAAAATTTGTCTGAAAATCAATTGAAAAGAACAACTGAGAAACCCGTATGGATCGCTATTGATATTCCTTCGTTTTCCCTCGACTTGTCGACTTTTTTATGTCTCCATTTCGACTGTTACATTCAACGGTCGACCGTAACATTAAACATCCCCACCCTGACTTAGCACTTCACCTGAAGATATACTTACTTCAGCAAGTACTCCGAGTGTAAGTTCCGCTAACCGTAACACTCACCTTTTCGTACATGGCGTTGGTCTCGTTGTAAGCCTTGTAGTTGGACCGCATCCACCGTTCAGCTATCTCGAACGCCAAGTCTTGGGCCCAGCTGTCACCGGAGCTGTCCAGCGACATGACCATTATGTACTGGAGCGGGGGCCACGCGTTGGGGTAGTCCCATTGCTCGCCCGAGTGCTCCAGCGTGGTAGGAATGCCACCCAGGTTGTTCATGATCTGTGTCTTTTCCAGATACTTGAGCGTCCGCGACACAAAGTACTCGGCCTTGGCTGGGTCGTAGCAGCCGGTCCACAGCGGCGATATATTTGTTGGGTAAAAGTAATCGCGTTTGATCTCGTTCAACATGTCGTAATCCAACCACGCGCCTACCTCTTCGTGCCACAGCACCGCTGTCACTGCTTCGATCCACTTTTTGGCGATGTTTTCGTACCTCAGTGCCTTGTCCGGTACGTTCAGGTCCTTGTAGAACTGGCTCAGTATCTTTGCGTTCCAATAGACCAGGGCGTTCAAGTCCACCGGGATGATCGACCGCGTTTTTAAGTTCGTCAGATTACCTGCAATCATACCACGCACACGTCGGTTAAAGACCTGATCAGCTAAACTTGAGTGGCAAAACTATAAGGGGATTTATGCCTGGGCGTAAAACTTTAGAGAGTATAATTTTTCTAGTGTATAATCTATTATTGACCACTACTTCGATATTTTTAACTTTATTACTAATAATATATTTAAAACTCAATAAGTATGATGGTAAGCTCATAATTAGAAAACATTTATAGAGGAGAGTATTTGATTCTTGGTCTACAATAGAGCATAATTTTAACATTTTCTCCGGGCATAAAAGTTCTTAGTTCCACCTCTAAACCTGATGACACATTGAATGGTGAGGTATGTAGGTACACTCATCATTCAACATTTACACACCCACATTGTTAGGAAAATTATATTTTGTCACCACTTATCAATACGATCCCAGATACCTAAGCTCATTTGCACAGTCATTTATGACCTGTTCTCCAAAATGTTTTCGATTTTTTTGATCGTCACCACTATACAAGTATATTCAGTGGCACACATTCAAAAATAAATAGTTGTAGTATATTGAAAGAAAAAATACCACCCACCCACTAAGCCACTTTCAAAAACAGACCCGAAGAGGTTTTTGCCCCACACCACCTTAAATAGAGGTCCAAAACCTTGTAAATAGTTATTACTATAATATTAATAAAATATTCAATTTTTTTTTTTTTTTTTATTTAATCTTCAATTTAAATAATTTAATACTAAGAAATTGAATGTTAATTTAAATAAAATATAGGTTCTTGGGTAATTATTAAATATAATTATATTTAAATAATATTTAATAATACAACATTTTTACTATAAATACAATTTATGTATACTTGGACTCAGTTATAAGCTTTTGTAAACAAATAAAAATTAATATAATAAAGCATTTTATAATAATATTACTGTTATTGGCAAATGTCTTAAATTAACTGTGTTATTATGGATGATAAAATACTCATTAGTATTTTGTCGGTTAACTCTATATAAGGTAATAAACTAATGCCTATATTATTCTATAGTTTATTTTTATTATTTTAATACGTAATAGAATTTTGATGTGAATATTTTGGGGCTAGGGGTCCACCTAACTACAAAAATTTAAGAATAACAGGTTTTACCCTCGAACCTTCTAGTGTGTGCCACGGGGTTCGTTACGTGGAAAATTATTACTCCTTTTAGTAGTTCATTCACGATTACATTTAACCAGATAATCATAGTATTTTCAGTGTTATCAAATAAACTAGATTTTTTTATAATGCCCAACAATCATTAAGTATTTTAGATAAGAATGATATGCAAACAATTATGAATTATATCACTACAGTTTCTAGACTTACGCATTTATATGTATATTTAACAAACTAATGACCAGAGCCATATACTAAATTATTTGACTATATTTGAGGAAAACGTTTCTTATATTAAATTGTTATAGTAAATGAAAAAACTATTTTTACATTATTAGTTTCACAAACTCCAAGCAACTATTTTAAGCTTAAATATTTTTTTATTTTATAGACAGTTTTTATTCACAAATTAAAACATCAAACTATGATACTTACAATAAATATTTAATTCATATACAAGGAGATATAACGTTTAGCTAATTAATTTAAAGTGTAAATGTACAATAAACATTATAAATAGAAATGCATTAAATTCTCAAGCTAGATTTATGTATTCATTAAATGTTAATAATTCTTTCGACTAATTACAAATAATTACATATAGTTTTCAAAAAACAAATACTTTATTTTTAAATCAGAAAATATTTATAAAACCGTTTTAATATTATAAAACTATATTGTAAAAATAATAATGATAATTATAAAATAATATAAACGAATGAGATGTGATATACTTACATACATTAGTAAAAATAATGCAACCGGTTCAAATTTAACTGTTGACTTAAATAGCAATTAAAGTTTAATTAAACATATACACTATATATATGTTAAAGTATATAATATAAAATAATATACAGTAAGGTGTATTTCAAGGTCATAAAATTATATAAACTTAATTTTACCAACAGTTTTTCCACAACGCATACAATTTTCAAAAATCATCAATAAATTAAACTAGTAAAGAATTCAAAAATGTAATTAATTTATACTAAGTAATCGAGATCAGTATTAAAATCACGATTGAAAGATATTCATTCATTTATTCATTAAACTATCGTATTAAATTACTTAAAATTTTGAAATAATAAAGACTAAAATAGATTTAATACAGGCGTTTAAATTAGCACACTTATTTATTTTAATTATAATATAATACTGTTCATATAATTATCTGTCATTTTCATAAAGAAAAAAATGTTTTAAGTTTCAAGTGTTAAATTAAATATTATTTTTTTCATATAGTGTAAATATTTTATTTCTAAAATAATAATTTTCAAGGTTTTTTTACCATAGTGTATAGAGGTAGACATAAATTATTTAACAGCACTTTGACATTTTTTGATAGTAGAGGTGTAAGGTGTATTAATTACAATTGTCAAAAAATTATGTTCACTTTTTATAATATTATAAAATAATTTTTTGATTCTAAGAATACAAATGGTATAAAATTAACCAAACAATTCTAATCGAAAATCAAAATGTCAACAATGCTAATTGTTTTTAGATAAATACAATCCAAATTAAGTTTTTATATCATGTAGCTGAAAACAAATGCATTTAAAAACATACTTTATCTTAATAAATTATTTTATTATCAAATCAATTAGGTTGAGTTAAAATGAATACATTTTTGTTTAGATTCTTAAAAATTAGTTGTTAAAATTGTTAATTTCCATCAAGTTTGATAAAATGTGAAAACCCAACAAATTAAATAATTTACATTTATAAAAATTATATTACTTTAATTATTTTTTTTAAGTTGTCAAATACAATTTTTCAAAAGTTGTTTTCATGTAATTGATAATTTATTAATTTTATAGATAGACAATTTGTTTGTAAAACTAATGTTTTTAGTTAATTTTATTAAGTTCCTGCAATGAAAGTATTTATCTAAATGTTATCACGTACATACCGGAAAAGTATTTACAACAAAAATCTTTAATTTTTTAAATTGAAACCTTTACTTAAAAATATAGCGTGAATTTTTCAAATAATACATTTTATATTTTATATTACAATTAAATAATAACGTATTGTTATTTATTACATTTCTGGCAAACATTTTGCATAGGTTCTATAGGGCAAAATATGAACAAAAATTTCCCATAGAAACCTATATTCATATGTAATATACACATATGTTTATATAAAAAAAAAGAAAAGAAAACTATTCTACATTAAAGAGTAATAAATGAATAAAAGTAAAAGTTCTTGGATACAAATCTCAATGGAGACCACCACAGGTCATGGTTGACCAAGTCATGATTTTATAAAAAAAATTTTTCTTTGATAAAAAAAAAAAAAAAACATAATAAATAAATTATCAGAAAAGAAAAACCAAATGCGTAATATAACCTTGAGCAATGAAAGAAAAAATATCCGGTAGTGTTATAAGTATAGATAGTATCCGCAGTATAGAGTGTACACTGAGCCCAAAACTATTGTTTAAAAATACATTTATGACTTGGCGTTTTAGTTAGTTTATCTAATAGGTGATATCAAATTGGTGGTTTGTTATTATAAACTACCTATAGCAACGAAACAAGACATTTTTTAATCAGTAATTAAGTAAACACAGAAATTTTTTTAGACACGGAAGATAGTTTTTAGTGTTATTTAAACTGAAGAGAAATTATTGCCTAAAAATCATACACTAGTAATTGATTTACCTTTATTGGTTCCATTTAGAATAAACCAACGGCTTGAAAAATCCCACCCAGATTCTGCAGCGGCTTTTAGCTCAGAGTAGTAATTTTCTTTGTCGTTATCGGTCTTGAATGTTTGTGCGCTCATGATATCTTCCCTGTGAAAACGTACAACATGATTATACATATTATAATTACACTTAAGTATTATAATTCAAATATTGAATATCTTATTAATATCTTATTAGAATGTTAAAAATAATTTGATGTTACAGTAATGAAATGATAGTTTTCTATGGATTTGTCTGACTAATATTTGATTATCTTTAAAATTACAATATTTTGAATAGTATAATATATTATAATATTATAATATAAATAATTATATTATTATAATATTTTAGAAATAATTAAAAAACATGTTCACCTGTAGGATTCGGGTCTAGGTCCCGTAGACGAATCTTTATACCTGGCCAACGTATATACTTTGCCGTCCTTTTCTATGTCAACTGTATGGTTTAGCATCCAATAGCTGAATTCTTTTTCCAATATATCAACATTTTCTCTGAGGAACATTGTGTCATTCGTTGCTTCGATGTAACTCTGCATCATCGGCACTAACATTGGTGGTTGAGACCGCATAGCGTAATAAACCCTACCTCCGTTTGGAATATGACCATAGGTGTTAATGATCGATAAGAAGTTACTCAACATTCCCTTGACTGTAGTATACATTTCGGAAAGCAACAGGCCTCTAACGATCCAGTAAGAGTCCCAGTAATAGAATTCACGGAACCGACCACCAGGTACGATTACCGGATACGGTACATAAATAATAGAATAGTGATCAGGATGCAGGCGTACGTCGTCTTTTATTTTCCTACCCAGGAGCTTCCACAGCAAATGTAAGCCTCTGGCCCAATCTTGGAAATGTGGATCCTTAATACCACTAATAAATTTTGGTTCAGGCTTCCAATCTGACGGGTCCCATGCTTCAAATTCACTGCCTTCGCTCTCGAAAGTATCGTTTAGGAAAAGCTCCAATTCTAATTTAGACGGTCTTTGTCCCGTTTTCTTCATCATTTCCAAAAATATGCTCATAGTTTCATTTGGAGAGTGTTTCATTTTCATATCCACAAATGTTTTCGAATCCGGGAATATACTAGACATTTGAATCACGTGCAGTAATGGCCCATAGCAGTATATATCACTGAAATGAGATCATCAAGTTATTATTTATTAACATAAGACCAAATTTAATCGTTTCAACACACTATTTACTATTTTTCGAAAACCATTTAATTTAACTAAATTATTTTAGTTGATCTAGTTGCATTTTAAGCTAATTTTTAACATCATTAAATATTAAACAAATTTTAGTTATTTTGTGTAATATACCTTTAAGTTTAAATTAATAAGTGTTTTATAATATTATTACACAAGGACACTTGTCATTGAAAGTATTGTCACACTTTTCATTCTGATAGATTAAGACAGCTAAGAAATGTGCAAAAATGTACAGAATGTCCTTGTATTAAAGTAATGAGAATTATTTGAATCATTTAATTCAGTAAAACCACGTAAAAAAAAAAGTAACTACATTTTAGTATAAACATAAATTTAACGATTAGAAAAAAAAAGTTAATAACTACAATTTATTTAAAAGTCTTGCAATTAAACTCTCAATTTTAATTAATCTTTATTAGTGTAATAATATATTACATATAATTTACTATAAATAGTAATTACTTCATGCAGGCCTTATAAACGAAACAGTTTTCACGGGGTAGGGGTCACAGTTATGAATATAGAAATTTTACTTCGGTTTTGTGTAATCAATATTTTTAAAGATTTTTATAAGATTTCAGTAAATAAGAATAAAGAAGAATCTTATGTTATTTCAAGATACAATTTACCTATTAAATGCACAAAAAAGTTAATTTTTATCAAGTTCACATCTCAATAAATATTAAAATATAGTAAACAGTAATTCAAAAATGTAATATAAATAGCTCTTTATAACTTATTAGTACACCACGAAAAAATTAATTATAAACATAAAATATAATTTTTTTTTTTTTTTTGGTTGAAACAAAAATAAAATAGAGCTAACGATTTAAGTTTTAACTTATATTTGGGATAGAGGTTTCTTAATTTTTTTGGTAAAAGTAAATTAATTATTATAATATGTATAATAATAATATACTCTATATTAAAATATTATTATCAGGGTTTGGATTTTATAGCATTGAAAAGTACTGAAATATGCATTATAATATGACCACTATAAAAACCTTAAAATAAGTATATCCTAAAAATATAAAAGTATAGTAAAAAAAAAAAAAGTATATAATTAAATTTATTATCTTTTACAGTAGGTTTATTTTATATTTTGAATTAACACCTATAATCTATATTTTTTTTACATGAACTGTTTTGGTCAATAAGTTACTAGAATAAAATTATATATTTTATTAATGTGATAAGAAAAAAATATATTTATGATAACTTAGAATCAAAATTTAAAAATAAAACAATATAAAAAAATCAATACCTTTTTTATAAGTTTTTTACAATAATTACCAATTTATTACTTTTAAAATTTAATTTAAGTATACGCAATAAAATAAAAATGAAGAATAATTCTAGCAGTAGCTATAGCAGCCCGGAAATGATTACTTAATATTAATAATTGAAACCAACATTCTAAAACGCATGGAAAATTTTAATTTTAATAGATAAGTAATATTTGACCATCAACTTAGGAACTAGTTTTAAATTAAATTGAATTAAATATTTAAATAATACTAATGTAATTTTTACAAAAAAAAAAAAAAAATTGACTTTTTTTATTGTTTAATTCTAGAAATTTTAATGAATACAATTTCGCATATAAAACATTTTTAAAACAATAGTTTCATTATACGTTAATAAATATTTTGTTGCAAAATTGGTAAAAAAAACAAATGTACACGTAGGTTTTTAAAAACAGAAAGACAGTTTTATATAAATATTGAAAGTCAAGTAATTAAAAATTAAATTGGAAACTATTGAGGGTGAAAGCAAATAAGTATTTTATTTATGCACTAATTGTATTATTGCTCCTTCATATTAAACATATTTACAATTGTTTTCCTAATCATCAAATGTATTGCTTATATAAGTTAGCCAAGATACATTTATAGAAAAATATAATACCTAATGATCAATTAGACAGAATTTTTTGAGTTAAACTCTTTGTTTTGAAAAATGATAGAACTATAGGATTTTAATAGCCATAAAAATATAATTCAACATTAATTTGTACATGTTCGAGGTCTAAGGTAACCTTGACATATCCAACTAATTTTTCATGTACATAATCAGTCGCGCGGTTTGGATATCTATATAGTAGTTATCAACTGGAAATGACAAGAAAGTCATTTTAAAAACATGACCTTAATTTTTAAGGGTTATTGTCCTTAAATACATATAAAATTTAAAAGGCGATTTACTCACAAGAATACATATATTTATAATTCAAATTTAATTCGAACGTATAATTCTTCACGTGTCCTAATCGCTCAGCTCACTATGCCGCCAACATTCTTATGATATTTTCTACACATTGTGTTGTTAATAAAATAATAATAATAATAATAATAGTAATAACAACGAATTGGCACTAGGTGTGCTATTGCATAATAATATGGTTCGTCTACATGGGTTATGAGTTTAGGATGTACGTAAGGTCACGTCACACTTGCGATGGGGATGGTATAAAGACGTAATAATATATGAAAACGGTTTCGCGAGTGTGCACGCGCATTCAAAGTAGCAAATTGTGTGGTTTAAGCATTGTAACGATTTTATAATTTATATTAGTAGTACTCGTATATATGTATACATGTATGCTACTATTTATATGTGATATGTAAATATTATATAAAAATATAGAATATTATATGCATCATATCGTCACTCTCGCATCGATAAAATAATCCTAAGACCAGATTATTACAAGATATGGATCGGGTGGTAAAACTTTTGAAACTATTTTTATTTTTGATATTATTATCAAATTTTGCCAGCTTATTATCTGAGAATAGGTAAAGAAAAACGGATTTGATTGACATTGACATCAATTAGAACCCCATCAACGACAGGCAGCCATATGTAACTAGTATTTCTCTCTCTCACTCACACACACGCATACACACACACACACACACACACACACACACACACACACACACATACACACACACACACACACGCACGCACGTAGTAATTGACGGGTTGCCAATACACAGCTATTTCGTTAGACGAATACACTATGTCGCGCGCGAGCCACAAGACAAAACGCACACAGGTACGAATAATAAGTAACAGTACATACGAATATAATATGTACACATGCAATTATTATTATTATTATTATATTTTTTTCATGACCCACATCCTAGGTCCGTGAATCAAAAATAACGTTAAAAATAAACACAGCAACGATTGAGAACACGTATAGGTATCGGTTGTATACGCACTTAACGTCTGGAGGAAGATCGTATGAGATAATATCGGAAAAAATAAATAAAAAATACATCACGTTACAATGAATGTGCCTATAAATTTCAAACGGTAACTGCGTGCAGATTTGAAAACGATTCGTTGGCACATGTGAAGGTAGTCTATACCGGTAGGATTTGTTTTATATGACTAATAACAATAATAATAATAAAGCCAGTCATAAACGTAACTTATTATGATCGCTGGAACTAATAGACCGAAGACTAATCAATGGAACCGATTTCGAATAATTTGACCTACACAATTCACTTTCAAATAATATGCTGTGCGACTATTCACAAGCATTAAATTGAATTTAAATAATGATAAAGAAAGAGAGAGAGAGAGAGAAAAAGTAAAAATTATTATCCATATAGCCATATCATTGTATTGATAAATAGTAAATATCATACGTACAGATGACTGGCGTTATAATAAGTATTTTTATTTCAGCTAATTCCACTACTACTCCAGGGTATGCTTTCATATTTTGTTTCACGACTAAAACTTCGAAATCCGCGAATCCAAATCTGACGAACTGCAGTAGTATTTTTAATTTGATTATCGTGCGTATATTAAAAAAAAAGACAATAACAGCAATTTTTAAGTGTCATATCAGCAAGATCAGTGTTACTATTGCTTAGTTATCATAAAAGTGCCACGGTTTTTTCTTCTTTTGGTTACTCCGAAAACCTTGAATGACATAAAATTGAAAGAAAACCCAGCTATACTAGGGTAAATCTTTGTAATCTTGCCAAAATATTTGTGAACACGAGAATAGGAAAAAAAAAGTAAAACGGTATAAATAGACGAGTGCTGAAATCACGCCACAAAAACCGAAAGATACCGTAAAAAAAATATGACAATATTTGTCGTAGATTCTTTAATAGGACTTTCTAATAAACGTAAGCTTTTTATCGGTGCGTAACATTTAACACGATTGATTGTACTAATGAGTATAAAACAGTAATAAGTTTAAACTATGAACCCATATACTTCGAACCTACAACGCTTTACATGAGTAAATAGTGTCCATAAGCCATGGGTAATTAGCATTGGCTTATATTTTATGCGATAAGAAAATTTCGTGATTAGATTAATTACCGATAATTTATGTAGCAATTAAATAATCGACATGTGTTTTTTTTATATTCATTAAGCCTTATTTTTTTTTTAAACATTCTCTGGTGAAACTTAACTAGAATTTGATTATGAAGTTGTTGAGATAACGCATAAGTCGAGTTAAAAATGTAAAAATAGATACGAACAGTAGGTGCACACAGTATTGCGAAAATAGAAATAGGGAGAGAAAAATACAGAAAAATAATATTACTCTACATAGCTGACATATAAGATTAATTTTAGGAAATGTATATTGTCAAGTTACGAGAGTAGCCAATATAGTTAGTTAGTGACGTCAGGGAACCGCTATAGCGTACGTTTTGACGACAACAAAAGCAGATAAAGTACGAATTAATTTACTTTAAATTGGCACCCATCGCCAAATATATTGGACATTTTTTCCAAAAAAAAAAAAAATAACACCAACCAGACTTTAATTACCTACTGAAAAATCGTACGAAAAAATAATAATAAAAAAATCGGTCATATATTATATATAAAATTCACCGAGAACGTGTTTGCAATACGTTCAAGTATAATTTGCGAGGAGTTGAAATTTCAATAGTTAGTACACTAAAAAACAAGTGTCGGCCAAGATAAATATCGTACCACGAACCTTGAATTAATATTTTAATGCTGCAATGCGGGAGCTGGTTTGTATTAAACGAGTTATAATATGTACAGGCAGAGATCGCCTAGAAAGGAGAAGTAAAAAAAAAAAAAAAAGAAACAAAAAGTTAGCAGACAGACAAGGGATAAATAGGCCAATTATCATTAGAATTAAATTTATTCGGCAAAATTGCCTGAAGCTTTAGTTTTTTGATAATTACCGCTGCACAATTATATTGATTATTTTATACTTGTTAAAAATAATGAATTAAAACACTCGATCTCAGAAGGGATAGGTATAAATAATAAAATGTCAGTCATCAAAGAATTACGGAGAAATTTCGTGATATGCATAACACACTATATAACGGGCAGGAATTAGGAAATAAAATGCGATTGATAGTTGGAAATTGCGAAATAACTTCATATTTTATTTATAAATTATAATTTTCAAGATATTATTATTTCACTTTACCGAAAGACTTTGACCAAAAGTCTTAAATAACTTGCGATTAAGTTATATATGAATTTTTAGCGTAGGAATCCATATCAAACTCAAAATGTGCATACCTAATAATTTACAATTATTTTCATCTCATCGGACAGTAAGTACCTACTATCAATTATATTGTTAGAAGAGAGTACAAGTAGTGCAGAATACTTTTCTAAATATGATAGCAAAAAACTACTGTAACATTACGCGAGAGTATAGGAACACAAACGAAGTATGGAAATTTTTTAAATAACTCGCGCAAGGAAGGCCAATCAACATTATTATCCTCCAAATGTTTATAAGGCGAGTTCTTTTTTTTTTTTTTTTTTTTTGGAATTCTATTGAAATAGAAGACAATTTACTATAAATAATATTTATCTAACGATTTGATTCAAAGAAATTTTTTAAAAAAAACAATATACATCAGTTTTAAAATCAATTATACTAAATAGCTTTTGTCAAATTGATGCAATTAATGGAGATAACAAAAATGCAATATAGAGACCTATCTTACCTTTCACATGTGGGCGACAAAGCAACATGTTGATCCGCATCCAAACTCCAACATCCGTATAAGGAACTCATCAGTAGTATTAAAGTTATCATAACAAAACTTGTAAGTACGCCCGCACTTTGAGGCATTTTATATATTTTTTTTCTTAATGACTTTAACGGAGTGAAATAAAAAATAAAATTCAAAAAATCAAAAACTAAAAGTGATCGTAATAATACTCAAAATACGATATTTAAATAAAAATAACACTATCACAGATCAAGATTATTTTCCCAGCAAAACGATGAATTTGAAGCTTTTATATAAATTATTATTTTTTTATTTTATATAAATAATTAATGAAAAAATTAATTTTTGGCCTCGATAAGTAAGTTAGTATATTCTTGAATCCAACGGGGATGAAAATTTTTGTTTTTTCGAGAGCTTACTTCCTTGTAACAATCTTTGATGCTGATTTGCCGGCTGGCGTTCCAGTAACATTGACTAGTGTCTTCAGTTTGCTAACGCGCCGGTGACTCAGTGGCTGTATTCGAGCCCTGAAAACAGAGCAGACAATTCGATGCGATGAGAAAAAGAATAGAAAAAACTAAAATCTAATAAAATAGTAATTATGACAAAAATAACAATAATAATAACAGTACGATTATATTATAGTGTATCTTCTCGACGAAATTAGTTTTATTTTCCCAATCGACTTTCGACATAAAATTCGATAAAATTTTAATCAATAAACTTCTACGTTTTAATATGAAATATATCTATTTATGAACCAACACAATAAACATATGTGTACATATTATAAACTTTTGAGCGTTTCAAAAATTGGAATTTTCGTTTCTGTCTGCAGTTATCCACGGCCACCGGTGGAGAAAATACAGTGCTCGTATGCGCGCGCGCGCACACACACACACACACACACACACACACACCACGCCGGAACAAACAAAAATCACACACACAGAGAACAATATATTAATAATATTATTATTATTACTATTATTATTAATATAATAATTATTATTATTAATATTATTATTATTATTTATTTCGAGACACCCACGCGCACGGTTCCGGGTCGTCGTCAACGGCGCACTCGCAAATAATAATGTTTTCAATCGTGTATTTTTTTTTAAAAAAAAAAAAAAATTATTTATATATGTTTTACTATATATTTCGTCTGTGTGTGGACCTGTGCTTTTTTCGGTTGGCGCAGACACTCCACAGAATCGGCACTGACAGCCGAGTCCACTGCCGCCGTCATCGTCGCCGCCGCGCCATTCTGCCTTGGTTCACTAAATATCCCTACCACCGTACAGCCGACGTCGCGAATTATTATTGTTGCCATTGCATAAATTAGAGGGAGATTGTAATCGCACGCACACTCATACGTAGTACATTGGCACGCGCACTCACACACATACTCGCGTACACACGCATACTCTCACTTACGTTTACAATTACGCGCGCGCGCACGTATACACGCGTACGAGCTCACGCGCAAACACACACACACACATACACAGTACACACACTCGCTCGGTATGGTAAATTCTACACACGGTTATCGATGATAACTTATCATCGTTCGTTATCCGTACAGACACCATATAATTGTTTTGACGTAAAAATGCCGACATACCCACGGTGTATCATCATCGACGAGATGTAGGATGCGAATATTACAAATGTATACCCTGCGCGTCCGAGTCGACTTTTATATTGATGTTTATTAAAACTAATATTTTTACAAGCCAAAAATAAACCCGTCAAACCGTGAACGAGGAACCGAACGCTACACGGTACTATAGCACACTAAAACGGACTGTACGCGCTTGACGACCGTGTACGCTGCTGCGGTGACTCAATCTCGCACCCAGATAACCTACAGGTCGATTATTATAATTGTTATTTCTATTATTATTATTATTCATTGTCATGTAATTTGTATACGATATCTATGGTATTTCGACGGACTTGTCATTCTGTTACGAAAACTATTCGATCTCTATCGTAACCGCTATCACTCGCGGTTCGCTTGCACAACCGTAACATACGCGACGTTTGTGTACCTATATGTACCTAAATACGATTTTCTATGTGTATTATCTATTAGTATGTGTGTGTGTGTGTGTGTGTGGATCGCATTTCCGGAAAAATCGAACCTTCGCGTTTAGACGTGTACTCGACATGTATATAGTGTGGTTACGCGCAGTACGATATTTTTCCCTGTGAAAAACGCGCTCGTCGGTGCATAATAGTTTCTCGACCTCGTGTGCCTGTAGTAGTAGATGTGACGTGAGAGGATTTCGATTCCTATACAGGAACGCGCCAGCCCGCAGTGTATATGCATGTCGTTGTACCATTAACGCAGTGTTACGCGATTTTCACGCTATTAAACTGGAATTCCGCTGTAGACCTAATGGACAGCATACGTATAGTATAATATAGTTATCAACGCAGTAATCGTTCGATTTATTGGAAACAGTAAAACCCTCCGGGCTTACGACCGTAATCGACGCGAAAACTCCATTAATGTGACCCATTTAAGTTCTCAATGAAAAATAATATCAGTCCTCGTAGAATTTTTTTTCTCCTCGCACCGCACAACATAAGTAAACGATAAATATTTAATTCGTTTACTTCCACGCATTTCATTTCGAATACATTTTAAACGTCGACCCGTGTAAATCGTCTAGGTACGCGCATATATAAACATGAATTACCCAAGAATAATAAGAGAAGATACCGGAGTGAATTGTTCCGTTGCATAGACACATGATGAAATTCGGTCATGTCTATGTATTGCGTCCAATGAAATTAGCTGCAATACTGTAATCGACAGGTTACACTTAGAATAATGATAATAATATAAACAAAATGTTGACCGTTTATATCATAAAACAATAGTTCACCGTTCCTAATCATATTTATTGTAATTATAAGTTCTACGAAATGCAATAATTGCTGTCGCAACGAATGAAAGAATGACACTGAATTTCACGAATAAAAACCAGAAAAACTGTTAAATCGTATTAACTTAATCAGTACACCGAGCTAAAAATTAATTTTCAAAATGATTAGGTGTACGTCGCGAGTGTTGTAAAACATAATAATATATAGCCATGAGTTACTTACACACTATGCATACTTGAAACATATTTTGAGGTTTTTTTGAATATGGCCTACACGATAATTACTTATGATTGACCTCAAATATATTTGAAAGCAATGGCAGATTCAAGGAAAAACTAAAGATCTTTAAATACCATTTTCTTCGAACAATTGCTTACTTATTATGTTTTATTAATACAACTAATATATTAAAATGTCGTGTGCTCTATGTTGTAAACTACTATTTGGATACGGAGACATTATATAGGTGAACAAATAAAACAATACAATAAAACAGGAACTACAAGTATATACTACGACCTCGAAAGAAATTATTTAAAATAATAATACGAGTAACATATAGTAATACGGACCCGAATAAAATAATAAACTCATCTACACGCCTCGTTAGTATTTATTGTATTTTTATGTTCAACAGGTAGAAAATCTGTTCGTTTAAACTACACTTCTGATATGTGTTTATAATTTATATAATTTTTAATAATAATAATACAAAAAAAAAGTATATAACCATTACACCGTAAAAAAAAACAACCAATTTCATACTTTGAACATACCATGTTTTTAAAGAAACTTTTCTGCAACTATCCTCATTTAAACTAGTAAAAAATATTTTACAACACAAAAAACGTTTCTGTTGAATTTTATCGATTAAAATATAATATAAAGTAATTGTAAATACATGAGATCAAATGAAAGTCAGTGCATTTTAGACATTGTGGTGCTATTTTCTTACTGATACAACTATTTAATTTAAATATTTATTTACATAAATGCAAATAAATACATTAGTTCTTAATATGCATGAAATGTAATACTAACAAAAAATATTTCATTATTTTCATTGTTTTAATTGATTTAAGATTTATTATTTCATTATCTACTATTCTGATATATATGACCTAAAATAATATTATGAAAGTTTTTTAGTATTCGACTATAAACTCCGAAGAAATAAAATCATTAAAATCTGTTGAACATCGTGACATAAATTTGTTCGTATACAATTTATACAGTATTTAAAATTACATATGGATATTATATAAACACGAAAAAGCAACCATAAAGTTAAATTAATTTTTTTAAATATTTTTATAGCCTCAACCATTAAAATTTCAGCAAACTGTTTTTAAATTACTCATTTAAGTTACCATGCAATAATTTATCTCTGATCACAGTGTATTTCGGAATATTTTTATAAAAAAAAATTAGATTTACAATAACTATAAACGGATACAATGCGTATTGACAAAATATATATGAAAATTTACTTAGTTTTATAGCTATACTATTAATTAAAAATTTAAATCCTATAATCCTATATATATTTTTAATAAAATAACAATTATATTTGATGAATTACGTAATGTTATAGTGTTATGTTCATTTACACGAGTATAGATCAATTATTTGTCCAATGATTTAACACACGATGCAATATTCGAATTTATAAAATAAGCACCGGGTAATTTCAAAACATAAGATTAAAAATACATGAGCATTTAACCAATTAAACCTTAATATTTTCACGCAGTCTTATAGGCTCAAAAGAAATATTATCAAACCTAATAGAAATTAATAAAAGTAATTTCGCGAATCATTCAAAAACGTACATATAATGATTTTAAATTCAAAAACATAAATTAAGAATAACATAATTTTGAGTAACTTAAAAAATCAGGTTAGATTCTTTGATATTAAATTATTATTATTTAAAACAAGATTTCTTAAACAGGTAAAATCAATTTTAAAGTGTACGTAACTCGGTAAACAGGTATTTCAATTTTATTTGTCCACATAATACCTAATTCAAATTTATTTTATCTTAATTCAAAACATTTTTTTTTATATATATACAAGTATCTATTTAAATAGAAGAAACATCAAAATATCAAACATATCAAAAATCATAAAACCTACACGTGAATAATATATGTACTTATAACATTTTACCATATGTAGAATAAATACGATAATTTTACATTAAAAAAAAAATATATATATATATATATATATATATTTAAAAAATATAAATATTAAAAATAAGCGTTACAAAACCTGAAAGATTAGAACAATTAAAACACCGTTTTATCATTTAATTGTTAAGAACAGTTTGAAAAAAATAGATACATTAGTAAAAAACCTGATAAGTACAATCGTATAAAAAGTATATTATTGTTATTTTTGTACAGTAGATTAACTGTGATTTAATAATTAAAATAATTGAATTAACATTAGAACCACATAAATTATTACACTGCTATCGTTTCAGATAAGACACATAAAATGTATACATTGTTAATCATAAGCTTACAATATTTGGTCATACATTGTTTAGTTTTATAGTTTAAAATAATTTTTTTTATTAATCATACGATTTCGTCTGTTATATGAATCATTTATTTTATTATTAGAAAGCCCATAGTCTTTACAGTAAACCATCCGGAAAATAAAACAATGTAAATATAAGTACATTACGTTCAATAATAAGGAGAAAAATTATCGGTTTAGTCCATATAATAAAAAAATAATTATAAATAACGATTATTTAAATTAATAAATCGAATCTGAACGAAATAAGATTTTTTTTGTTAAAAATCTTACATAATTTGGCTATAAAAGTTGAAAAATAATAGTCTTTTAATTTAAAATAATTACCAATTGAGCCATAAATTACATCTTGCTAACAAATGTTGATAAATTGTAGTAAATAATCCGAGAAACAAATATTAAGTAAATATTTATAACTATTATTAAGTATGAAGAATTATTTTTTTAAATTTTTGATAAAATAAGCATTTTTTGTTCATCTAATTCTGCAAGATTTATATATTTTTAAAAACCTCTAAAATTTAAAATTATTTCATTACACTTTATAATTTTGATTTTGGTTAAATTGAAATTTCGGTCCTGGTTAAATTATCAACGAATACAGTTCTAATCTAATCACATCTAATTAAATTCAAATTATTATTTTTATTTATTTATTTTTGTAGTACCTATGTATTTTATATTATTTTATTTGAGCAAAACGAGTGATATTTTACAGTCATGATTTAACTTTGTTCACCATCATTACATATTTTACAACACAGATGCATTGAAATTTACTAAATAATATTTAAATATTCATATCTAAAACCTTCAAACTAAAGAAAAATTATTTTTAATTACTAATCAATTAATATTAATTTAAATATTAATTTCTACATATTACTTTAATTTTTTTACAGTATGTAATACAAAAATACCTAAAAGCTATTTATCGTTTTAACTTTTACCACTCATTGTGAAAATATTTGCAATATCATACAGTTATTAATGTTATTATTTCACTCATCCGCAGACATTTTAAACAAATAATATTGTGATCTTTATAATAATTACAAAGATCACAATTATATAATGTGTTATAATTATTATAACACAATCAAAATCTATCATAAATAACAAAATACGTATTTATTAATTTCTTATTATTTTGGAGTCATTCTTAATACGCGCTTACAATTTTAGTATATCTTATGTTTTAAAGGTTTTATATCATCGTTCGTAGAAAAAAAAAATCATCAAAGGCAACAAATTAGTTCTTTTTAGGTTTATACTACATTTTATTTTTTTTATTTTCTTTAATTACTGCTTGTATTTTGCACATTTAATTGTTATTTAATGAAATAGATTGAAAACTATTTAGTAAATTATTATTTATTAGAAGGATTATGGATAAGGTTTTTTTTTTAATTTCGTGGATATAAAAAACCGGATTCACCTACATATTACACTATATACGTCTCATATAATTTATAATACCATTTATTATACTTGTAAGAGATAAATAATAAGTAGTCAGACATTAAGACACAGTTTATGGTTTATATTTTACCTATTATATTTATTATCAACATTAAATTATATGTAAACAGGTTAGTTAACTCAATGAAAACGTGGTACATAGAAATACGAGCATACGTATATATATATACATACAGTGATGGGGAATAACGCGCTCATTTTGTGTGAACTAGGCATGAGCGTGTTCGATTTTCAAGAAATTAACTTGAGTGTGAAATTAGTTCTTATATTTTATGATGAACATTGTTGTTTCAATGTAATTATAATTATTGATTTATATTGTACTACTCGTATATTCAATAAAATCAATAAGATCAGAATAAAATTAAATAAATTAATTACACAATCAAAAACATTACACCGGTTTAAAAATGTAAATTTTGAAGGTATAAACTGCGTTCGTCTATGGTTTTTCCGAATAATCATTCTCCAACCTGTCTGATTTTGTCTCTTTTTTTACGGTGGAATGCTGGGCTATTCTAGAAGCCACCAATTATTCCATCAGATTTTCTTCCCTCTGAAAATTTCCTTATTGCATCTGATTCTCAAGCCAGTATCTTAGATATCGTCAACAACTCTAGCCACCAGTGTCAACTTTTGAGGTTCGAATTAAAAGAAAAACTAACTTATCTAAAACGTACATAAATAGCCCAAACTAAAAATAACTTACAAATAATATATGTAAGTTGTTTTGATTAACATATAAAATATAATATAAAATAATATTATTAATTAATATTAAAATATTATAAAATATTTTTATTAACATACTATGTTTGTTAATTCAAATTTGTGATGCTCGAAAATGTATTGTAAATTCGTCGTGACATCAGAATATGATATTATCGTCGGAATCAAATATAGTGGAACTCGAAATAAAATTAAAAATATACAAAAATTGTTCTTATTTACAGTTATACTAATTAATTTTATCCCCATTAAATTATATTTACTGAGACAGTAAAGAATATAATTTGTGTATTTTTTATTCAAATTATTTACGAAGAACTCCAACGCCTATTCAACATTTTTTATAAATAAACATATTAACTATGTTGTATAATTATATCGATTAATACCAATATAAAAATACTTGATATATTATTATATTATCACTCGTTATGTTTCTTATTCCTGTTAGTCCAACACCATTTAAATGCACGAGAATATCTCAACACATATTAATAAATAATTTCATATAATTGATAAGGTTATCGCAGGAAAAATTCAATTAAAATATCAAATTATGCTAACTGCTTATTTATAATATAATAGCGAAAAATTGTACCTGCTCTCTTAAATTTGTCATAGTCTATAACAGTCGTTTTCAACCATTTTTGGATCGCAACCCTCCATTTTTTATTTTTTTTTGTAATGCGAACATTTAAAAAAAAAAAATGTTGTTTTATTCATCAAGATTTGATTTAATTACCGATAAAATATTTACATGATAAACAATTTTAATTAATTTGACAATTAAAAATTTCACAAAATAAATAATTTACTTTTTTTTTTAAATAATATGGAAAAATAATTTCATCCATTATTTTTGGCGACCCCCAAACCTATGATTCGCGACCCCCTCCCCCCAAATTGAAAACCACTGATCTATGGGATAAAGTTAAACATCTCAACCGACATAATAAATACAAAAAAAATCCTCATTATCCTACTTCCATCAAAGAAGTCTAAGATATTAACTATTCCTTCCATGTTATATAAATATCTCATAAAATACTATATAACATAATCTTATAATAAATTATAACTCACATAGTTATAATTAAATTGATCAGTTATAGAGTAATCGACTTATATAAGAATCCTTCTTTGATAATATATATACCTAATATTCATCTTTATAATTACTGGCAAATAATCTTTATTCGTCAAATTGAAATTAGAAGGAAACATCTAAAGTTCTTACTAGAGGATGGGATTGTGAATCACTGGATTCCACTTATTTTTCGTCTTTTAAGGGTTAAACAATAATATCAAATTATTTTGGTAACCAGAAAAAATGTATGATAATTTAATAAACTATTATAAACTATTCATTCAAGTACTTTGATTTTAATTGTAGTACATACGTTGTCATCAATTATTAAATATTTTAAAGTAAATTATTTAAAATGTTGAAAAAAAATTAGTATTCTTTATTAAAAAAATATATGTCAAATACTGATGAGAACACTTTAAAGAAACACTGTAAATACTCATTTTATTTCCATAACACAAGTAATACTATAATTTACAAACTAAATTATATTGAAACAAAGGTAATCTCATTATTCATGAAAATTTGGCAAGAAATTCAGCAATTGAAAAGATTTCATTACACGCATAGCGCTAATAGATAGAGAGAAAGCCTAATAAAAATATACTGTAAGGATTAAAACAACAAATTTTCAATATCTTGCATAAGATAAAAAAAGACATGTATTTTGTGAAATTGAGAAATTATTTTATAATATTAAAAAATATTTCAATTATAAAGTGTTTTTGAGAATCATTATATAAATATTTTTAATCAAATCTATTATTTTCAAAATAGCCATTGTTGTACTAGCAATATTATTATTCTAATACGAAAAAAATAACTAGTTATAATAATAATACAGTGTTTTTGAAAGTGAAAACTAATCAATATTTTATGGTTTTCCTAACCTTCGTTAATAATAACGTAGATACTCCCATAAAATGTACAACATTGATGCGCAGATAAGTTTAAGTGGAGTTCTTAGACCTTTATATAGTAGCAAAACCAGGAAGCTATTTATCTTTCAAACACAATGGAAACAGTGAAAAAAATATGGGCATAATACTATTATGAAAATTATACTATGCATCATCAGTACTATAAAAAATATTTATGTCGTTTTTTTTTTTTTTATAACCAGAAGTTTTGTATGAATGTAAAGCGAATTATCATTTATCGAAGACGATTCACGTACATATTTAAAAAAAAAAATTTATTAATCCATTTAAAGTATCAGTACTGAAAATATACAGACTTCAAAATTACTTGGAAGCAACTAATGAACTATACTTTATTCAATTCTTTCGTGTCTAGTCTACAACGTGTACGACAAATAATTACCGTGAATTGCGGCGTTCATTGATTGATAAAAACCAATGTAAGATAATGAGGATAATTGTGCTAGAAGACCATAAGGTCAACAAGAAGCCAATTGACATAGACAGTTTTCAAATACTTGAATGATGCTTAAGTACTTTTTGTATATATACCATCTATAATATTTTCTAAATTAATGGAAATCTAAACAAATATTCAAACGGTTCAAATATTTATAATTGTGATTTATGATTCATTTTGTCTGAGACAATTTATGCGCAAACAAAATTGTACAGCTAGATCTCACTTAATATTAAGTTAAAACAATATTTAATGCATAATTCATAAATAAAGATAAAGATAGTTTGCCAAATTATTTAAGAGGCTGATGCTTTCAATAACTGGGCACATATGTGTTGCCAACAATTTTAAATTTCCGGTAACGTTTTAAACATTTTCTAAATGAATCCTACACCGCATATAGTTTTAGTGACAAATAAATATAATATATTAAGAATTAACTATAAAAAATATAGATGTAAAAAAAACTCGAGTTATACGAGTATACAATGACAAAGAAAATTATTCGCATACACCTATCAATAATATTTTCTTCTTAAATTGAAAAAATACTGATCAAAATTAAAATACAAATTATACATTAATTATTAAGTATCCGTATTTTAAAATTATAATTGATATTTATCATTATTAATAGTATAATAACTTATTACTATTGAGTCACGAGTATAATCATATATAACTAATATAATAACAGATAAGTCACAATATATTTATACTATAGTATGCACTAGTCTACCTACACAGTGGTTAAATAACTCAGATTTCATGCTAGCAATTTTAATTTGATAAATTTGATATATAAAGTCTAAATTAGAAACACGAGAATAGTAACATATGATAATTGAAATCGACAAAATTCATATCCATCGTCATTCTTTTTACTTAATATTTGGTACCTACTTTTGAAGTGTTTCTACACATATTATTATAAACTGGAAATTATCGAAATATGTCTAATATACTCATAACCCTAACCTTAGTTGGGGAAACAACATGTATGATTCTTCAAAATATAAACTTCCTTTTCTTTTTTAAGCACACGTGCAGGAAAATTTTTGACAATTTTACATAAAATCGACAGTTTAAAAATCGTATACGTTAAACAACATTTATCAATCAGAACTCATCATAAAGACATTTACTTATAACTACTTAGTAATTTAACTTGTAAATTTCCATTTTAAATTATCATATTCTTTTTATTAACGAAAAACAAACAAATACTATAAACAATGATTTACAATCATTATACATACATTAAAATTAAGTATATCATTCATAACACTTGTTCAATATATATTACACGATAAAATCAAGAACTATTGTAAGCAGGTTATATTTCACGGTTATAACAATATTATGATACATTATTATAAATATATTTTTAGGCAATTGAGAAAAGCTGTTTAAAGATATTTCGCTTCAATTATTATTAAATTTAATTAAGAAATTAATTATTAAAATGTACGTCACATAATATCACAACAAGTATCACTGGATTGTCATACGCTTCTAAAATAAAACAATGTGTTTAATCAACACCAAAGAGGATAAATCCAAATTTATATTCTAAATCTAATAGCATTTAGATATTCGATATTTAACGGCAGATCTTATTACTATTTAATTATAATGTATGTGTTATTCAATCCTGTGTGATAATTTTTAAATTTATAACGGATTAGTGATAATTATTTAATAACTAACGGAACTGAAATTTATACACCTTTAAAAACCAATCGAAAATTCATAATTTTTTCTCCGAAAAAAATGTCATCACTAACATTAAGTAAGTATTAGTATTTAACATTAAATTATTAAAACACTGCCTTAGGTGATAAATAATAATAATAAAATAGTTAAACAATTGAAAAATTTAACATTACAAAAAAAATAGCTTAACAAAATATTATATGCATATATTTATGTTAATGAACGATATTTTCTTTTTAAAAAAAAAAAAAAAAAAAAAATAGTATACCTATTAATACTATTAGATTTATCATAATTAATTATTTACGTTATTTTTTTCTCTTATAATATTCGAAGAAATTATTATACACCGGTAATCTATTCACAAAAATACGTGGTTATGTAAACATGAAAATACAGCAATATACAGATTTACAATTTACCTGTTACAGCAGACACGGCGAACGTTAAGTGAAAAACGGCACCTACCTAATAAATTGTTAAATTAAAAATTAAAAAACAGTGTTTTCTTTAAAATAAATTTTTTTTATGCGTTGGAAAATTAATAATAAATAATACTGTAAATATCAAACGTAATGTAAAATAATGCAAATATTCAACAGAGAAGTTAATGACCGTTGCTATCGAAACTAAAGTTCAATAAAAATAAATAAATAAATAATTAATAATAACCTTTTAAATAATTAAATAACTTATCGCAACTACTTTGCAAACACTTACTGTACAGCCAACTTGTTTTTGGTACGTACTATTTTTTCTGTTGTCGCGTCACACCTAAGTGCTTACAGCAGTCATATTGTTATAAATCGACCAAATTACTAGACTATCACTTTCAAGGGCAAACCATTTCGAACATTTTATTTTTGTCTTATCAGATATCGCAATCATTTGTTATCTTTAACCGTAGTAAATAAACTTTGTCAACGCGTTCACAATATAATCATTTTACACTGTTGGAAGGAAAACTGAATTGTATACGATTTATTCATTTATCTAAATGATATACAATAAAAATATAATAGTGCTTCTGGTTCAGACGAAGTTATTTGATTACATTAAGCTTACATCGTGATGCATAATTTTGAGATAATTATACTATTATAATTATTTTCATATTAAGTTCAATTAATTTATAAATTGATAACTGTGTTGGTTAATCGCTAAAAAAATTACATATGACAGCAGTAAGCAGCATATGGTTGAAATGTGTAACGTTGGAATATCTTAAACAAACAGCGCATATAATTATGTTAAAGTCACCGTCGCACCAGTGCCAATGACGATCGCCGAGAACGCTTCCAGTCAACATCGACACGAACTTATCTTATCATTGAACGAAGAACGTTTGAGCGAAAGAGAAAAAACATGAATAGAAAAGACGAACTACGAAAACTATGGTCGTCACGACAATCAACTATATCATTACTTTATTACGTTAATTATATTTCCTATGGCTACGGGGCCGCCGCCGTCGTAATTCTAATAACTAAGAAACACAAGTGGGAGAAGTATTACATGCACAACGATTCATGGCTTCGATCGTGAATGATAAGAGAGTTTGTTCCCGCGTACGCAGCTCGTTATTTTAATCGGCTCGTCGTCGTGCCATTTTCATGATTAGTCACAGCCGTTGAATTTCCGTATTGATTTTAGACCGATTGCTGATCACTGAACTGCCACTTAAAGATACACACGATTTCTTAACGTTATGTAACCCTGCACACTAATACCGCAATGGTATATTACTACGGTTCGGGTTTCGAGTCAGTGGTTTGGATGGAATTCCCCCGAGTTTACGTTAAGTTAAAATTCCTGAATCATCTTCCCTTAATAAGTTTCTAAATAGGTGATTTATATAACAACATTTGTTCCACTATTACTACTAATATAAATAAAACTACTTGAATATGCTTGCTAAAATAATTATTTAACTATAAACGTATTAATTGTAAGACTATTTAAATATGTATTTAGTTATAATAACTATGTTTATGCACTTAAAATTAATGTAATATGTTTATCATACGATTTAAGATATAAAGATTACTCAACATATCATACATTTTGGTGCTCGGAGTTTGTCATCAAATATGGAATGTGAGGTATATACAGAGACGGAACTAGGGGTGGAAGACGGGGATTCATCCCCGGGAGTAAAATTTTAGAGGGTGTAATTTTTGTAATTATTAACAACTAATTTGATATTTTTAACTTTTTTAAATACTGATATTAGGTTAAAACTCAATAAGTATGATTGTATATTAATTACTAGAAAAAAATTCTCGAGAATGGTATTTGATTATTGGTCTTTGAGGTCGTAACTTTAACATTTTCCTCGGGCGTAAAAATTCCTATATCTACCTCTGGATATATACCTAGCATCCATTCGGTCATTAATGTAGTTAAATACTTTATCTCATGATAATATTATTATTCAGTCATATTAAAATTTTATATTATAATTTTTTTTTAATATATTGTTTAAAACTATTGTCACTGAGAGCGCTAGCGGTCAACTTCATTGTGCTGAACAGCAGAACAGCAAAAAAGCTGAAAAGAACAGCTGAACAGCAGTGATATACGATACGTACCAATCTGAAAACCAATTTCTATAGAGATGAGTAACCTATAAATCTTAAATCGTGAAGTATACATTTATACACTAGCAAATGACCAAATATGCATTTAAGCTTAAAAGAAAACATGTATTTAAAAAAAAAAGTATTTAATTTTTATCAATTGCTTTCAAGGCAGCTTCTGGGGGGGGTCCAGGGTGTCTGGATCCCCCCACCGAAATTTCTTCGATATTTTACGAATGTTTAAAATCATTATTTTTTTTTTGAATAACAATATAAATATTTTCAGTCAAAAATGACTTAAGCTCCAATTAACCATTGACTGCTTTTAGTTTTATAACATAATATTATATAAAAATATGGTATTCGTTTTAATAAAAGAAGATTAATTTTTTTTCTGTCTTATTTTTAACCAAATATCAAAAGTTAAAATCTAAATTCAATAAAATTACAATATACATGTTTTGGACCCCTTCCAAAAAAATTTCTAGATACGGCCTTAGTTGTTTTTATACTTTATATTTATTTAATAATAGTATATACTATTTACAATAGGTATGAGTATTATAATATGATACAAGAGTTTTTAATTTTATTAAACTTGAATCTAAAAATATTTGGGAAAATACAATTATAGGAGTCGATAATTTATCATTTATATATCCGTTAATTTAAATGATTTTTAAAAAAAATTGGAAAATATACCGAAATATTCACTTATATTCTCAAAATGTTAAAAATATGCATTTGAAAAAACAAAAACATAAATATGGAAAATATGTAAAATAAAAATAATAATATTTGATTTAGTAGAACATCAATCATACCTTATTATTATTGTTAGGTATTAAAAGTTCTAATTGCCCCGTTACTTAATTTACTCATACCCTAACATTTTTAAAAGTATAAACGAATGCACACCTTAAAATATAAACTACGGATGAAAAATTAAAAAATTAATATTTTCTCACATAATTATTATTAGTAATAACTCATTAACTGAGTTTAAGATACATTAAAAGTTATTTAAGTTCAAGTCAAAATTGTAAAATAATTCAGTACCAAATTTAAACAAAAAAATGAAAACAAAGCTAACATTTTTTTAAACCTTAAACATAAAACTACTTAGAATACAAAAATGTAAAATACATTTTATACATGTACATTTGTACAAATAGTATAAAAAATAAAATAAATACCAAAAGTACACTTTGTTTCTATTTTGGAATTACAAAAACTTAAGTAAAATGAGTAAATTTATCTAAATAGACAATTTTTTTAAAACAAATATTAATTAGTTCCAATTTATAACATGTACATTTTTTTTAGTTTATAAAGATATACATTATATGTATGGTACTTGACTATGAAAAGTATTATTACAATTTTACTTCACTCATTTTAACTGTCATTTGACACCTCTTTAGTGATAAATAAACTAACTTCGAAGAAGTGTTATCACAAATTCAATTCCTAGTGGAAATATTTTCTACGCACCGATAAAATAGCAATTGATATGATCGTAATGTAAACATAATAAATTTAAAAAGTAAATTTTTTAGATGTCATGTTTCAATGATATTTATAAGGGAAGTAATATTTTAGCGTTTCACGTTTATTAAAGATAAACAATGTAAACGATGTTTTAGTAACATAATACTTAAATTGTGGCAGAAGTTATTGAAGCAAACTAATTTAACAATTTGGTGATTGGAAAAAATCCAAGTGATGTGTGTCCAACCCAGAATTTTGGTAAAATGATATAGGTTCTTGTCAATTTTGATGAATTACTTTTCTTGACGTACATAAAATATACGCAATTATTTCCAACAGCCCAAAAGTACAAATTCATGTATAACTTGTATGTGAAATGTATTGGATTAGAAAATTCAGAATTAATTTTAATTAAATTTTGATGTATCTACTCAAAAAAAAAAATATATATATTAATGTCATTTTATTTTGTATTTAAATATTACATAAAAAATTAAAAATAATCATTGTTAATCGAAAAGTTAAAATAGTTTTGCTTAATTCAACTATAGATCAACAATATATATTCATACATTAGAAACATAAGAAATAAATACAAATAATACCTAGCTTGGAATTTTTATAACCTTATAACTTAGACTGTTATTAGTTTAATACATAAATATTCTTAGGGTCGAAAATTTGGTTTTAACTTCTATATATATATATATTTCATAGATATGTATATTAAAAATACTACATATATTGTATACCATATACATTATATAATGATATAGAAAAAAAAGATTATTTCAATGTTTCTACAAGATCTAACGAATTACTAATAACTTGATGGCAATTTTCATCAACTATCGGTATTCCCTATTGTGCAACATGTATAAGGCTAACAAAATACTACGTTTCGCACATGTCATTACTAAGGCTAGAGACTTATAGGAGTTTGCATTTTCAATTTTCATCATTCAAAATATGGCTAAATAATATAAAACATAGCTATATTTTGCTATATTTTTAGTTTTATTTTTATTTTAGAGAAATATAAAACATTGTTTTATAGTACTACAAGTTATTTAGCAATCATTTTTATTTTGCGTATTTTACTGACTCAGCTCTTTTTCTCTTTGTGCATATTTTGTTATATTTGTATTTTATCCCTTCGTCTGTACACTGGGGTCTTTTAAGGCACAACCGAAATTTCGAAAATGCATTTTATTTGCGATTTCGTTACTTTTATAATATTATAAAAAATGTATTTATTAATGAATAATGAATTTGTAATTATTGTAAATAATTGAATAATGAATTTTCGAATTGTATTTATTTTCGTCTTACGTTAATATATAATTCGTTTGTTTTTAAATAGTAAGTATAATATTCTAGTAAAAGTAGGCACGGTTTTTTTTTTATCAATTTAAAATTCCTAAAGAAAAACAATTACATATAGTCCCTTTCAGTCATATGCTTAAGAATTCGGTAGTTCGGTGTTTTTAATTGATCAATTAGTACTATTTTTTAAGTTTTGTGATGTTTGAGTAAGTGCTGAAAAACGTTTTACTGTTTTACAACATCTTAAAATCGAAAAACATATCAAGTCAGTTAACTGAATCAATAAGCTAAAAATAAGTCAACAGCTTCTTGAATTTAATACACCGACCAAAAAATGTCAGTTTAAAAAACATTCATGTAAAGCTATGTTATTTGCTAATATTTCTATAAACATAATAGAAAATGTTAGATTTAAAGCATTTTTTCAAGAGTATACAAGAAACTAAATTTCAAATGTGGCCACTCTTCGTAAAGGCTATGAAGATTACTTAAATAAAAATACAAAATTACGTATCAAATAACAAAATTTGGGTATTTATTGACGAAACGACCGACGTCAAAGGTCACTTTGTAGCCAATGTTATTGTAGGAGTTTTACTAACTGACGGACCGGGTGAAATATTTTTATTAAATACATAAAAATTATAAAAGACCAATTACCAAACTATTTTTAAACTTTTTGATAAACTATGAATATTTTATGTACAACATGATAATGTTTTGTTATTTTTATCAAACACTGTGCCGTTAGGTTAGATTAGGTATATAGTAAAGTCCAGAAAAGCAATCCAAGCACTTTAATCAAAGATGGATCATGTAACATGTATAGTAAATCGATTTCAAAGTGTGGCCGAAGAAGTACTTTCATATTTTAACGCAGTTGACCAACTAATATCTAGTGTGAAAAAAGTTTTTTTGAAAGCGCTATCTTGAACAAGTATACTTAAAAATGAAGCTCCTGATATGCCACCACAACCAATTTTAAGTCGCTGGGAAACATGGCTAGATACAGCTTATTATTATTGTGAAAATTATGAAATTATAAAAAATATTTTAAACATGTTGGATAAAAAAGACGCAAGTAGTACCAAAAAAACTAAAGACATTTTTAAGAATCCACAATTGAAAGCAAACTTAACATTTATTTCTTCAAACTATAGTTTTCTTTCAACATATATTACACTTTTGGAAAAACAAAACACGATACTATCTGAGTCTATTTCCGTCGTAAAAACTGTCAAAGAAAAATGACAAAATTTACAAGGAGAAAAGAGAAAAGCTATTTATACAAAATTAGTAAACGTACTGTTAAAAAGCGAAGAATTTGAAATGATTGTAAATATTTCTAATATATTAGAAGGAATAGACGATTTAATAGAAAATCTTAAAGACTTGGAAGTCAACAACTTCTAAGTCTATAATATTTATAAATTCGTTGCAACAACATATTTTGACGTGGAGTATTTGTTTTCAAAATACAAACATTTATAAGCGAATAATCGTTGCTCATTTACATTTGAAAATATACGACAAATATTAGTCACACAATGCAATTCATTTAGGTAAGATTTTAAAAATTATTAAATCATAAACACTACATGCATATATAATTGAAACTTTGTTGTTTTTGTTTTTATTTAAGGTCAGTTTAAAAAAGAGGCAATTTAAATAATAAATATTAAGAAATACATTTGTAATTTTTGTATTTTAAATGAAAAATAAAATATTTTTAAGGGCATATTTGCATATTTTTAGAGCATATACGGTCATTTTTAAGGGCATAAATGCATGCATATCTTAAGGTAATATTAGAAAATGAAGTTCCTAGCCCTAGTCATTACATAAGGAGAAGACATTTTTCTTTAATAAATTAAAACACAAAACAAAAAGCAATAGAAACTCGTAAATCTAAATCAGCAATTAGCAGTTAATTTGTTATGTTTATTTATATAATGACATGGGAAAACAACACGCAATGCAATAGAATCAAAATAATTGAATCACACAGTTACAAAAATTCGAAAAATCTAACAAGATGGTTCCCCGTGTTCACACAATTTTATTTTTAATTATTTATTATCACATAATTCTATAGAAAATGAATCTAAATATAAAAATATAAAAATAAATAATAATTATTAAATATAAAAACCAAATATAGATAGGTATAAATAAATATTTTTATTTTATAAATAACTAGCTTTTATTTCTTTATATAAAATATCAATTATTTATAAATTAATTTACGAGAGAAATACCCATTTAATAATTTTTAATTTTTGTTTTATTTTTTTTATTATTTTATTATAAATAAATAGTTTAACATAAAAATAAATAAATAAAATGAGAAATGCTTAGTCTGGAATATTATAATATTTGTAAAGTACGACTGGTTTCGAATTAAAAATTAATCATCAGGTATATTTATAATATTTTAATTTTATATATACAAACTCAATAAAATCACGACTAAAATCGGTCGTACTTTACAAATATGACAATACTCTAGACTTTCAAAATCATTTATTATATTTAAATCCCTAGGATTTTTTAATAAAATTAAATCTATTTAATTAAGATAGTGAAAGTTAAACTGAATAAATGAGTGAGAGTCAAAATATGTTTTAAAATTATGTCTAATTTACTATGTTAAGGCAAATCATTTATTATGGAGTCCCTAACTAAGAACCATATTTTATAATTAATAAAGGATCAATTTTATTTTAATTTTTTTTAATAATGCTATAACTTGAATCTGATTTAGTGTGTACGTTTGAAATATTACGGTTGAATGAGGAGGTCTATAAAACATTGTAAAACGAAAAAACCACTACATCGAAGTCGACGCCAATACTGGAAACGTCACTGCTGGAATTCTCATACCGACGCCAATGCTCGTCACCGCTGGAATTCTCATGTCGACTGGAGGAAGAAGTCTATAGGTATACGAAAAACAAAAAAAAAACAAAACACACGCACACATTCGACAGCAATCATTGAACCTGATGATGACTAAAGATGAAAATAAAAATATTTGTACTCGTATACGCCCCGTCGGAAGAATATCAAATACATTAATCATAATAGACCAAATGAATCCATATAATATAACAGACAGTAGTAGGCAGAAATCAATCGAAAAACAATAAATCGAAAAAATGAACAGATTGTACTGTAGGTGAATAGTGCAGCAGTATGAATGCGGCGGTGGCGCAACGGAGTTTGCCCATTCGGTTTTTCGTGTCTGAAGATATTCATCAAAGCATAGACAATAATTAAATAAGTAATATTATTGCCGTAAAAAATATGGATTGGTGAGAAATTGTGCGACGGCAGGTTAATTTCGCACAGGGAGAGCACATTGAATAATAATAATAATAATAATAATAATGAACTTGCGACAGTACAAATAAAATGTAATATAATGATGCTCAATTCCCAAGGTTCACACAAGGTCAAAAAAAAATCGTCTCCCCACCACAAACTGTCGCCGACGACGGAATACTCGCACGGTCGGGCGCACTTACGCTGAACACTGAATACGCATGCCGAAGTTCGATTGTTTCTACGCACTCGCGGCACTGACACATTAGTATACGTGTTGTATACGTAAATTGCAAAAATGAAAGTGCTGGCATCAAAATTGTTATATTTCACGTGCCTATCAAGACACACACACGTTATTTTTGTTGAATACCCATAACCGACTTCTCGCTGGCCAATTTTCATTTGAGTACAGGTATCGCGAATCGCTAAACATACTTCAACACACATCGCGTTCTCGCGCGTGCGAGTGTTATTTTAAATCGATTTAGCCTTCGTTCAGTTCTTTTCCTGGTGAAAAAATTTATTGTTTTGCAGTAAAATAAAACACTAGAAAACGAGATGACGATGTATAAATACCGACTGATTATCAAACGACTACATTCATCATATTATTCAAAAACACATATAAACACGCACATGCACGGTACCTGCCTAGAAGCGTTTATTATTTATAATTACTGGACGAGTTTCTTTGGTGGCGTTTAGTTTAGGGGTAGTGACGATTCGACAATGGATAGAGTTTTCGGAACACGTACAATCCCATAATATTATTACACTATGAATATTTTAATGATGATTTCTTCAAAACGAGAAACTACTCTAACTACGAGAAAATTATACCGTATACCCATACGCGTTGATATCGCATTAAGAGTACCTATTTATCGGCGTGAATACCAACATAGTCAACAAGAAACTGTTAGGTAGAAATATAGTTTCTTACAGCCGAGCGTGTTCAATATAATTTAAAATAAAAATTGAACGACTAAAACGTTGCAAAAGTGATTTTGAATAACAAATGCGGAATTATAAGACCAATTCGACATAGAAAACGTTTTTTATATAAGATTTTGTATTTATAATTTTCTTTACTTTTATAAATTATAAGAGGTACACATTTTTTCAATATAATAGTTTTTTATATTTACGCCTGTAATTTATCTTGATGTTATTCAAATAATTGTGAAGGATAAAAGTATTAATAATTGAAAAAATATATGTGTGTATAAATATAAATTAGTTTTACTACTCATAATATAAGAAATGCTTTAATTGTAATTCAGAGACTCTAGGAGAATCTAAAAGCACTATAAAATAATTAAGGTCCTAGATTAATCGTTAAATTTTCTCTGAGATATTATAATGTTTCAGCATGAATAAGTATGGTAAGACATCCTTATTGAACAGCTTTTTGACAGTCATCGTTTTATCGGGTTATGTATTATTTATAATGGTAGGCGTGTTTTTATTTATGTCAACAAAAAACCTGACAATATCCTGTTTTATAGAGAACTATATGCAAAAAAATTAATCGTTATACATTAGCATATTATACATAAGTATCCATAAATGTATAAATATGTGAAATAAAAATTAATTTAATTCGTGTACTTCCGATAAGCAAAAACTACATTGATAAATATTTTACTAAGTTTGCCATTTTAGTTCAAATAAAACGTTATATTACGTTTTAAATTTCATATACATACTAAATACATTAAAGTAAAGTACAAGCAATTGAGTTTTTCTCATTTTTTCAAATTGTATAGATAATATAGAATAAACTGTATCAAATAAAAAACATATCTTTAGGTGTTCATGATGACCAACACAATATTAAATTATAATAGCTAGAACAGTATAATTAGAATGGGACAATACAATTGCAAAATTTTGATGAAACAATAGTTTTTAAACACAAAAAACTTTGGTAATAAATCAGATGACCTCAATACGAAGCTTCCGTTTGTTGATAAAGTAGAAATAACGAAATTTCCAATATGAATAAAACGAACCATTACGTTGAAAAGTTTGATCCTATGTGGGTCAATAGAATCAAATCAAAAAGTAAGGTCTTATCGGTATAAAAAAAAAATTTACTAACTGTGCAAATATATAAAATCGCTAAAAATTAGATGAAAGAAGCCACAAATCATCTGTATTTTAAATACAAACAATACGTTATTTTATTATTTTATCACATATCAGCAACATTTAATCACAAAGCTCTTTATATCTTTAATTGTTTATCATCACTGTTATTTATTTGTTTTAATTGATTTTTCTACTACAGAGTTGCAATGACAAATTTTGAACAAGGCAGGCAATTACATTTAACCAATGAAAAAACATTTTTTCAATAATACTTATATATAATAATATATTGTTCAATTATAAAATACAAATTAAAAATACACAGTACTACTAGGTGGCACAAAGTTAACTATGAAACAGAGATCATACAATGGAGGTACACCAACAAAATAAAAAGTAGGTATCCCAATTACCAAATTTAGTCATACCTTAAATAATGCGAAAATGTAAAATTAAAAACCACAGATTGACTAGGCATTTCAAATGAAAAGTGATCATTTAATTTCAATTATGTTAATCAAACATCACTTATTTAATACATTTTAGCCATCGATCAAAATAGTGATAAAGAATTTATATACGATACATTTGAATATTGATTTTGGTTAGTGATACTGTGAACGATGAGCTATGTTCAAATTACACTTCATAACGTTGCGACTAAAAATATTAATTATACTACAGTATTTATTTTAGTGTACATTTTAGCATTTATAAATTTTAAAAGGACAATTTACATTTTTAACATGAGCTTTCGTCATTTCAGTCATATTTTGGCGTATTTAAACTTATTTTATTTCAAATACTTTTTATTGCCTTATATGCCATTATTTAGGCTTTTTATTTACTTATTGTCATAAAACACTTTGAAGAGGAAACAAATAATTTTCAAGGAAAAGTGTTATATAGTAACATATATCATACATAATATGTTATAATTCACTCCTAGTTATATAATAAATGCAATTCTGGCAAGAAATTTTGTACCTATATTATTCAAATCAAATGGAAATTATGCTTCGGGATTTCAACTTAATTTTATTGGTTACGTTAGTCCAACAGGTTAGTTTATATTTTGGTCAATTATTAATTTAGCGAATGATAACATGTTTTTTAAGTATGGGTTATGGGAAACAAACGAGAATGAGTAAGTACGTTTACACACAATACTCGATCCCACGACTCTGCAATGGATTGAAGCTACATGGTACTCGGTAAACAGTGGGCCATGCGGTCTTTTATTCAGCCTTGGAATACTTCTATTTAGGTCGATGCACACTGTGTATTGTCGAGGATAAAACATTTTTACCGCATCAAGGTGTCAGGAGTGCAAAACTAGCCCATCAAGTGGTTAGTTTAATTCGTAATATGTATTTTAAGAATACCAGCCATAAAAATAATTTACTTGACAAATTTGCAATATGTACAATGTGGTGGCGCTAAACTACATTTGGAAGGGCAATATAATTAAAAATTACCTACCTATCCAAGAAATTTAAACAGAATCGTGGGGTTAGTTAGTGACTTTAGTTTGTGGTTCTCAATCTTTTTTGTATAACGACACCCTAATTTAGATTCATAAAAATGGCGACATACTTAATATAATTAATGGATTTTTGTAATTTAAGAATTACCAACCTTTGTAAATTAATACATTAATATGCTGAAATTGTATTAAAAAAAAAAATGTAATTTAATTAGTTCAAATTAAGTATTATAAAAACTGTATTAGTCCATAGATATTCGGGACATAACATTATGAAAGCTTGCGGTTTTAATTAATAATATTTTGGTGACACGCACCACGATAATACGAGACACAATAGTGTATCGCGACACACTGGTTGATTACCACGGAGTTAGTCCTAATTAGAACTACAGAATCATAAATGTATTTGATTGTAGAAAATACTTTTCTGAATAGATAAGGAGCAGTTAGTGACAACAGTATATTATGCAAGTTGGATCCAACAAACAGGTTAGATGTTCAGATCGATTAAAAGTTAATGAGAATGAAGGAAAATGTAACGTAAGAAATAATTAATTATTATTATATAAATAACAAAATTCATTACAACAGAAACCTCTCTTTCTAATTTCTGATCTGTAATCAAGAGTTTATAGCAAATCAATCAATTTTAATGACTAAAAATATATTAATCGTATTATTATTATTCAAAAACATCAATTGATTTGGTGGTTCAATAAGTATTTTGAAAATATATTTTATTTACATACCTATCGTATACATTCGATATTAAGACATCACTATAAGTACAAAAAAAATTTTGATTTTTAAGTATGCATATTCTAATTATTTTAACTACGTTCAACTATGCTAAATATAAGGATGGAACTCCCTGGTCGGGGTTGTTACAGGAATTAATGAATCGTATTGCTGTATTGGTCTATTAAACTTAAAACTAATATACCACTACTCTCGATAAAACGATTTTGAATAAACGAGATGGAGTGGATTAGTTTATTTTCATAAAATGGTTGAATGGTAGAAGAACAAAATTTTTAAATAAAAAAGATTAAATTTTCAATATTCTAACTTTCACAAAAACAAAGATATCTAAAATTTAAAAAGTTAAATTTTCAAGAGCTTATAAACATCATAAACATCAAATAATTTGAAACTATGAAATCAGATCTGAATCACTATTATCTCTTAATGGATATTCGTTGAAATAATTTAATTTTGTAATGTTTATAAAACCATTTTACGTTCTTGCAGTATATTTGATACGAAGAAAATTTTACATTAAATGTTCAAGCCTTAAGCATAAAAATTTAAAATTTAATAAATTTTCGACAGCAAAAATGTTGCGGATTTTATCGAAATTTTATGTTCAAAAAAATCTTAAATTTTTTTTTAAAATTAAAATCAAAATTATTTTATTAACATTTTCAAAAAAAATCATGAAAATAACATGAAAATGTTAATTTTCTTTAAATATCTCGAAAAAATCTTTTAAATGTTATATCATCTAAAGCAAACGGTGTTATAAGCGTTCAGTGAAAATTATAAGCACTCTAGGCATCACACATAGGCATCTCTAGAATCTCTCCAAAAAAATTATGCAAATACTAAAAATGATGAGCTCTGATTATCACATTTCAATCAATATATAGTTTTAGTTCTGACTTCATCTCAATTCAAATACTCTAAAATTAAATTAATATTGTTTTACTATTATATTTTGCATTATGAATACATTGAGAATACATCATTTTTATTAATATTAAATTATCGAGAGCTTGGGAAACAACTACCCCTTTGTCTCTTTTCTTCTGGGCAGTCCATCCCTGATAAAATCTTGAACACTAATATAAAAAAACACATTTTATGATAAAACCAATAAATTCCTCATTTCACTCGAATGCATAAATATATAAAAATCTATAGTATATAAACAATGGTGTTTTGTTCTTTAAAATATAAATTCGTATTATTACAGATCGAAGGCACTTTATTGGAATAAAGTATGGATAAACCCAACAGCGAATCAGAGCAGTGAATGATATTATGGATCTTTTAAACTGTAGGTCTATGAGCGAAAACATTACATATAAGAATCAAAAGATCATAAGCTTGCACAATATGTGAACATTTTTGCCTATACTGAACTCCTTAATGTCTCTTGACAACATTGCAGCATTCTATCACTAAAAAAAATATCACAAAGATATCTTTAACCATCTTAATACACTCATAGGTAATTTTTCATTCCTCTCACTAACCTAGGGTTACTCGATTTCTAAATCCTAAAGCCGGGGTATAATATTAATTATTAAAATACTCTTTTTTTTCTTTTTTTTTATAATGTAACGCTAATATGGAAATAAAAATAAATATATCTTTTTGTGGTTTAAATATTTATTTGCTAATTCAAAGATAAATTAATATTGTATAAAATTATACCGATTAGATAACCATAATATAGTGATATAGTGTACAATATTATTCTATGTTTTATTATTAAATAATACAATATTAAATATTATTTTCTATTAGCTTCTATTAATCGGGACATGATAACTGACCGGGATACCGGGACATGATTTTAAAACCGAGACGAATGGTAAGCAATAAGAAAATTCGTTGTCCCAAACGAAATTTGCCACATGGTTAACTCTTAATAAAAAAATAAAAAATAGTTTCACAGATTACACCCTTTACACATGCTACCATGACATGTACATATTTTATTAAAATAACTTAGTGTAAAAAACAAATTGCATTATATATATATATATATATATATTTATCTTTACTAATGAAAAAAAAAAGTGTTCACCATAGTGCTACACAATTATTTTTTTTCCACAATAATTGAATATCTGTATGGTTTTCAATTATAACCGATTAATCGATTATTCAATTAACCGATTATTAATTGATAAAGGGTTATTCGATTATTTATCATTCGTTAAAAATAATTGAATAATCAAATAATAGATTAAAATAATCAATTAATATAAATAATCATACTGCCTTAGTTTACCCGTTTGTAGAATTTTTTTGTTTTATAAAGTATCTAATGAAAAAATTTTTGATTTTTATTTATGCAAGCCTAAGTAAAACAAAAATAAAATCCTTGAATTATAATGTTACAAGGTGGTTAATTTTTTTATGTTGTTATATTCATACAAAAAAGAAATTTAAATGTATCTATCATTAAATAATGTATAGAATATAAGTGCTTATTATAAGTATAGAGGTATAATTGTACTAACCGATAATACCTAATGCAATTTATAAAAAAATATATTCAAAAATTAAATAAATAATATTAATTAATAACTAGTACATTCTTAACCAATTCTTATTATTAAATAACCAATGAAATTAATAAATATTTATTTTAGCAACTAACTTTAAAGAATATAAATTAATCATTTAAAATATACAATAGAATCGAACTATTATAATTTTATTACTGAATTATATTGTTAATATTAATTCTTGTTACATTTAAAAACTGATTACATTTATGAAACTAATGTCACTCTTCATTTTATAAATGCAATCTCAATGTAACATGAAAATATCAATGTAATGTATATTTTTTTTATTCTAGTAAAAACTTACCTCATACTTGTAAAATAAGCAACAATTTAAACAAGAAAATATAAACCTAAAATATAAATGAACAGCATGTATATTAAACATAATATTTATGAAACTCTTCCAAAAAATTATTTTTCAGCGTGAGTAAATTATAATATATCGCTGTTAAAGAAAATAAATTTTACATGTGAAAAAAGGCAAATTGAGGTTTTGGTATCTTTGGATTCAGAAAAAATTGGGTTTAATATGATTAAAACTCCTATATGCTTACTTTTTTTTGTGATTAATTAAATATAAATCAAATAATTTCCCACGTGCAGGGATAACTATAAGTGTTAAAGATTTATGACTTTACTGAAAAGTAGCGTTTTTTCACATAGGAGATTATTCCCGTGAATGACGATGTAATATGTTATTAAATATGTTGATATATATTATTTTATTTAAAACTACAACATTTATGGGAAATAAATAATAATGTACATTATGCTATGTATGTTAAATTTAGTAAGGAAAAACCAATACCATTTATGGTACTGATTTCCTGTAAATTTTTTTTTATGAAAAACGATTTTCTTGTAATCCGCATTTTTTAAATTATTATACTGTGTAACGCTTTATAACAGAGTAACCTAATTTCGTGCATTTTATACTAGTTCAAGGTATAATTATGTTTGATTTATTTATTTTATAAAAATCTATCACTTTATAATAATCATTATTATAAATTACATAAATATTAAGTTCAATTTAATTGAACTACAGTTGAAAATAAATATATTTTTATAAAAAGATGTACAAATATTTAGTGCAGATTTGAATAAAGATTATTTTGATATTTTTAATCTATTATTTATTTTTAAACATCTAGTATTTTAATTTTGAACTTTGGCACGCCTATCATAAATATATTTCTATCAAATAACAATAAATAAATAATAAAATAAATATCAATAAATATTGAACACTAAATTAAGTTGAATTATGATTCATGGTATTATATCATACATTTTTAAGTTTTGTCTTTCTATTCCATACTTTCTACAAGTATACAACAAAGGCTATGATTGATAAACTTGTACTATTTAATATTAAACTAAAAATGAAAAACTTCAATGAGTATTCTAATCCAGTATAAACCTTTTCATAAATGTTTTGCGCTGTAATCATAGTTTACACCTATTATCATCATACGTATCAACAATATACCAACAATTTTTTTAAAAAAAAAAACACTAGAATTTTGTCAAGGTTCTACACCAACAGTGAACTGAAAAACAATTGAGTAAATTAAATCATAATATACATTTCTGTTATATTAGTACCAATATTCCTATAAAATCTTTTAAAAACTTCAGATAATTGCATCCTGTAGTAATTAAAAATACATTTGTCCAAAAAAATTACGTACAAAATTAGTTAATGTTTAATCATTTTGTTTATACAATATACCTAAAATAATTTATGATTTGCAATTGTTTGTCTTCGTGTATTATTATCATTCATTACTATATACGGAATTTATCGAACGAAGAATTATTATTCTATAGTTCGATCATTGTAAATAATTTAATTTAAAAGTAATCTAAAATAATTTAAAAGTTCTACGCATTTAAAAAAAAATTGTTTGTTTTTTAAATTGAACTCAATGATTTTAAAAAGTCAACAACAACAAAATGTATCGTGTCAATCCAAAAATTCAAAAATAACATTATCCTTAATAAAAACTAAAAAATTTCAGAACACTATTAGTTAATTACATTACATTAATTCTTTATATAAAATTATAAAAACTTATGTCGCACTGACATATTTAAATTAATATTATAATATTAACGATTTTAACATGCTTAAATATATGTAAATGATACTTATAACAACTATACATTAATACCTAAGAACAAATAAACAGTATTTTACTGTGATCAATAAACCGTCAAAAAAATTATGGCATTTTTAGACACTTATATTACTTAAAATTATACTTTACGCTTTCCAAGCTCTGAAGGAATTAATTATTATTAATATAAAATAACTACATTACTACAAGGCAATATTTGTTAATTAATTTTAAATTTATAAAGTGTTAAACTTTTTCGTGTATATATAAGTTTATTACTATTTCAAATAAATATACTCTAACAGTTTCTACATTTTCAATATTTGACATAATAGAAATTATTAAAATCTATAGGTACTTTTTTTTTTTTATTTTATTGTAATAACCCAAAAATATATAGTCATTACATAGCTCTAATTTTAGTGATATTCAATAAATAATAATTTTAGATTTTCATGTTTGTGTAATATTCAGTTCACGAGATATTAGAATTTCGGATTTATACAAAAAGTCTATGATAGCACATATCATTTAGCACTATATATGCATAACTAATTAATTTATAAGTAATTCTTCTTAGTCGTTACTTTATACGTTTACAACTTCTATCGATTGTTCGTAATATATTGCATCTTATAAAAATAGTTATAGATATTGTAATATGTACAATTATCATATGGTTAATTAATTATACTGCAACAGTCATCACAATTGCATAACATAAGAGGAAACATGAATTATTAAATTACATTTACTTCAACTATTTACAATACCGAATTATGTATAATAAATATTGAATTATAAATGAATCTTTAGGTTTCAATTAATATGGGAAAAATAATATTTTTTGTTTCAAATAAATACTGATAATATAGATTGTTAGGCACGATTATGCAACAAGCTCATCAAAATTTGATTTCATATATAATGTAAGACTTACTATCAAAATGTATTACTTTTATTGTCCATTACTACTTATTAGGCATAAGATAAAATAAATGAACATTATTAACTTGAATACATTTTGCATAGATAGAAATTAAAGTGATTTAAAAATTAATTTCTGTGCAATAACTATTTGATAACTATTTGTAATGAACAAATTGAAAAATAAAACCGCATTATAATTGAAATTATATGAATTAAATAAAAACTAAATTCTATTCAATTTATTTTAATATCTTAAATTATTTTTCGATAATCTGGTAGGTATATAAAAAAATTACTTCTACTCTTTTATATTATATCTATGAAACCATTGTTATTTGTTAATAAGGATAGGGCAGATTAAGTTAGTTCATGTTTTATTAACATTATGTTAACTTGAAATTTTAAAACAAGGTTATCATCATATCTATTCTCTACTAAAATTTTAATGAACACTATGAATTTCAAAAACGTCTTACGTAAACACTATACAGAAAATCAAATCCTATAATTGTGAATGTCAAGATTTATCATTGATTTCAAATGTATAATAACAATATAACACCCAATGGTATGAAACGAGACGAGTGCCAAATACAGTCACTGCTAAAGCAGTGGGTAGTATATCTATTCCATATTTAATATTGCCCCATAATTTGATCACGTTGTACATAGGAAAATAATGCAACGCATTGTTTGAAATTTAAGCACGTAATAATATTAATACTTCCGCATGAAAAATTACAATTTTTTTTACAATTTAATCAGAAGTTTTGAATTAAAAAAGGCTTATTTTTACAACAAAAATATAGATAAATGAATTATCGCTAATAAAACATAATTTAAGTATGTAAAACATTTTTGATAGAGAAGAATATATAAATGAATGCCTAATAATTAATAATAAAAATACAATTCTTTAACGTTGGCAATGAACATTTTAAAAAACAATATATTTTAGTATGTTTTTATGAGAAATTCTTAGTAAGTTATACAAAAATAATACAAATTCAAAACATTAAGTGACCTAATATTACACATTAATATTGTTATCTTTTTTCCGTTATGTAAAAACCTTAAAAGATACATCTAAGTAATTTGTGATTATTAATTAATAACTCTCATACCCTCTGGTTAAATAATGAACCTGAAAGTAAATTAATAGTTGAGGAGAATAAAAAAACAAAAAGTTATACTATACACACAATATTATGTTAAAAGAACAAAAATCTCAAGTAAATAGAGTCGAAGTACAAAAAAAATTTTTGTTACGTATACAATTTATTTGTTATTCTGGGAAATACTTATTGACGTTGGTCCTATTTAAACTTTGAAAATGTAATACATTAAAGAATTACATAAATTTACGGTTAACTTATAAATTAAATAAAGTCAAATGGAAAAATATACACTTTAAATTAATTAATTTTAGCAAATATTTAAAGTATTTTTTTATTTGAAAAATAATTTGACACTATAAACTACAAATGTGTAACCATACTCAGACATAGTTAGGTTAGCTAAAAAAACATAATTTAAAGATAAATATTTCCTTGATATTTATTTCAGATGATGCAGTAAGAGTTGGAAAGAAAATTTCGATACATTTTAATAAATGTTATTTTTTATTGAAAAACCATACTTAACATTCTTTACATCTTGTGCAATAAGTAAATTCAATAATAAGCATTTCAATAATTTGAAACTAGAATGAATAATGTATTGATATCTATTTTTTATCTAACTTTTAATTATACTATACTATCAATATTTAATAGTAAAAATAATAATAATAATAATATGATTATGTCATATGCACGAAATACTTCATGAACATCTGTAAAATCATACATTTTATACAGACATATTTAGGCACATATACACTATAATTCACAAAAATTCACTATGAATGTATTTCGTTAAAAGAAATGACTCCATGTAATGATATTTGTTAAATAACTTTTCTATTGGAAAAATGTTTCAAATAGGTTAGTTCTTCATTGGAATTTACATACAATAATCATATCCTATTGACAACTAAATATTTTGAAATGTATGCCATACACATAATCAAAAACAATAATATTTGAAAGTGGATTTTGATTTGGTAGTAGGTACAGTTAAGTAAAACAAAACAGAACATATGATGTAAATAATAATTTATCAGACGAGGTCATCATGACCCATGGAGCATCAACAAATTAAATATTTTTCTAAGCATAAGACACATCACAAGTTGGTACTAAATGAAAATGACTTACATAACCCACAATATAAAATTAAAAACAGATATTTTTTTTTAGAAAACGAAATGTACCTACTCGTATAATAATATTAAAGAAGGTTTAAATTATTAGCTCTCGTGAGCAAGTTATTTATTTATTTATTTATTTATTTATTTTTTTTTTTTTTTGTTTACCGTAAATGATATAATACATAATTTAATATACATTACACAGTTCAAATATCCTAATACAGAAATAAACCAAAAAGCATTCATTTATTCAAATACAATAGTTAAACTAAATATATTTTTAAATGTACCCAAAAACGTCGATGAACAAAAATACGACATTAAACGAAATTGAACACGTCATTAAAGTAAATAGATGCGTAAATAGAAATATATAATTAATATTTACTATCCCAAATACCAATTTTAATGAGTTACAGAGACGAAGTAATATTAAATAAGCAAACCATATATTCAAATTGACATAGGTAGCTTCAACTTTGTTTAAGGATTAAAACTCATACTAACTTAAGGCATATTTTAATAGTACAACATTATGCTTTTTTATATGAAACAAATTCTAAGAACATTTATATGGTTTTTATAAGTTCTAGGCTATGTGATTTTAAATCGAACACTGTTGATATTTGAAATACGTTATTTTTTTAATTCAATGATAAATTACCTTCTAGTAGAAAAATAAATAATGGCTATTTTGTTTTAAATTGTATACAAATAAAAAAATTAATATGCAACAATGAACCAATTCCCTTATTGCCTCCAAGTGCTATCGTCAACATATCTATTTATTAGCCACACGTTAAACGTACGGGTTGGTACTTAAAGTATAAATGTGTTACACAATGATTTCTAGGATATTAACCGCAACAATAAATCGTTGGGTGTGGGTATGGTTCGCATTTGATATAAACCTTTATTGTGTCATACGACAGCAGCATGTAATGTTAAATCCTAAACAATATACGTCATCGGAAAAATTTAGACAATTATTTATTTCCGGTACAATGTAACATATTAAATTTTTTCCACTGCTACAAGAGGTCACTAATTTGTATGATGAATGAACTATAAATGGATAATCTAATTTGTCATCTTTAGATAACTCCCCTGAAAATGTAGAGAAAAAAATCAGCAAACAATCTAATAAAATTGAAATAAGTAATCTGTGAAGCATCACGGATTGACACTGATAGAAATTCTGAATTGATTTGAAGGTCATAGTTGTTATTTTGACCCCTACAGGAAATAATTTATAACACAATATCGTACACATGTAGGTACAATGCAACGCGCAAATGATAAACCGTGCAGTGTCAAATTACATGACAAGTTGGTCCTTGATTCTTTAAACTGTAATGGTTATTCGTTTTATCGTTTTTATACATAAAATATTTTTTGGCCCAAAACAGTCAAAAATTCTATGACAACTATTGAACACGTTACAATAAAATGTATAAATCTATTTAAAATTTCCATTGAATTTAATAGAAGTGAATATTGATTAGTTTTAAAAACAAGTAAGAAAAACGTGTGAAATTCAAAATAAAAGTGTACAATCTTCAAATAAAAATATTTGATTTAAACAAAAGGTTAAAATACTGCATAATATTTTATGTCGATTACATTTATGACAGCTATATGCAGTTAATATACTTTTCAAATAAAATGTCTTTGTTTTATAACACATTTCACTGATAATTAGTTATATTATCAAAACTCAATAAAATATTTCAAATGTTACTAATATAAATAAAAATTAATTAACCATAGGTATTTACTATCAAAATACACGTGTGTTTTTATTTTTTAGATGGTAACAAAAAAATTAAATACCATACTTCGAAGTAGAATAATTTTTTAAAAATTTAGTTAAACCAAAATCTTGTATTGAACTAGTAGTTATTTATATTTGTGAGTAATTAAAGTTTATATGGATGTAGTGGAATGACTAAGGTTACATTTCGGGAATATATCATTACATATATTGTAAATATATTACTCTAAACATCTTAACTTTAAATACCTACTTATAGTCATGTAACTACTGTTTCAACATTCGATTTTTATGAATAAACCTTTTCAGAAAAGTATTTTTTAGAATATTTTGTTGAAATTACTTATTTTATAACAATTTAGTAACATTTATCACAATAAAAGAAGTATGTCCAAATAAGACCTTCAACTGATATACTTTTTCGAATATTAAAATTGCTAGTCCTGTATTCGGTGGAACACGATTGCGTCCGTCCTACCTTTATATATAAAAAAAAAACAACACAATTGCGCCTAGCTAATTAGCTCGATAGCACCAGGTTTTATCTTTTTACTTGCAAAAAACGCCACATGATTGCGCCCAGCAATAGCGATTGCAATAGCTCAATAGCGCTTCGTGAAATATAAGGTCTTGCCTTTCTAACAATTTTCAAATATACTATTCAAATATACAGTCGGAGTGCAAAACTCAAAGTTTAAGTCAGGTTAGATTATAAATTTTCCATCGAGTATTTATGTGACAAAAGATCTTAGCGTGCTCAATGAACACAATCACAACATAATTTCAGAAAACAGTAAACAAATAATAAATTGCAGAATAAAAAGAAAATATGAAAACGACTTCTTTACGAGACCGAATAAAATAATTAGAAAAGAACTACGTAGCACAAAAAATTGTCAGTCCTAAGACTGTAAAATTGGGAAGGAAAATTGTTAAAATGATAATTTTACCTAATTTAAATTTTGAATTTTACACTTCAACTGTATTTTTAAATAGTATATTTGAAAATTGTTACAAAAGCAAAACCTTATATTTCACGGAGCGCTATTGAGTTACTTTTCTGAGCGTAATCGTGTTGCGTTTTTTACAGATAAATAGGTAAAACCGGGTGCTATCGAGCTAATTAGCTGGACGCAATCATGTTGTGTTTTTTCGTGTAAAAAGGTAGGACGGGCACAATCGTGCTACAGTCCCTGTATTTCTCCTTTTTTTTTTTTTTTTTTTAAGTAACTTGCGAAAAACCAAAGAATTCTTAAATAAATCAAAGTTTAAGAGTAATTTCAATATTTTTATAATATTATTTATATTATATAATATAAATATATATTTATATAATATTTTATAATATTTTCATAATTTTCTTTTATACGGCATTTTATAAGTCATACAATTGTATATTAAACATAGTTAAATATGATAACTGTAACAACCAACAGGTAAATGAGATATTTTAGTTATTTCTAATACCTGCCAAAGAGCGTCGGCATAGAGCTAAACTCGGCTAGGCTGCGCATATTATTATTACAGATACTATTTTAAATATAACAAATAAATATTTTATTAAATATTATTTTAGCGCTTATTTTTTTTTTTTTTTTTGTTTAATTTAAAAACTAAAAATTATAGAGTTTTAATTAGAGTTATAGCGTGAAAAATGTTAAAAATTTATTAGTAAATGTATAAAAATAAAGTACGATAAAAATGTCTATCTTCCCTAGATTATTTCACTCAAGACTCAAATAATTTTTTTAATTCTCACTTCATTCCTATTTTTTATTATATAATTAGTTTTATATATTTCTTCTAATAATTTAAATAAAAATTAATATATTTTTCCCTTATATATTTTTAATTGAATTGCTGTAATGTTTTCGGAAAAAAAATAATAAATAAATAAATAAAAGAAATCACTAATCAATTTTGTAAAATAACCAAATGTTAAAGATTCAAGAATTCTAAAAATTTAATTTTAGTTACGCTTACAATTAATTTGGTATACACGGGAAGTTTTATAAAAAATATCAAGAGCTTAATTATTTTGAAAGTAATGGGAAATGGATCAAAACTGTTCATATATTCCTAAAGTAATATATAACGTCAATGTGCATTAAAATGATTTTATTTATAGTATCTTATATTGAATATCTACTGGCTACTACTTTTAAATAAATTCAAAATTACAATTAATTTCAAATATTTTATTAACAAAACGTAATTTATTATGTTTTGAACACAAGTGACTTAAAATTCGTTACATACTTTTTCTTTAAGTGAATATTATAATAAAAATACAGAATATACATATACATATACATAACTAATTCATGTTAAAACTTTTGAAATACACATTAATTAGTAAACCATAAATTATATTATAAATCGATATTATTATAATATAATAATTATTATATTAAACACACGAGTGCTAAACAAAATAAAATACAGGTTATATATTAATATGAAGTACATGAAAAATCATTTTATATTTTTTTTTAACGTGAAAATCAACAAATAAATATTAAACTTTAGGTACAAGTGATAACCTTGAATTATATATAGGCACGCAAAAACATTTAATACCAGTTTGTATAATAACGTTCAAATTATAATATACTTCACGTCACTTAAAATAATTTGTTCATCGTCCAGTTTCATTCAACAATCAAACATTTAAAAACAAGAGAATATTATAACTACATAATATCCGCATTAATATAAATAATGAATAGTTTTAAAAACTGAGAATAGTTATAAATGCTTCAATGTTAATACAACTTAAGTCAAACAAGAAAAATACACTAAAACCACATCGATAAATACATTAATAATTCAATAATGATGCTATAAACATCTGTAAAAATAATAAAAAAAAAAGTGAATATAATTAAATTACTGGGAAGGTCAAAGCAAAGAATGAAATTGCTTTCGATAGAAATCGGTGGTACATGGAAAACGACCTCCACATCAGCTATGATGGCCAATTAAAAAAAAAAAAACGGTGATTAACGCACTTTCATCTAGATATCCACGAATAATAACACTATTCAAAAAAAAAAAAGAAAAAAGTATACATATAAAAATACAAAGATAATATTTGAGCAACAATTGTATTTTATTATAATATTTGAATGATTATTTACCAAAAAAACTTTTTTTAAATGATAAACAAAAGTTAGTTGAACACTAATTTGCTCACTCAACACTGGATTTCGATTGTCATATTAATTATTCAATATCAAACATAACGGAACATTATGAATAAATGTAAAATCACTAATAAATATTAAACAAATACAAATAATTGTATTTTGTCATTTTAAAACTATTTCACCAATTTATATCCTACCTAACATATTTACTTATGTAAGTACATATTTATACAAATAAACTAAGCACGCATAATTTTACCATTGTTAAGATTCAATTGTTTTAAGGTCAAAATTTATTTTTGGCAAAAAGTTCTAATTATAAAAATAAAAGTACACGGATTATAATTACTGCATCAAACAAGAACAAAATACAGTGTATATAATTAATTATTTCTACAAAACGAAGAATATAAAATCAATAAAAAGTTTAAAGGTCAACCAGTAAAAATATTTAAATTGTAGACACTTATTGATGATTCTTTAAAAAGACTGAATTTTTCTCCAAAACCTCGACGGCCTCAATAAATATGGGAACTAAAAAAATATATTAATATTATTATAATAAAAAAGTGTACATAAAATGTTTTTATAAAAAACATAATATATACATTCTCTTGCATATACGATACTAAATAAAGTAGATATATATAAAAAAAATTAAACACTCTGATTAGCCACAAATAAGGTTCTAAAAAACAACTAAAGACTAGAATAAATTCCTAAAAACAGATTTAAATTTAATACATAAATAATTAACTTAAAAACTAGGTTAGGTTAGGTTATAAAATGAAAAAAACATATTTAATGATTATAAGCAGAAACAAAAATGTTAAATGGAATAACCAATATAAGATATAACAATACACATATTTAATAACCTAATACCTGTCAAATCAAGCTTACACTATTAAACAAATCAACATAATTGACGAAAAATTTATCAGGTGAAAATATTGCACACATATAAAATAACGTGAAAATTATATAAAATAATACCAGTAATACAATAAACAAATATTTAATAGAATACTGATATCGAGTGAAGAATTTAGCGACAATGAAAGACTTGAAATTATTGATGAGAATAATATAAATTCTGATAAATTATAAGCAATGAGAACAATTTAAGATGCAAGGACGAGGTTTTGAATACACACATATTTAAAATTATTAGGTATTTATAAAGAAAATTTGTTTTTATTACATTGAGAAGTTGTTAATAAAATTATTTATAAAGCTTTCTAATAAATTTAACTGAACTCAAATTTGTTTTAGGAGTAAATTTTTTTTTTATAATTATTCAGACTTCCAAAAATTTATATCACACCAGATTTTCTATTATTGTTTTTGAAATTTAAAAGCGATTATAATTACTTTGCTAATACTTCATCTTATAAAGTTTAAAATAATTCATAAATTTTAAAAAATTCAATAAAAACTTGGTTTATAATGATAAATAAATTAATATGAACAATTTATTTGCTACGCATTTAATATTTATACTGATTATAATTATAAAATTTTAAAAGCGTATCTCATTATAATATTTAAAGATCATAAAAACTGATGCTTATGCAATAATTTTATACGAGTCAAAATTAATATTTATACTTCTAAACTTCAAATGATTGCTTAAAAGTTCTAACAAATTAGTATAAAGAATATAAGATAGTATGAAAGTAAAATTTAAAAGAAAATGAAAATGAAAAATTGTTCAGTTAATAAGACATTTTATTGACATATAAATGAAAAATGAATTATTATTAACTACGTCAGAAATTAAATTATCGACCCGACTATCACTAAACAAATAATTGAAGGAAAATCAAAGGTTTGTAAAATTAATTATTTTTATTTTATTTATTTCTGAATGAGAATACTAAAACTCAAACGATATTAATTTATATTATAGATAAAATAACTCAATAAATAGCAATAACAATTATTGTCTAAGTATCGCTGTAATTGATCAACATTGTTTTATTTAATACACAATAAAAAATGAATTATAATATTTTTTCTTCTTATTGACATTTTACCATAATCTCCGGAATTTTTTCGGTGTACCAAACGTTTTACAAGTCAGTGGTGTTGTTTAGAAAGGAGCACACAAGTACCATGCGCCCCTAGATATTTTTGACCGGTGCATCTCGTTTGCACGCAACGAAACCCGCCGTTAAACTAAAAAGAACGACTCGTCGACCGTATCCGAGTTGGGTTCCAGATAATATTTATGATAAAGATAAACAACTAACTGGATCCGATTATAAACACAATAACATACGAGTTCGGTCCCACTATAAAAATCATAAAATACTAGTTCGGTCTATGACAATAAAACCTGTAACTTACAAGTATTGATAAAATTGAAAATATTAAAAAAATTAATAGATTTGAGTTTGTAAAAGCTCTACCATTTAAATTTTTACCAATTATGTACATTTTTTAATTGTTTAATAATTTTATTTATTTATTTACCATATACCATATAATATTTTCAATTAATAACTATATACCATATATTAGAAACTTAAAAAAAAATCATACATGTGTTCTAATTTATAAGTAACTGACAGTCCTAAGTCTGTAAAAATGATAAGCGATTTTTTTTTTTTTTTTTTTTTTTTATATGGATCCAACTAGAGTAGTACCTACTTGTAAAATCGTGGGACCCATCTAGTGTACTAAGTACCTGAAAAACACTGGAACCTAACTAGACTAAATAAGGGTCTTCAAGACCCAACTAGTTAATACCGCGACGACCGATTACCAAAACACTGATTTTGAAATTGATAAACGAATGATATATTTTTTTGTAAAAAGTTATTTAACCCCTGAAGAAAATTCGGATGAATTTTGTGATCTTATATCGATAGCACCTAGTAACAAGTCTAGAACTACTTCTAAAATTCCCGATTATATTTTAGAAAATTAAATTACATCAGACAGTAATTTGCCTCCGACATTACAAGCTTGAGAACCTATTAATAATCCTAAGACTACTAATGGTGCAGAAAGTTTTCACAAACATTATAAGAACTAGTTTTACACCGAATGAATCTTATAGACAAAGTAAAAAAAAAATATAAACAAAAATATGAATATAATTACTTAGTTTATTTTGCTTTTTTGCTTTTACTAAATCTTAAATATTACATAATACGTATAACAAAATAAATATATTATTATTTATAACAATTTATATTTTTTATTAAAAACATTTGTGATTTTAGTTTGTTTTTAATTATTTTTTTTAACTATTTTTCAAAAAATACTGCTCGTACTCGCAAATGTACATTAAAATGAATAACTCGGTGATGAGTAGATCTCCTCAACAGGTCTAGAGTCTCTAAAATATTTTTCTTTGATAGTAGTTCAACTATGACGTCAATAAATAATAACCAACACAAAAGTTTATTTTCTATGACATTTTTACGTAATTTAAATCTAATAACTGATTTTTTTTTTTATGTATTTGGATACGTCCAGACAGTTTCAGACGATTTTGAGTCTAATAATTGGCTGAACCTTGAGCCTTAAAAGCGACGCCTACTATATTATTAATTAATTTAGAAGTATACAATTTCAAAATTAACTGACACAGACTACAATAACTACTTATGAATAGGATAGTTATATATTTATTTAAAACAAAAAAAAACGCACACCTAAATTTTTAATCATGCCTCTGCAAAATAGATAGTTCTCAGTCTAAAATAAAGTGTAAAAGAAAATGCGTTATTGTGATCAAACGAATCATAAAAGATAAATAAGCGCAAACGAGTCATAACCATTTTTGACCATACGCGTTGTTGATAAACTATATATACCAAATAATATTAATCTCCTCGTTCTGGGCAAAGAATCAAAGCCACCATTATTTTTGATCTTATTATAACCAAAATAAATACGTATGCCTACAATCAATAAAAATTACAGGCTATAAATAAAATAAATCAAAGTTTATGATTATAATTTTGTTCTGAATTTTAAAGACAGATTATGTAAAAAATCCACAGAAAAAAATAAATATTTTTTCCCAACTGATAAATGAAAATAATAACATAATTAATGAAGCAAACGAAATTATAAATATTGTTTATTTTTGTAAGCTAGTTAGTAGGTATGAATTTATTTTCAGGCAAAATAAGGTTATTTATAGGGCAATAGTGGCCATATCATATTATAGTAAAATATTTTAATTATAAATTATTAATAGTAACAACTTTATAATTTAAAATTAATTTACTTTTTAATTACATAATGTTCATTATTTCATTAATTTAATCATTCATTTTTTCTTATGAATCAACATTATTTCATTCATTATAGTACACAATTAAAAGTTGTAAAATCATACTTATCATTAAGTAATCATATCCTTTAAGTTGATAAATTTACAAAAGTGGATTTTTTTTTTTGAGTAATTGGTTGACTTTAAAGATTCAACTAATGTCTAAGATGGTAAAAGTTACAAAGGCAATAGTAATCGATTTTAAATGCTTGTCACTATTTTTTTAAAATTAATTTAATATTTTCTATTAATAACAATTAAAAAAAATATAATACAGAAAAATATCTTTCAATGAAACTGACAGGAATACAAATTAAGTAGGAAAAACTAATTTTGAATTTATAGGAGAGACATTTGCTTACTTTTTTGCACCAATAACTCTTAAGCTAATAATACTTTTAATAACACGAATAAAATTCTAATATATTTAAATTGTAATTCGGACTCATCAATTTTATTTATGTACCTATAGATAAATAGTTTATATCATTTCACTTTAATATCCATGTATACCTATTGGCTATTATTATTTCAATCATTAAATATGTACAAAATATTTTAAAGATTAAAAAATTACAATCAATTATTTAAGTTAAAATTAAGCATCAATGTTTTGAATATGCTGTTTATAGATACAATTTAGAAAAATATACTTTAATATATTAATAAAAATAACAATTAAAACTTTTATCCGAATATTGGTAATAAGCAAGTTTACGTAAGCTTAGTTGACACAATTATTAACAAAATAAAAATAAGCCATGTAGATTCTTAATTAAAGATCTAATAAAAAAAAGAAAAAAATAATAGGTATAAGTGATTGGACATTCGTTACTTTAAAAAAAAAATGATGAGTATATCTATCAGTGTATATAAAGCAGTATAACTATAAGTCAACACTTGTAGATAATACTTGTATGAGTAAAATATTTTCAAAATCTCCCTTTATACTACATAGGTAATATCGAAGGTATTATGTTATACAACAAACTTTTCATAATATAAATAAAAGTATATAATGCATTTGGTAACATTGCAGGTTAGAGTGCAATGTTCAAAAGTACTAATTGTTTAGAACAACTTTGCATTCACTCATTAATAATCATATGCTATAAATATTTATATAATTTATTTAAAAACCAATTTATAATTATATTGTATTATAATAAAACTATAATTTCATGAAATAAAAAACGAGAATAATCTCGTAAAAAAATTGAATAATATTAATACGTAAAAATTACATACTAATTCTTAAACTATATTTAAAATTCAGCAAAACCTAATAATTGTATGAATATTTAAAAATAAATATGTTATTTTTCATTTTGAATGTGTTCATTTGACTTTGAACCGTTTGGCTATGTGTCAAAAACTCATTGGCAAGACCATTGTACGACGACGTTACGTTACTACTTACGAATAAATTTCAATCAAAATACTTTAAATCTTATACATTTTAATTTTATTATAAATCATTACTTGAAAAACTCACTTTTGTTTTAGTAAATAATTACGATATTTGGACATTTATAGTAATTCATTTATTCATACAAATGTAAATACAAGTATGTACTTTACTATCAAAAAAAAAAAAAAAAATTATATTTAAAAAAGTAAATGTCCACATTTTTTGATGACGAAAAGGTTTCAATAATCTAAAGAACGTTCTTTTTTAATAAACAATTATTATCTTATATTAACTGATGATCAGGTTTCAGAGTACCTATCAGACAACTTTAATACTTTGGCTTTTATTGCATTATAACCCTTTAATCAAAATGTGTCTTATACAATAAACCATTCGTATTTAGTACTTCGAATGATAATGATAGATTCTAATCCAACGAAAAACTTGTATATTGTTAACTTGTATACCATATTGTACCTAATATTATGGTAAATATAAAATAAATGTCAATAAATTAATTATCAACAATCAATTTATATTGGTAAAATCCTAACAGTAAGTACTAGATAAAACAAATATAATGTTGAGCAACAACTAATGACACTAGAACTTTCAATAGTATATAGACCTAATTTAGTCCTACGGTACTGCGTATATTAGTCAGCAGTACTTCACCTGTCCTGTTTTTTAGCTTTGATATTGCAGATTCATTCGATTAACCTTGATGAATTTAACGACAATTACCACTTAGTTTTATTGAGCTAAAAATAAACACCATCCAGTTAAAAAGGATATAAAAGGGTCTTGTATGAAGGAAAGGTCATTTTTCTACTCACTATATAGAAAACAGTTTACGAGTCATAAATAATTGGTTTATAGGAAGCTAACATATGGTACTTAATTTTAATAAAAATATATTAACGCATATATTTTATAATAGTGTGACATTTCAAATCTAAATAGAGTAAAAATATATTTTCATATTTAATCATTAAATCACTAACGTTGTAAGTTAATACAAATTTCATAATTAACTATTTAAGAAACAAAAATATTGTATCAACGTATTATTATTTTTTTTTTACACCAACTAAAATTTGAACATTGAACTTACATATCATTAAAGTCCATTACAGATGTTTCACTTCGTTTTCTTAAGATAAATACAATACTAATTAACATAAGCAAAAATAATACTGTAAAAATGTAACTATATAGGTGTTACATAACATTTGTATAGGTACTTTATTTATATGAATATTTTAGTGACAATTCATACGTCACCATACGTCATACGTAACCACATATATTATTCTTAATTAGTACGGGTTATATTATATTATTTTAATAAATTGATTATTTGATAAAATAATAAAATATAGTTTACTTACACAGCATCCTTCAAATTACAAAAAGTAAGATAGACCATAGTTGAAAATGTTTGGAAGATCTGTATGAAAGCTTTCAAAATGTATAGAATGACAAATTGGTGCTTGATGGGCAACAACGATTTAATACATCTACTTGATTGTTTCGTTAATCAAAAACCTGCAAGAAATATATACAAAATAATGTGTATACATACATTTACTTATAATATAAATTTCTTATAGAATGTTCATACATATTATAATACCCTAACAAAGCATACAAATTTACAAAATAAAAAAAAATCGATATAAAAATAATTTCACTAACAAATTGAAAAAATTGAAACATTACGTACAAAATTACATATCTACAACAATTAACAATATATTATTGTATTGATATAATGATTAAACATTTGTATTAACTCATAATTTATAAAGTGTATTATATGCAGCAGAGTCGTAATAATAGGAACTCAATATCCTCGATATATCAAATAATATTTTAGGTACCTACTCTAAAATTTTAATTACCGTAACTTATTTGTTCATACTCATAATAAATAATTAAATAAAAATAATGCAATTATCTGCATAAATAAGAAAAACACTTATGAGCCGCAAAATATATTTATAATAAATACCTACATATTAGATAAATTAAGTATCCCTAAGCAATATTTTCCGTTTATCAACAAGGATGAATAGTAATTAATTTATGAATACCTACATGTATGTAATAAACACTCAAATTAAACAAAAACTAAAATAACTTCATTCTTCTTTTTCTTCTTTGAAGTTTATCGGCCATTAAGACTATCCCGTAAAATAACCTCATTAACTATTTATAACTGTCATTCAATTTACAAAAAAATCAAACCTATGAACACTGCGTCATTGCCAATACTTCCTCCTCATGTTCTACTATAGATGATTTCATATCTACAAACAAATCGACGTCGTGTCTTTCATGTCCCATATTTTTAATATTTATGGGCAGGGGCATGTCAATGGGGTAGAGAGGTTGAGTGTTCAATCGATAGAATTATAGATAGAACGTCTAACAGGCTGATATCATAAGGAGAACATTTTCGGTCTCGCAAAAGACACAAATAGCAGATAGTTCTAAAATGTACTAAGTGCTGAAGATACATAATATTCTTGAACTTTTTAATTTTAAAAAATTCTGTTCCTCTAGAATTTTCTCCAAGTTGCACCAATATGTATGTTACAGTTAAAACCCAAAATTCGTAAAACTAGTCTTAACTAGTTAATACTAGTTTTCACAAATCAATTTCGTCAAAACTGATATTGACTAATTAACCAGAATTTCAATGTTGGTGTCACAGTTAAAAACCAAATTACATCAAAACTAGTTTTAACTAGTTAAACCATGGATTTTCAACCTTTTGAGGTCCGCGCCCCATTTAAAACTATTTTATGAGTTCACGCCCCACCCCCTACTATGTATACATATTTTACATGTTTTATTATGTATACATAATATTTATACGTAAACTATACTTTAATCCAGGGACTGGAACCAAACCCGAAAAAATCAGTTCTAGAACCCAAGAATCCTTAAAATATTGGGAACCGGAACCGAACCGGAAGTGAATTTTTACATATTCAAATAACCAGAACCGAACCGGTTCTAATAAATTATATTTTTATTCTTAAAATGTCAAAGCATAAATCAATTTTGGAGTTATAAACTTTTTAAAAATGTTATTCTTAATCTTAATTTTTAATATTATGTGCTGACAGACGAACGACTAAAAGCTAAACAGGTTAATACTGCAATTTCTCCACTACGAGAGTTATCTCAGCGGTGAATTGGTCAACATATCCTATTATGTATAGTTAACTTAATTTAATTTATACATATTACTGTTCTTTAATATGTACAAATTCTGTTTTTAACCAAATAAATTATTATTATTTATTATTATAGATACAAATTTGAATCACAACATAAGTTCAAAAATGAAATTTTATTTTGCATATTTTTTTATTTATTTGCTTTATTTTATTTTATTTAATCACTATATAGCTGTTAAAAAAAACTTATTGCGATATATATAAATAAATATATAAATTAATTGAAGAGAGACATTTTGAGACATATACAAGTATATAATGCCATATTGCTTAGTATAATGCCATAATACCGGTAAAATGTATGTAATTTTTAAATATGTATCAAAAAATACTACGGAAAAAATTTTAAAATATTTTATTTAGAAATCAAACCCGAACTCGAACCCTTATTTTGTATTTTTCAATAACCTGAACCCGAACCCGAAACTTTTAATAAAATAATCGAGAACCGGAACCGTAAAAACATAAAGGTACCAGTCCCTGCTTTAACGTTTGTTATTGGATTAATAAGAATACGACTTCAATGAAGTTTTTTTTAATATTAAATTAATATATTTGCATAAAAAAAATTGACCAAAGCGGCGACTAACACAGCGGCAAGGCACGGCGTAGAAAACGGCAACGTTTTCATTTTTCGTGTTTTTTTTTTCAACATTTTCATACCCCCCCCTCCCCCTAAAATTTTATCACGCCACCCTATAAAATAAATATTAAAAACTAAAAATTGTTAATACAACTATATTTCTATCTACTATCTACTATTTCTACTAAGACACTTATTAAATATATATATACTATATTTATATATTTTTCTTTGTTCAATAAATATATTCTAGAGATTGATAAGTATTAGAGTAGAATAAGTTAAATAATATACAAAACGTTTTTGTATAAATATAAGTCATATGTAAATTAGGGCCAAGAATAATATTAAATATGCGCATTAAAACAATGAATATTCAATAATAATACAAAGTAATACTTTTTAAACATTTAACAATAAAAAGTAACTACAATATTAAATTTAACATATATATATATCAAAAATTATCAATACACTCCAATATCAATAAAACACTAGAACCATAGGTGCAATTTGGGGGGACTTGGGTGTGCTTAGCACCCCATTTTCGAAATAAGCACCTCCAAATGTGTTTATGTTAATTTACTAATTTACATTTAAATACTCATTACTCATTATGTATAAAAAAACAGAGTTTTTATTGTATAAATATATACATTTTTTTATATATAATTTTTTTTCACGCCTGGAAAAACTCTTAAGATTTAAAAAATGATCTATCTAAAGTACCACCGTATGCCAATTTAAAATCTAAAAAAGGTCCTAAAAAAACTTTTGGTCCAATATTTCTATCCGAAAAAGTGTTAAAAAAATAAGATACAAACATCATTATAAAAACATTATACCTTCGCTTTAGTCAGAATCTAAAAGTGATTATGTGATGAAACATTTGTGTTTACAGACAGGTAATTCGTTATACGGGCAATAAAAATATAAAATCAAAGTGAACAATTTAAATTTAGAAATATTCATATATTTACCAAAGATTTTAGTAACTGTTGAATTGTACGGGTTGTGGGTGTCTATAACCATTAAGGAACATGAAAACGATAGAAGGGCTTCAGCACCCCCAATTTTTTCATTGAAATTACGCCCCTGACTGGAACATATGTGCATGATAAAGTTTTAGTTAAATTATTACTTTTAAATTATAAGCTTCATAAAATAAAACAGACATGTAAATATCTTAAATAATAAAATACAAATTAAATTATTGGGTTTCAATCACTTAATACCTCTTTTAATACCAAGTTCAGCATAAAATTATTAATATTAAATATATAGCATATACAATTCACTATGCAATGGTTTCTTTCTAAAATAATTATTTTATATTTAATAAAATAAATAATCTTATAACTGTATTGTATTACCAGAAGTAGATGAATGCTTCTTTTATAGTGATTGCAGATTTGATAGGTATATAATAAAAAAAATTCTGATAAATAGGTATTATATTAATAAGTACAACCAATTATTTAACTCATATAGTTGTGCAACCTAATTAATCTAGTATTAAAAATAAATAAAAATGATTTTTGGTAGTTGTTACTAAGATACTATTTCAATATAATTTTGGAATTGTTTTTTCTTTAAAAACATTGCATAGTAAATTAAAAATATATCTTAAATAATACCAATTGTTTAAATTTAAGTTTCAATATTTTTAACTTTTGAAATATTATATAAATATTTAAATTAAAATATGTAAATAGCTACACACTTTTCTGGTAGAGAAATTTTTATTGTTTTATAATTTAATTATCAATGAAGAAGGAAAAAAAATATGAAAGAATAATAGTTTGAATGTAATTTTTTTTGTATTAAATATAATGTGAAGCATATCTTTGATATTTTATATTTTTCGTTTTTTAAGTGACATATAACAAATTAATTTCCTTCTATTAATAGATTTAAGCATCTTCTGATGTATTAAAATCACATGGGCAGTTACTTGCGTTATACATGCTGTGTACATTAGCCTTATTAGTTGAATCAATTGTTACTAATAAAAATATTTTTTATCAAGCCTAGTTCTAATTTATTTTTGATATTATTGAAAAGAAAATTCAAAACAAATTAGTAAACACAATTAATAGAAGAGAAAATTACATTTGTTAACTTTATAGATTTGTCCCTTAACCGTTAAAGAAAATTCTACGTTGACATTGTTTTTTAATGTAAATATCTTTTTTTCATTTTAGTATAAATTATTTTGTAATGCATACAATTAAAAATACTTATAAAAACAGATCTAATTATTATTGGATGAGTACCTCATTTGTTTATAAAATAAATTAACTTACAAAATATTTTAAAATACTAAATTTAAGATGATTTAATTACTTTGATTGTTGACGAAGATTTAAAATAAAACATACACCTAAGTACTATAATACTGAACAGAATGAATATATTTTTAAAATATTACTGTCAATAAGCCAAATTTAAACTCTAAAGACCAAAATGAACTAATTTTTTTAGATAGTATATCATAAATATTGATACATAAAGTTAAAATTAAAATATACAAAATATATAAGTCATAGTCATAAATTAAAAACAAAATAAAATAATAAATAAATATGAGTACAAAATAGGGCAAATTAAATGGAACAAAATAAGACTCGATTAAATTAAAACTTTGGTTAAAACTGTCAATAACTAGATACCTTTGTTCTGATATTACTTCTGTAATATCTGTCTACTACTCACTATTTAATATATTTGACTCATATATTTTAAACACCATTTTCTCATAACTTATTAAATAATAATATTAATTATAACGAAAAATATGATCATCAAAATGTCATTCCTCATAAATGGTCAATGATTCAAAAAAGAAAAAACCTAAAGGTATTAGTAGTAGTACATTATTGTGTTACATGTACAATTACAATACATACTTAAATGTTAAAAGAAATTGTTATCAATTTAATAAATTCCTGTTGCTATACTTATTGTGATTCATACATTATGTTCATGAGGTTATCATGTATCATCTTTAACTATAATGAATAATATATAGGTACTTTTAAATTGATATTATGTTTTTAACATAACTATTTTCACAGTATTAACTAGGTACTAATTAACAGAGCTTAATCAAAATATATTAAAATTAAAAAAAAAAAAATTATAAAAAACAAAAATTAAATGTCTATAATGTAAATAATAACTATGTTGTTTAGATTATAATCTAATTCTTACCAATTAGAAATAGACACTATTTTGTATAAAATAATTTATTACAATAAATAAACATTAACAAAATATTTTTAATTTCTGTAATGTAAATCTTTACTTTATTGAGTGTTAAGACAGAAAAATATTCATAATAGGTAGGTATATTAAACAAAATTAAATTATTAAGAGAATTGTTTAAGTAAAGGTAATATGAGTTTCATTCATTAAGTATCAGGTAAAAACTACAAAATAATGCATATTAATCATAATTATTTCAAAGGAATGCAAGTATATTTGTTAAATATATTTTTATTTTTTATATAAATAAAATAAAATAAACATTTTGAAAATTGTAATTTTCTGCTATTCTGGAAAAAGTGATACAAAGAGTAGATATATAACATTTGATTAGGTATTCTATACTATAAAAAGTATTCAAATTAAATAGATAAATAAATTTAGCTCAAAAGGCTCATAAAATATTATGTTGTGATACTTATATAAATAATTAATAAATAAAAATTAACTCAACTTGATCAATTTACATTTTTTTCATAACTCTTATAAAAATTAAACCACATTTATAATTAATTTGCTGAGAAACTGGTTTGAAATGAATTGTAAGACATCAAGGTTAATGATAAATTAATTTATGAAATTCATATTATACAAATAAATTACTATATTTCAATTAGCTTGTAATGAATAGTGAGTGTTCTTGATACAAGTTTCTCCAATACAATACTTCATTTAAATTAAAATAATACTTTAAAAGTTATGTAAGTTAAAAATATAATTGTTAAAATAAAAAACTAATTATATACATACATGTGTATTTAAGAGTCAAACATTCTTAAGCCTATAAAAAAGAAATTAAATGTTTCTATTTCAAAATAAGAACAGTAAGTGTAATAAGAAAGTATCCATCATTAACATGAAAGCTATATATTTTCAAACAGTTTTAAGAAAATACCATTGTTAAACTAATAGGAGGTATTTAAATGTATTACAATAATGCGAAATACTAAGATAAAAAAATAACTTATTACTACGAAAAATTTAATATAATTAAAACTGTATAGATATCTATTTTTAAAAATATTTTAATTATGCTACAGTTAAATACCTCCAGTTACTTAAACTAGATGCCATAAAACAAGTTAGGTATATTATATACCTATTGAAAATGCCATTGAAAAGAACATGATTGTATTTACTACAGCATTTAAACTTTTAAAAATAAGTATTCAGTACAGTACTAATTTAATTTACCCAACGAACAAATTTGAAATATTTTTACGTCCACCCCCTGTTAACATAAATTACAATGTTTTACAATTCGAATAACGATTTTCTTATGCAGATTTTACCGTCTCACACATATCCACTGATAACCTACACACATGCAACTAAGGAAATAATGGAAAAGCGCTGATAGGTATAGGGATCAGTTCAAACGCGTGAAAGATTGGTGGCGGACAAAAAGCGAAGTAGGCTCAACGACGAATGGTCAATGGTGGTGGTGGTCGTCAAGTACCGGGCGCAGGGATGAAACAAAAATAAATACGTCAGTCAAGTAAGTACCTGGATCGCGGCATTTCCGTGTCCATGCCGGCAGCCAGCAGCAGCCGCGCAGCAGTAGTAGATGTGCGTCCGTTTCAGGGTAAGGGTAGCAACGTACGCCGCGACGGGGCGCGCCGATGACCAAACGCGGAACGCGCGCGAATACTCGCGGTACGGAAGGCCGAGCCGGTCTGCGTGCTGTAAGGGTGTCACGATACGAGCGCGACGCGGATGGTACCGGCATTACGACGGCGTAGGGTAGGCGGCCGTGGGGATGGGATGGGGGGTGTGTGAAAAAGTCACGGGAACGCGTTACATAATAACGGCTGAATTAACGGTGTCGGTTGCTGTAACGACAGCTGATGGCATATTCTGCACATGTGCACGTATTTCGCGCAATTGATAACACCGTGCGATGATAAGGTCGACGGCGTATTCTCCGATCTTGTAGTGGTTCCTCCGACGAGCATCCGCGAAATAGACCGCGGTCCATCCACTGGACGCCGCCGTTCAACTACAACTCGGAGCGAGAGTATAATAGTTTAACAACAAAACGGATTTGTACGATGTACCAGTTATTAGCAACCACCATGTTTTCGATTGAAAAGCGTTTTAAGTTTTAGCGGTTTTATTTCGGCTCGGGACAAAATTAAAATACGATGCTTTCTGCTATATTGCTGCACAGACCTCCGTCGAAACGCAACAATACGGTTTCGAGTGGCACAACGATAAAACTCAATGTGTTTGAACAGAATATCCGAACACGAAAAATTAAAAAAAAAAAAAAAAAGAAGATTTTTGATCCAACACTTCATTCACTAGGTTATGCCTCTGTAAGCATCGCTATTACGAATAATAATAGGAGGGACTACGAAATCGAACGGAGAAAAATTCGTTTAAAGTTATGCAACTTGACAGTCCCATAACAATCGATAATTTAGTGTTACTCAAGCGACTCGATGCGAACAAATCAAAACAATTGATTAGCAGTTAATTGGTTAACCTAACCTGGGCTCTGAAGTTACGTGTGTCACGTTTTTCAGCACATTTACTCAGTGCCATTTACAATATCGTCACAATTCAAGTGTCCATACCCCTCCTACCGTTATAATACGACCAGAGGGATTGATGTCACGCTTCCAGCAAACAATCGAATAACGTTATTTTTTACGCGTTCGACGATTGTTTATTAAGATTTAATTAAGAACGTGATAATGATTTTTACGAAATAAAGAGCGTGTTTCTTACTTTTTTTCAACAAAATACTTATAAAATAAGTTTCACAAGTCCATACGCTAACGACACATAGGCAGGCCACATTTGCGCGTCTCTCGTGATTTTACCTGTCGGTAAACCGTTCACGGCTTCGAAATCATCACGAATAACGTTCTCGCGAAACATTGCACTAATGTTAGTCATGATCAAACAGCGATCAACGATCGTTACCATAGATCTGACGACCAGACCTAGGTATGAAGTTTATGCGCAAAACCGTTAATGTTAATTATAACATCGACGTGATGGGAATTGTACCCTACCGACATGCGGTTTTTCGTTCGACGAACGCGCGACCCCCTCGGTTGAGTTGTTACGCAAATCGATGTGCTGGAATAGCGTTTACGATTGCGAATTCGTCTGCAGGTGCACATAAACCACAAGAATATGTACTACTGGCGGCTGTTAACGATTCAGCTGTGTAAGGGTTGGCCGTATACGACCGTGTTTTTACTATTTTTCCGCCATGGCACGAGTGGTGCGCCTGTGGTACAGCAGCACAGTGGAAAGTTCCTGTACGGGCGCGCCCTCTTCTCGCCCGCCGGTCAATGCCGTCGTAAATTTCTCCCACCGCGCGCGATCAAACGGTACCCCACCCGTCCGCGTCGTAATCCGCTTTTGTGCACGAGCGTCGGCGGCGGGCGGAATGCGCGCAGCTCGTGCTTCCGCTGGCGACCGACTCTCATCGATCCGCGCCCGTTTCAGACATTGCGCCCCAGCCCTCGTCGCCTTGACCTAACGTGGCGCGACATTCAATACAATATACATTTTTCGTCGCCGCGAAACCGAAACAATCGATAAACGGTAAACAACGGATAAGATAACGGATACATGGATAAATGGACAAACCGGTAACGGTAACGTACTGTGCAAGCGGTGCACAATATTCAATCAACGTGATTGATTAACGCTTCGTATAGGTCATGCGAAAATCTGTTAAGGGCAAATCTTATCGCGTCTTCGTTGTCTACACTCAACATAGGTACGGTAGGCTCGATAGTTCAATGTTCAAGGGATCGATTTCGAAATTAGATTCAAAGAGCTTTTTGATTCGGAGAGGGTTTGAATTGTCTAGGGGAAAAAAGAAATAGATAATTCGAGTTAAGAAATTTGAACATTTTTATAACAATGTATGTAATTATTATTTAATCGAAATGAATTTATTATTTGTAGCGAGTATATTACGTACATATTACGCATTTATTTATTAATTATACATACATTTAATTGAATCTGGTGTACATATTTCTTTCGCCTTCTTGTTGATTGAGTAGAAAACGATTAACGGAAAAACATTTGAAATTATTAAATTGAACATTAGAAATTAAAAAAATATGCTCTTCAGTGCTTTAAAAAACATTATTTGTAGGTTTTTTTGTGTTGATGAATAAAACATTTAAACTGAGTGAGTGCCTCAGTAGGTATCTTACATCAAACATTTAATGCATTTTTAATCAATGTTCGTAAACTAATAGATTATTCGTATTTCTATGGGCTTCAATTAGTGCAGACACATTATGATTGACGTTTATGCAATGTTTATTTTTACTTTGTTACTACCAATCATTTTCTATAGTATTTTGTATATTTTGTATCAGGAAAAAAAATGTAACCAGAAAGAAGACAGTCACATCGTTTATCTAAAACCCGTAACTACAGTATATAATTAATCGAATTTTAAAATCGTGATGATTTTTGTTTGACCAGACAAATAACATGAAAATTATCCACTGATTTATAACCAACAATAGTTAAATAAATAATTATTTAAAGTAATGAAGACGTTTTACTTATCTTATGTTAGGAATCAGAGTCTACTCGTACTTCAACATCTTACTGAAAATCAGAACGTAGTCTTAGAACCCTGTTATATAACACCAACAAAAAGAAAAAACGTTGATAAATGGACTTAAAATTGGATATGACAAAATTACACATAGCTGATTCGAGGAATTAAAAATAATCCCTCTGCGGTCAATGCGTATACCGAAGCGAACATCTAACTCACAATAACTGCTTTAAAGGATAAAATATATGACATTCCTAAATTAGTAACGCATAAAATAATATTTTAAAAAATAGAAATATAATAATATTTTATAAAATACCAGTCTAGATGAAAGATAAGAAGGCCCATACTCTTAATATTAATGCTGTTAAAAATATTATTAATTTAAGTGAATATTAAAATTTTCTTACTTTTTTAAATACGAAATTGTATTTTATTAATTTATATGTAGACAAAATTACTAAGAAATTACTAAAAGATACTACTAACCATAAGTATAGGTTCTATAGGTACTTTTATCAATAAAACAGATTATTCGATAACTTTTAGTTTTAGGCATGTGATTAAAGAAAATCATAATAAATAGAATCATTGATTATAAGTATTAGTATTTATAACCAATGATATAATATACCGATAACTATTGAATACCTCAATTATAAAAAAATAAAAAATTATACGTTGAATAACACGACTAAAAATAATTTATAATTATTAAACATATTTTTAACATATATAGCTATTTTAGTCCTTTTCTTAGATTTAAATTGAAAATATATAGTCATTGAGACTGACAAAAAATATAGGTTAGCTTGATATTTCTTTTAGCACAATGTGCACTTTACTAAATTCGAAGCTACTTACTTTAATAAAAAATATAAATATGGCATTTCTTTGTTATTTTCACAGATTTAAAAATAACAGTATACTATGAATAAACTCATAATATAGAACTAATATAATAAAATGCATCATGCAATAATTTAAAAACTTTAATTAAATTAATACAGAATTAGTATGAAATACTGACATTTAAATGGTCGATTAGACTACTACATTAGCTATTACACTAGCTGACTGTTCATTTAGGACGTGTTGATTAAATATTTGTGTATTTTATGCATTCGAAAATAATTAAAAGGGAAATTTGGTTGATTATGAATTGTATTAAAACATATATATAAAATATGATTATATTTGAAACCCATGAAAAGTCGAGTATAATATTTAATAGGTACATTTAAAAAACAATTTTAAAGGAAGGTCGCTTCGATTTACATAAACTATACATATCATTGTCATATTTACTTATATGTTATAGTATATATTTACGCTAAATTTTAAAAATTACTATTTTCAATGATTAAGAAATATTACGTTTCTACGATTATATAATGAACAGCTAGTTCATTATTCGTAACGTAATGTTTATCAAAAACATTACGTTGTGAAAATTTATAAATTAAAACACAAAATCAAATGTTTTATTTTTATAACAATGTTAATAGTTATAATCTAGTTTTATTAATATTTTATTGAAATGTGTGTTACTTAGGCTACAAATCAAACAATACAATTATATCTCATATGTAATAGAATATAATATATTATGTTAAATGTGATAAATTAAATTATCATGTACTAGTCATACAATTCTGAAAACATAAAATGATTTGCTTCATTAAAAAAATGTATATAAAAACCAAATTTGCTGGAAAAAATTAATCATTTTGCAGTTTTTTTTCAATGCCTTGTTCTTACAAATCTTATAAGATTATGTTACGAACGTTCTTTAAACAAATTCATATTTCACGAGGTAATACATGAATTTCTTAATGCATATTATTACTGAAAACAATTTGCATACAAAAAAACATCTATCTCAGACAGTCAGACGAATGAATTCCTCGATTTATTTTAAATCAGAAAATATATCATTAATACACAACTAATAGATTCTTTGCTACGATCACAATCTAAATATAAATCAATTAAATTAATCATAAACTAAGTGAACCATTGTGGCAATACAGATCACGTTTAGATTTTAAATGACCTTATAATTGGGACTTTTGATCATTGGCTTCTGATTTTTCGTACACGATAAATTCGATAAAAAATGAATTGCAATGCTCCTCTCGTTTTCATAACTATAATAAAAAAAAACAGATAACCAATTTTATGGCGTCTTAGTTTTCAACGCTTAAAAATTATATAAAAAAACAAAATATTCAACTAATTCTAGCACAGTAAAATGGCCCATCAATTCAGCACGTACTCATACCTATTTACACTACATATAATTTCAATAGTTAATCAAATTTCGAATATCAATACAATGCCTTTGATATGTATCAGTATAATGATAATATTTAATGTAATTTATTTTTCTTTTTTTTTTTTATAAACTTAAGAAGCTTATTTTCACTAAAGTCAGAACAGAGTTAAGCATACAATTCAATAAATTGAAATAAAAATAGTTAAATTATTTATCATGATTATATAAAATAAAAATAATAAAAATAAATTGTTTTACAATTTTTAACTAAATTTAATTTAATGATAGAACTATAAGAGATAAAATAATGTTTACAATAATTGTTATGGCATTTATTTAATTACATAATATAATATAATTAAGTATCTATTATATTTGTAACTGTATTATCTATAAGCTTATATAAAATAAATAACTAATAAATAAATAAATAAACAAATAGTTTATATATAGAAATAAATAAATAATACAAAAGAACAAAAGCATGGGATTAAAAAAAATGGAGGTAAGATTGTATGGATGGTCCTAAGAGCTGATTTAACGGAGAAGAAGAAGAAAAATAAATAAATCTTAGTCTGGAATTTTCTTATAAGTATAAAGTACGACAGATAAAATATAATATTAATATACATATTAAAACAATAATACCTACTTCAGACTTAGTATTGATTTATTTATTTATTTTTATTTTTTTATATATTGAAATAATTATTATTCCAAATAGTTAACTTAAAATAATTATTAAATATAATAGGTTATATCAATGACAAGCTTCTTAATAACAAATGTTTCTAGTTGATCCGGAGAAGTTTGTTATTAAGTATATTATTTATATATAATATTTCATACATAATAACGAATGTTATTATTTAAAAATATTTAGATTATACTCATACTTTGAATATGAATATATATGCTAATTATACTTACGGAATAGAAAAAGTTACATTAATTATTTTTCTTCCATTTAGTTCTCCTATTATCCGATTAATGAGTATTTTCAAGTCTCAATATCTCGACGTGAAGGGTCATTATCCATTTCTAATCAATTATATTTTTTATTATGTAACTGACATATTGCTTACCTACTAAAATATGCGAACTTAAAAAGTAACCAAATATCCTTAATAATAATAATGACACAATGTAAATTAATTTGTAATAATAATCTTTTTTTTACCGACCGTTAGATGAGTACGGAAATTAAATAAAAGTAAATGTTTATGCTTGTTTATATGACAACTTAAAATTATTGAACTCTACTATATTTTCGATTCTGAATATTGTTTGAATTTACTTTGAATCATTTCACTCAATTCGAACGTTTTATTTGTTACAATTTATAAGAAGTTAATTAAGTGCAGTTTGCAAAATAATTTTCATTTATGCATTCGATATATTTTTTTAATAAAGATATTAAAAAAATCAACAAAACCGTAATAAACGTTAAATTATAGTGAACACTTTACCAAGTCTTCCTCTACTCCATCCAGCTATATTTTTCTTTGTTTGCCTCGTGGCCTCTTCCCTTGAGGTACCCATTCAAGAGCTACTCTTAGTGGTTCATTTTCTTCTTGACGCATTATGTGTCCAAGTTATTGTATCGTCTGACTTCTGATAAAGTTAATTATCAGTTCTATTTTCAACATATCCTGTAATTCTCGGTTGTATCTTCTTCGTCACTCTCCCGAGTGGATACCTAATATAGGTCCACAAATTTACGTACATTAGTGTTGGCTTTATTATAGCTACATATAGCTTGGCTTTTGTTCTTCTAGATAACAATTTAGAGGTTAGGAAATGTCACAAGAACGTGAAATGTTTTTTCAACTTTGTTCAAGCGGATGTAAATTTCTTTTGACCATTCGTTTTTTGTTTTTAATGTTGCAACTAAATACTTGAAGTCGTCTATTATTGTATTTTACCTACATATATTCAGCAAACATAGTTTTTCAAGTTTTCAAGAAATACGAACAATCATAATCAGACGCAACATATAATTTTCCAACAAAACCGTATATCTATTGCAAGGCTGAACGTAGTGTAGGTACTTACAGTCATTATAACTATATATTTATTATATTAAACATTGTGTATTTACGCGGTACGTTGGTGCGTTTAACACGATACACTGAATATTAAAACGTAATATAATTAGAGTATATAATACGATAGTTGGTAATTATGTAATATGGAATATGACTGTCGTACCAATAAGACATAACCCGTGCACATAAGATTGATATTGGCAATTATGCAACAATGTAGTTCATTCAGTTGAGTTTGTTGTAAAGTATAACCATTGAGGCATCGAATATCGTTTGAATTTACTATACGGTCTACATGTCTCAAAATACTATTGCAGATTAGACTATTCTAGACGGATTGATTAAATGTTTTAAAATTTAAAACATTATTCATAAATATCTGGTGTATAAAAATTATATTCCAATTCCAATAAAAAAAAATGTCAAAAAAAACGAACAAAACAGTGTTCGTATAATGGGCAATCATACAACACGTAAGCACATCCGGATACTAACTAAATAATGTGTTTGGCGCGGCATTGTCACCATTATAACTGAAGTCGACCCATGAGAACTCTGTTTCCGGTTTCCAAGGAAATTATATTGGTCCATAAAACTACATCATACGATAATAATTATAAATAGGTAAATTATGTACTGTTTGTAAGTATGCACGTTCAGACGCGAATTTAGAAATGAAAAAAGAGGGAGACTAGAAAATTGAGTTATTGCCATAATTCGTTGCGTATGTCGATTCGTACAAAGTCTTTCTTATGTCTAATTTTTTTAATATTTTAAGTACCTACGTCTGATATAATTATACCTAATGTTTGAGTAGGGTTTCAGCCCCTATAACCTCCCCCTTTATATCCACACCTGCACACGATGAAGATTTGACATTTATCAACCTTGAACAAGCATATTATTTTCGTTCATAAAGTGGTGGGCAATTGTGTTGAAAACTGAAAACTTGCTGGCCAACCTTCGATCATGTACGACAGGCATGTCAAACTAAAAATATCAAGTATCAAGTATCAAATATATTAAATAGTTTACTAAGTGGGCCGCACATAAAAATGTAATGAAAAAAAAATATTAAATTATTACATATGTATACATATAAAACCATCAATAAAACTTACTCGATTACAGTTTATCAGAATATAAGACATAATGACGTATACCAAGTATAACAATTTCTGTAGAAATTATATAGACTCTTATAAGAGTCTAAGATAGTTGCGACTTGACATTAATATCTTATAATTTTTTTACTATTAATTTTTCTATTTTTTCGATTGATATGGTAGCCCCGGGTTATAAAAAAAATTAGCCGTGGGCCACATGAGACCCGCGGGCCGTGTGTTTGACACAAAGGCATATTTGAGTTGAGCCCATAGGGGGGCGAAACTAATTTTTCTTATGTACAAATTTAAAAATAATTTACAGTTCAATCTACAATTTATGTTTCTATCATCATGATAACATATTATAATGATAGACTAGTAATTTACTCGTATATTCTTAATTATTTATACATTTCATTTTTTAAGTAAATCATTGTACATATTATATTCAACAAAAATACGAGCAATGGGAGGAGCGAATGCCCCATTCGCCCCCCCCCCCCCCCCCCCCCCGGGGGGGGGGGGAGCGAATGCCCCACCCGCCCCCCCCCCAAATACGCCCTTGGTTTGACATGTCTGATGTACGATACACTTTTATAAAATATCTAACAATTTCAAAATTAGATAAAAACTTACAATCTGTAGGTATCTTGTGAAAATAACCAACTAATAAGTTATACAAGTTAATATTAGTAGTAACTATTGTAATGTGATAAGATTTAATTGTAACTGGCAAAACGCGTTATAATAAATGGTTAATAGTTTAAAAACAAAAAGTCATGTATTTCAATATTTTTAGTTGCTTTTAATTGATATGCTCAAATGGTTACACTTGGACTGGATTTAATAGGATCCAATTTTTGGTTCTTGTACTAACTCAAGTTATATTAACTTCAGGTTGAATGAAGTAATATTCACTTCATTCAACATGCTCACCTTTTCTCTTTGTCAATAATTATCTCGTACACGCATAAAACGCTCGAGTGTACCGTCGCAGCATACGTCATATTGTATATTTCATGTTGATACTTATAGTATGAATATTTAAATTATGATATGTCTCTATACAACCTGCATAGCACATAGATATTAAGTTATAAATACGAGTATCTCTCATAAAGCCCATTATTATTGTTACATATATAAATTATAATAACGCACGTTGCGGTAACTCGGCAGTCAGACGATTTCGGTACCTAACCGTAAAAGTGATGGGGAGTGTTACGTACGAAGGTTTAGATTAACTCAGTAGGTACCTATTGCTATAACAGTACTAACCTACGTTATCTACGTACATTGTAATAATGGAACAACTACTCGTCAACAGCAGTAATATTGCCAGCACAATGCACATACAATTTATTTATAACAGTCAAAATACTTACCTACTATTATTATATAGTATAATGTTTTAAAGTATGTTTTTGTATGCCGTTTGTCCATTGTAGAAGTTTAATGTTTTCGACGCTTAAACAATAACTATTTAGACAAAGCAGATTTTGAAATTATTTTAATCTACATTATAATAATACCATATTTGGTATATGTTCCATTGTCCATTGATATTATTGTTTTAACCATAAATCACATTTTTATAAATTGGTTTTAATAGAAGATAGATAGCCTACGTATCTGTAACACAAAATAAATAAAACGTTTAATTTTATATTTTTTATAGTTGGTTTATACTAATATAATACAAGTAAAAATAATTTTTACCTGTACTAATTTTACGACTTTTTATGCTGAAAAGTGATAGTATTCACCAGCAGTGTTGTACACATTTAGTATTTTAATGCCTATGTACCTCTCTTTAAATATTTTTGTGTTTTTAAAGTCTTCAATTATTTAACCTTCAAGCATTCAAAATACAATACTTTTGAATTGTTTCCATTAACTTACATGCTGAGTAAATGTTTTTCTTTGCTTTACTTGTATTCTGTAGTCCACACACAATTTTTGATTAACATTCTACTCGTATAGGTAATCAATTTAAATTTAGCCATAAGTTTTGCTAGTTGAGTTGCATGACAACCATATATCACATCTGTCTAGTTTAATGATAAGAATGCTAGGTATTTGTTAATCAATGGCTTTAGCTCGATACATTTAATTATTTCTGGTACAACCATAGACATATAAACCAAAGTTTATATGGGTATAACCGATCAAAATGGTTTTAGGTTAGTTTTTGTTAGTTTTATTTATTGGTTTTGGGTTAATTTGGAGCGGCCAGCATAAAGCTTTCAGTCACAATTGATGAGCGCACCGATGATGAAAATTTAACGACATAATATAATTATATAGGACACATAATGTATCTACTCTGCAGAAATGAGTACTGAAGTAAGATCTTAACTCGAGCTATACTCATAGGCGCAACTAGGGGGCATAAGAAAGTCTTTAGAGCTCCTGAATTCAAATTAAATACCCTTGTTATTTTTAAGGCCAACTTATATGTGTACAATTATATTGAAATACCATTAATTTTATTTTCAGCAATTTCGGTGATTTGTTATAAGATCATATGACAATATTTGAAGTAAAGAAGCTCTACTATGGAAACAAATATTTATAGCCGCAAATATACTCCCTTGCCCTTTTATCGATAAAATAAATTGTTATAATGGCCTACTGTTCCCTAAAGTAAACCAATATTTTAAAATTGATGGTACGTTGTGTCCGTTAAAGTTGTCAGTGTTCAAGTAGAATGGAATTTTTGAAATTAATTAATTAGTTATATTCTATGTTGGAAAATCGACTAAAAGGATTAGATAATTCATCTGGATATCAATAAAGAAATATCAATTCAAAACAGTGAGGTTAATTTATTACAAAATTACCAAAATTATACTTTTTTTATTTAAATAAATAAAACAGTAAATTAGGTTAATAAAACCAGATTTCAATATAAATTATTTTATGACATGATAATTAAAAATAAATGAATAATTACATGATATGTAAGGCTGAGATTTTAATGCTCTAAAAAAAAATATGCAAAATGTTTTCAAATTAATAAAAAATGAATTATAAAAATCATGTTACTATACATATTTAATTATATTTATTTAATATAATAATAATAAAATAGGTACCTATTTGTTTAATATTTATATTTTATTTAACATTATTAAAATTTAATCGTCATTGAACTCATACAAATAGAAACATTTCTTTCGACTATTTTAATTTTATTATATTTTTGATAAAATATGTACATGGACCGAAATGCTCGTATTTATTAGTTTATCAGTTTAGTAGATGCATACTAAATGTGCAAGTTTTGATCGAATAAACACATGATTAAATACTCTTATATTTAAGAATTAATAAATAAATTCTGAAAAATGCTCTAAAACCCTGAAAATGCCATAAAAACATCAAAATAGGTATTCCATAAAAATGTATTTAAAGTTAAATTTGTCATAAAATACAAAAGTTTAAAATAAATACTACATTAAATTAATCAGTATCCCCTGAAACACATTTTCTGCTTACAGACCTACGTGTTGGGTTATTAGAAAAAAAAATGCATTTGTATCAAAATCCCAACCCTAATGATACGTATTGTTATGTTCAGGTCATCCAGTTTGTTTATTTAAAATTTACCCCCCCCCCCCCCCCAATACAGGTCTAAATACGCCACTGATCATATATTTTAACTTATATATTTATAAATATGATAAATTTGATACATATATATAGTCTTTATTTTCAATAACCTTTTGATTAACCTGATTAAGCTCAATTGAACATTTTAATTTTAAATTCCGTTGCAAAATTGTCATATTAAGTATGAAGAGTATTATGACGTTAGTATAATAATTGTAAAGCTTTTGATAAATTCGTTTAAAATTCAAACTTTCAAGGATTTTTATTCGTTGATTTAAAACTGTATTATGGTATAATAGTTTATTTTATCAAAATAATTGAAAAATATTATTGTTTATAAAAATATAAATTAAATCAAACATTTGAACCTCAATGTTTACTCTTTATATCCATAGGTACATTATTTTAATTTATAGATAAATATTGTACGTATTACGTAACAGTGCAGTTTGTACGGTATACCCAGCGGCGGAACTAGGAAGTGAAAAACGAGGTTTCATCCCCGGGCGTAAAATATTAGAGGATGTAATTTTTGTAATTATTAACATCTAATTTGATATTTTTAACTTTGTTAAATATTGATATTAAGTTGAAACTCAATTAGTATGATTGTATATTAATTATTAGAAAAAAATTCTCAAGAAAAGTATTTGATTATTGGTCTATGGTAGGGCGTAATTTTAACATTTTCCCCAGTCGTAAAAATTCCTAGTTCCACCTCTGGGTGTACCCATGCAGCTGTTTCAATTATGGTAAATACATATTTTAAAATAATATAACAAAAGAACAGCCGATTATAACAGAAAATGATAAAATGGGTACACGTGTAGTGTATACATGTATACTGCAGTATACTCATAACACATATCTATATCCAAGGCTGGGCATTAATGAGTTAAAAATTAAAATCAAGTTTAAACGTTAAGTTAATATTAACTAAGTTGATGATTCGCTACTTTATTTTGGAACTAACTTTTAATTTAATACGTTAATTTTTTAGCATATATAACATGTTAACTTATAATATATATATATATATATATATATATATATTGAAACATTACATTAATAATATAATACTACTTGTATTTATAAAAATACTCCTGTTCAAAATGTTGCACTAATTAACTTTTTAATGATTGAAAAAGTATAGATTTTTTCAACTCTAGTTACCCATATGATGAGTTGATCGGACACTCAGTGCTGTTTTCTAAATTTGAAGATAATTCCGAACTTAAAAAGTATCTAAATGTATATCATCTATAGAAATTCTATTTTTATTACCGATGAAAAACAATTATTTTTAACTTGAATAAGAAATGAACTAAGTTAATTTTTTTATTTATTCATTTTTGACTTAACAAACAAAAATATATATGGTTAACTGTTGACTTTTAACTTGACTTAATTTTTCTTAGATTAACTCAACTTAATGAGTTAAAAAGATAATAACATGCCAATCCTTGTTTATATATTGTATTTAAAACCAACATACTCAGATACATATTCTATTATAGTGGTTCTCAAACTGTACTCCGTAGAGCTCTAGGGCTCCGTGAGATAACTCTAGGAGCTCCGTGGGCATATCTGAATTAATTAAATTTAAATATTATTATATTTCTTAGTTATCGAGGACAAATACTGGTATGATTACTTGAATTGTGTAATGAATTGTACGTTTTAGTGACATCTATTTAATTTACAACTCGGACTTCTGGTAAAATTTGGTTATATTTGGTCAATAACGTAAAATAACCATAGTTTCCACGACGAATGACAAAATTAAATTTTGGAATTATAATATATGGATAATATAATATAATATAATATAATATAATTATATTATATATAATATAATTATAATATATATATATAATATAATTATATATATATATAATTTATGGAATTATAAAATACTGTTAATTATTATTGTCTGTATTAATTGTTTTGTATAAATTCCTGATTTTTGGGACTCCACAATTTTTTTTTTTAGGAAGATAAGGGATCCGCAAACAAAAATGTTTTAAAACCGCTGCTCAATTATCATATTTTAAAGTGCATAATCTACTCGTAATATTATGTTTAAATAACAAATTAATAAAATTCAACTTTTATGAAACGTTTAACTTAATATAATTTACTTTTATCAGTGTTGCGTGCCGTAAGTTTAGCACTACTGAAGTTGAATATGAATGAAAATGTGTTCAAATAGTAACTCGATTTTAAATTATTAACCGATTATTTTAAAATATTCTATGTTCAAAACATTTAAATTCATTAACCGACGTGAAGGTGCTTATTATGCCCGAACACATTATTAAGACACAGTTAAATATTGGTCTGTTCGGGCCTATACGTAGTTTTATGTGAAACTGTGGTTCTCCTTTTTCCTAAGAGCTTAATTGGCCTCGTTTTAAGTACCAAATTATTTATTACACCACTTTGATAAAATGCATGAGTTTTTATATTGATTTCCTGTTGTATGCTTGAGTGGTTAGCCTAGGAACTTCTGCGAATCACATAACTACTTTTATATTTAACGACGATAATTATATCGACTTATAAATATGACTTATATTTGCATATTTGTTTTATCCCCCGATATTTCGGTTATTGCAACCATACTACTGGTGCCAATGTATATTGATTAAATAAAAATTATTCAAATACTTGATGTGATGTGTGGTTCCCTTGTGTCATGATATTCGTTAACATTTATACATGTCCATAATATCAGGATACAACAGCTTCAGCAATATTGTTCATTTAACATATAATTAAGTTAAAGTAGATTTAATAAATTATTAATTATTTTTAATAAGTTTACTGTTTGATATTTTATAGGACATTATGTGTTGTAAAAAGCTTAAAAAAAAACTTGAAAATCATATTAATATAGTATATATACTTTTTTAGCTAAAATAAATAATTAATTTTTATCAATTGAAAACAATCAAACCAAATTCAAAACGTGATACTAGAAAGTTACTAGAAATAGAGCTCATTGATAGATCAATGTACATTCATATCAAATAATTTTATAAAATATTATATCATATTAATATTAAATAATTTAGTTCAAGCTTTATATTTAAAACTTCAAATATGTAGTGAAATTTTTAAATTAAAGAGTAATCCTTATGTACATTTTTAATAGGCAACAGACTTCATTAACCAATTCAATGTATAACGGGTTTTATCTTGGTAAATAGTTACAATAATTTGTAAATAATTGTTACTACATTTAGTTCAGGTCTATGTATATACATTTTAATTATCTTATTATACTACTACATAGTACAATTAATGAATATACTATTCATTAAAAATAGTATACTTTTTTAAAGAAAAGTAAAAACAATATAGTTGTATAGCATATTAAATATACATATAAGATATATATGTATACATTAAATATATTTTTAATTTAAACAACAAATATAACACAGTTAACAAATTTCTATTCTTAACATTACAACAATGTTTTATTATTATTTAAGTTTCAAATAAATATATTTATTTAATATCATGAACATTAACATGATATAGGTCCTATTAAGATACATATTAAAGGAACTTGGTAGTTACACTAACCCAGAATTATTTAAATAAAACTATTAGCAACTGCCAACCTCAAGAAAAATGCTAATCAGGTAAAAAAATTATTAGATACTAATTGATGAGTATTTTGCATGAATTTTATGAATTTGAATTTTTTTTTTTAAAATAGCCAAAAAAAAAAAAAAAAAAAAAAAACTATATAAATATGATTCAATAAATGTTTAACATACAATATTGATATAACCTAATAAAGCACTGAAGCGACAAATTACATAATATATATACCATAGTTACATATAATAGTGCTCTCAAACATAAAAACATAATTATTTAAATTTTTAACTTCATAAATACCTTAATTCATTCATTCAGCCTTATAATAATTAAAATAATACATTTTTTGAATATTTATATAACTATTTATTTAAATAATTTTTTTTTTTGGAATTTTTTTTGTTAAATACTTTCTTATAAAAATATATTTTTTCTTTTTAACACTCATAAACATTTCACCCGAAACAAGAAGTGGTAAACTACTAACATACAGGTATTTTTAATTTAAATATAATATATACCTAAATTACACGAAAATTAAAATTAATTAAATAAATAAATAAATAATATTAGTTATCTAAAAAAAAAATCACAATTGTCTTATTATCATAGTATTACACTTGACATACCAATTTTCTTTAGGATTCTATTCCAATAAAAATAAATAAGGTTAATGATATTGTAAAAAATTAGGTAACTCAAATCTATTATAAACAAGTGCTGTTTGTTTTTGGTTAGAAATATAACAACCTGAAAATACATTATCTCACAAAATTAAAATAAGGTAGAATAATGAAGATTACAAAGTTAATAACAAAGTAAATTATAACATTTAACATAATCCTATATAGGTTACTAAAAAAGTATTCTATAATGAAAAAATTGGACGGTTAAATAATTGGCCATTATAAATAAAAACAAACAAACAATAGTAATATTTTAACATGCTATGACAATATATTCAAATTTTTGGTAGTTTAAATTCCTAAATTTCTATGAAAAAATAAAATAAAAATGAGTTGAAATTAATACTTATTATTATTATTATTATTTTTGTTAGCTTACACATGTATTATTATTATATTCTACACAAATGGTTGTATATAATCTTACAATTTACCTGTGGCCTAAAACAATTCATTAAAACAATCACTTATAATAAGTACAATTTCCGAAAATAAATAATGTTTTTAAAGGGTATAATTTTACTATCACAATATTTAAATACATCACAAAGACAGACGAAATAAAAATTACAAATTTCAACAAATTGTCTATTAAGAGCATTTGTATATCATTTTTAAAGCTATACACATAGATCTGAGTATATTCAGAGACGTTTAAAAATTTTAATTATTAGAAAATAAAAATATTTGAGCTGAAAAGTTTTTAAAATATTGTATTATAAGATCTACAAGGAAATAAAATAACATGTCTATGTATAAATAATTTTAATTTAGATAATCAAATAAAATTTTAGTAAAATAACAATGTAAATCTTTGAGTTCACAATAAAATTAGAATATATTCTAAAAGTTTAAAACAGCTATAGGAAAAAGTGACAAACAATAAAAGTAATAGAAGATGTTTACTACTATTAGGATAAAACTTGAATAATATTAATACAGGAACAATTATTCATAGAATTTTCTTGTATTATAAAAATCTTTTTTTTTTTTTTAGTAAATATTTGTTTTTAAATTTAGCTAGGAGTTTATTTACTACAAATCTTTTACAATAGTGTATTGTTTGCCAAGCTGTATATTCTAACTAGAAACTTTATGTAAATATAAATGATACATATATATTATTCTAACCTCACTATACAAACATATTTAATGTGATATGACATTGTATTTAATAGACTAGAAATTATCAATATGAGTAGCTAAGGTTTGTGTATTAGTAGGAGAAGGATTTGGGAACATATTAATAGGTGGATCAGCATAAGACATAGTAGGTTCTTTGTTGATGACTCCTTTATATTCATCAGAAGATTCATCGTCAGCAGTTGTCTCTCCATCATTTCCTAAAATTTTTAATGCTACCACAAGATCTTGTAGAATTTCAGTTTCACGTAGTTCAATTAATTGGTAACGATGATTAAATACTGACAAGTGAGCAAACACACAATTTAAGTGTGAGTGCAAATTTAGAAGTACTAATTCGCGAAAGTGACTATGATAAAGATGAGCTATAACATGAAATAACAACCTTAAGATCTTTCTTACAACAACCTCAAATCCGACAGGGAATTCATTAGCTGAAATAATGTATATAATTTATGCATTAATATATTTATAATTCTTTAAAAGAAATCATATTTTCACAAATTATTACTAACAAACATACCATATTTAGTTGGAAAAATAGTCTCGTCATTAATAGTTTTTTGAACATATGTCATGACATAGTCAATGTATAAAGGAGCAGCTACTCGAGATTTTTTTCCTTTTTCGTCAAACCACAAATATGATCTAAAAAAATCAAAATATAAACATTATACATTTTCAAATAAAATAATTATTAATAATTAATAATTAAATCAAAACATTCAAATGTACTATTTTTTTTATTTAAAAATTTAAAATTGGTATAATTGCTATTAGAATCATAGAGAATTAAAATGTTTTGAACTTCAAGTTATAAAGATTATCATACTATATTTTATTTTATTTAGAGTAATAAACAATAAAATATTACTCTGTAGACTCTGTATAAGTTAACAAGACATATTACCTTCTTTAATGTTTATAGTTAAAATAAATATTTAAATTTAATTTTATATAAGTTTTAAGCAACACGATTAATTTCACAGAAAAAATGTATTTAATAAATTTATGAGAAACAAATATATATATATATATATATATGTATATACAATTATGTATTTATAGGTAATATGAATGATTTTAATATTTAAATAAAATAATATTAAAATTATTATTATTATATTTCAATATACTACAAATATTAAATCAATAGTATATTATAAATAATTACAGTTTAGAGCAGGAGTCAGGAACCTGTTACACCTTAACATACAATCTATGGCTCTTTGGAAAATGCATCAATATCGAGACCCGTAAAATATAAATTACATTATATGTTACTATAGTGATAATATTTCCTGAATTTCTTAATAATGATATTTATTTCAGGTAAAAATAAAATAAAATTTTATCTTTAATGACTCCCCATAATATTTATTATTAATTTCTATAAATTTTCCACCATATAAAAACATAGCAATATTGTGAACAAAATGTCTATAAACAAAAAGCTTAAAATTGAAGAGGAAATAGAAGTTTAAGAAATGAGTAATACTTATGCATTTGTCCAAAAAACCATAGAACAACCAAAATGTCTCATTTGTGATCAAAACTTTTGACTAAAAAAAAAAAGAAGCTTATCCAAAAGTCTCTCTGGACTCTTATCATTCTTTCCTACGAAGGCTGAATGGAGTGACAAAAGATACTTAGCAAACTATTAGTGTACCTACTGTATTATTTCATTTAAATTTAAATACTTATAAATAATCGACCACTTTTTCTTTATTTGATTAATAATATGTTCAATATGTAATTATTTCAAAAATTCAATAATTTATTGACGAAATAAATAACTTAAAAATCTTATGTTACATAATTAATCTCAATTTATCTATAATTCGTGAAGTACCTGTAATTTGGTCCAACCATATCAGGGCATCCCGAAATAGTACAGAATTCTGATATAGTGCCATATATTAGGTTGGTATTGTCAAATATTGAAATTGCTATAATGAAATAAAAATATTAATCAATTTCAAATAATATTAATCAGGTGATATACTTACTATGTGAAGCAAGCCACTCATTAAAATCTATTCCATTCGGTATTTCAACTAATATCCTAAGATCAATATCTGGTAACTTTTTTTCCAACACAGCTTCTTCTAAATACAATTTGTTATCATCACTACATAATGATTCCTTGTCTTTAGTTTTGCGGCCTTTCCTATTAATAGATATGAAAATGATTAATATATTAGTTAATATATAATATATTAATTATATACAATATTATTTGACTAATGCATATAGAATTTTTATTTTTAAATTATTATTAAGATAACTATTTTTATGACCAATATTTTAAAGCTCATAAAATTATGTTAAATATATAACAATATGAGCAATTTTTCTTAGTATTTAGGCATTCATGTATTTAATATTTCATAATCAATATAGGTTTATAGTTTTGAAAATCAATTTAATTTAATGCTAAGCAATAAACTATGAAGAAATCAATATTGTTACACAATATAAAAATTATAATGAGTTCTAAATTTTGTTAATTTTATTTTTAAATTTACATTTAGTCTACCAAATTTAATTTTTTACTAACACATTTATTTTAAATCTATTTAAATCTATTTAAATATCTTTTTATCATACATTTTAAGTAAAAAAAAGTGTAAGCAAATGTCAGATCATTTTAAAATTAGATTTTAAGAAAATTAAAATAATAATTAATTTCAAACACAATAATAATAACTATATTATCAAAGAAGTCTGTCATAAAAATCAAATAAGAGATAAACAGTCTGCCATAACTCATAATACTTAAATACTAAATAATTAATCTTTTATCAGGTTTTTGTTACCATGACTATTATTTTAGGAATTATAATTACTAAAGGAGAAAACCAAAATAATTAAGTAGAAAATATACCAATAAACATACACATTTTATAAAAAAAAATATAGGTAGTAAATAATTGATACATTTTAATAATGTTTTGTCGATGATATATTAATAATTGCAGTTTGTTTTAATTTCAATCTTTAAACATTGAGCTATTTATATAGTCAATAAATAAACATTATTTATTAATTAAATTATTAGTTATTACCTATAGTATTGTTATTACGAGTTATAAGAAATACATCTAATAATACAATAAATCAACAGTGATTGTGTACACCATGGCTAGGTTTTCATAAATTAATTTATGGTATAGATTATGGTTACATTTTTATTTCAAAGTTAAAATCAACATTAAAAAGTTTCTATGAAAGCCACTATATCTTGATCATTATTGTTATAGTATGTTTTATTACTTTGATGTAAATATTATGACGGCATAATGTAAAGAAAGTTTATTCATCTAATTTGGTACATATATATATATATATATATATATATATTGTACATATAAAGAATGTTAAGAATATAAACATAAAATTACTTATTTATCTAAAAAAATATAAGTATAAAAACTACAGTCATCTAAAAAATTAAATAATTGTTATGATATGGAACTTAAAAGTCAGTAAACTTAGTAACCTACTATAATAATTAATGAGAAAGGGAAATATATTTCTTATAACCATACAATTAAAACTAATTTTAATACAACAAAAAATAACAGGAAATAATTCAAGCTTATAAAAAAAATTACCTTACAAGATTAAGATAACAATTCTTTTTAAATTTACAAATACTAAATTTAATATGTATAATGGGATTATAATAGAAAAACAAATGTATATCTTAGGCATAAAACACAAAAATTGGGTAATTTAAAGTATATTTTAGTTGGTTAACTGTCCTAAAATGATAATTAATATGTACTTTCAATTTTGTGAAACAATGAACAATAAGTTATACATCTAATTTTGTGAATTAAATTAAATATTGTAATTTGAACCAACCATGTAAAAATACAATTTAAAGTAAAAGTAAACTTAATTTTAAATAAGTAAATATTTTGTAATTTTATAAGTAATTAATCAAAAAAAAGTATAATTAGGTATATAACTAAATTATAAGTTTCATATAATTGAAACAGGTATATATCTTATTTTAGTTTTAATATACTGCAAATCTAATTAAAGTATTGTAATTATAACAAATAATTATTAAGCAATAAATCCAATTTTCACTAATATGCTTATTTCAGTTGTATCCAAAGCAAAGTATGATAAAAATAATGAAAATAAATTTAATACAAGATTACATCTGCTAGGTTCCAACATTGTTATAAAATAAAATTTATTTTTATTACATTTGCAGTGAGAAGAATCATCTGTCTCAATCAGATTCTACAAAAATCATGAATAAAAACAATGGAACACCTGCAATTCATTAGTCATCAACTATGCTTATTACCAGAAATATTAGACCATCCGATGGGTAGAACAAACCTAACAGTGACAAGAAAAACCCCAGTCGATCGGTGGGACGAGTTTACTGGGGGAGGGGACTGAGGAAGGTTGAACAGAAGTTAATGATGACATTGATACACTTACCCCATGAACCAGTCCACGGTGTCGCGGAGATACTCGGGTAACTTGTCCAGTTTGTCGGATTGCCTATGCGTCCACCATTCAAGTATTATGTATGGCCGAGGAATCGGGCGGCGGGCGAACGGGTGGAGGATGGGCGAGCGCGATTACCACTGTGTGTTGACAGAGCGTCAGGTGGCCATGTTCTGCGGGGCACGACGCGGACGTAATGTGTTTGTCTATTACGGTGTATTGTTACGACGATGACGGCGGCGGCGACAACGACGACGACGATTGCGTTGCGGCGGCGTACGACCGAAAGCGCATCGCAACCACAATCACACTACAGTAACGGCGGCGGCGAGTTAAACATGGTAATCTCCTGTTTATACTGTTTATCGTTTACACGGGTGTTGTTGCGACCGTTGGGCTTTCGCGTTAACACGTACAACGCGCTGGGAAAAAAAATAAACAAATAATAATAGTAATAATTTTGCTGTCGAACATGAGAGAGAAATTAACAAAAAAAAAAAAAACGTTATCATTCCGCGAGTCTTGGGTATGATAAGAGGGCGTTCATCCGCGATGTGATAATGTGTGACCGACCGATCAACGTTATTCTTTTTCTCTTCTGTGATAACGCTGAGTCACCCGAATCGTTGTCGAAACGTAAATAAAAACGTACGACGTCAGCCATGATGATCTTCTAAATACAGTCCACAAGCATTCGATCGGACCGATCTCTCCGGACTCGACTTCCCGATGGTCAAACCGATCAACGAATCGATCACCGATCACCTCAACGGCGCGGGTGTCAGCTGTTTTCAAGCCACCTCCGTTTCACCTGTGCACGACGTATTTACACGTGTACCGCCACTGTAGGCCGGTGAAAAATCGTCGCTCGAAATTTTATGAATAAACATACACGCATGTACTTAGTATCCAAAATTAAATTTCAAAGTCAGCGATATCAATCAACTGTGTTTCGATATTATTTCATTTTTAGTAATGTAATTGTCAGATCAGGTGAATAATCGGCCGCCGGGAAAATATTCGTAGAACCGCCGAGTGTTGATAATACTATTATACATACATATTTCGTCCAATGTTGAAAATGGATGTTCTTTATGGGATGGACATATTAGATGTAAATTCTAAGCGCCCGAGAGTCAAAACCATAATCAGACTGGAAAATGTATGCAAAAATATGCAGCCTTTCAAAATGTGGCGCTGTATACATATAAATACGCACCGCATCAGTGCATTTTTTAACTAGTTAACTAAGTGACACAAATGTCGCCCAGTGATTATACTCTGTCAACAGTATTTTAAAAAATTGGGAAAAATAATGCGAACAAACGTGTAATACTATAGTTGTACTATGGTATACATTAACTATTTTGAGAAAAACATTTTTTGTCGCCCAGTGAAAATTCTTTATAAAATGCACTGCACCGCAGCACTGTCTAATTATTATTTTAGACCATACGCACGATGTGTTTTAATGGCTTGACAATGACCTCGAATCCCGTAGTCATCACAGGCTTGAATAATGTAAGAGCGACAAAAAATAAAAATAAATAAATAAAAATAATAGGTATGTAAAAATTAAACTAAAACACATTCGTGCAAGACTTCAATATTGTTAATCACGTATTACGGTGTAAATGCATGTCGCGACGTTCATAATTTTATAATTAATCACTAAGTCGATCAGAAGCGTTTTACGAATGAGGCGGAATACTTGATTGATCACCTGTGGGTGATGCAAGGTTGCCATTTAGGGTAGAGTTTTAGTAGTGCGTCTTCGCGGACGATTGCCAGCTTCGAAGGCAGCTGAAATTAAATCTTTTGATTCACTCTTTTTTCCTATGACAAATATACCAACTTGAAATTTAAGAGTACCAAATTGTTCGGTTATTGTACGTATTATTTGGACTTAGGGTGCAGGGCATGCATACCCCCTTGAATAACCTATTTGTATAGTCGATAATTATCAACGAGTTAAGTAATATTGGTATTGTAGAATTTTGTTTTAGCAAGTAGTCGGCAAATTTGTATATTTACAACCCACTCCCTCTCATCAATATTTGCTAGCGCTGGTTCGGCTTGTGTGTACCTGGACCCTATGTGCGTGGTGATGATTGACGATGGGGATAAATAATAACTAAACTAACTCGAAATCAAATTGCTTTTTTTAAATCCGTATGAATATCTAAGGTACTTACACGAGACTTGTCGACAGTAGTGTGGTGAACTTAATTAACTAACGAAGAACAATAATTTATATTGTTGAACCCACCACCCACAACAAAAAAAAAAGAATTAACTTTTCTTGAAGAAAATTTATTTATTGTTTTGTTGGGTGATCTTTCAAGTTGTATTATTACCTTTTCAAAATCAATTTTAAATTCTCTTTCATAGCTCAAAAACACTCCAAACTAGATAAAAAAAACTTTCGACCTTTCTTCACTTTCTAAATCCCTGGAAACCCACCACCGTTTTAAATTGAAACAAATAAAATCCTTCTTGACAAGCTACTCCTTGTCGGGAACTTATAAATTTATTTTCAAAACGTTTTACAAAATAGTTTCTATATAGAGGTGCATTATCATTGGCAATGATAATGTTTCCGACTAAAAATGATTCAGCCCCGAAGCAGAGTATTTAGACAAATTTATATTAATTCAAATTATTTGTATTCATCTCGGTAATCATTGTTAATTTTACGACTACTTTTATGATGTCATTAAAAGCCACATAATTTCCTTAAAAATTAACCGATGTTTGATGCATTACTTGTCTAAACTGCATGTAAAATGTATTGAAAGTTTCAATTTTGTTAAATTCTTTCATCAAGACTCAAAATAGTTACTTTGACGTAATACCATAAATAACGAAAATGTAAGTGGAGTTCAGACAAGACATTGATGACAGTTTTCAATGTTAGGTATTACATTTTAGTTAAACTGTTTTAATCACTGATAAATTTTCAAGTGCAAGCATTTATCATACAAGTAATTTTTTTAATTTTTTTTTAATTTTATGTATTCAAAATGGACTGGAGTAATGAATATGATTGCCAATTAATATGTATGTTGTTTGATGAAAGATGTATTTCATAGGATATTTCTGAAAAATTAATTGGAATTCAATTTTAAAATATATTGTATAAATTGAAATTGAAAACAAATGTAGAATATTTTTGGACAGTTAAGAATTAAAAATGTTTAATCAAAATCAAAATGTGGTTCCTGTAGTAATGATGTGCTCGTGAGTCAAAATGTTTCATCTACAATAACCACTGATGATTATAAAGTATAAAAACTAATATAAAGAAATGTGATATTGATATCAGTTTAAAACGTTAACTATAAATTAATAAAATCTGCCTAATGAACAAGAAATGAATCACAACAACATCAATCTTCTTTATTTTTTCGCTACTACTAACCAATTAACCAATAATAAATATCAGTGATTAATAATTGATAATTTCATAATTATTATGAAAATCTTGACATGTCTCCAGTAACGGATTTAGGGAAGGTGTGTAGGGTGTTAAAGCACCCACCATTCTGTGTATTAAACTTATTTTGAAGTGTTATAAATTAATTGGATATCAAATATCACCATGTATACTCTATAGCAGGGAGGGGAAACTTAAAATTACTAGAGGGCCAATTTTTAAAAAATTCAAATCTAGTGGGCCAGAGCGCAGAAAAAAAAAGGTTATTTAAAATATGAATTTTAATTAGCATTTATATACACGAAAATAATAAATTCAACACACACGACAGGACGACACGAATAATACAAAAAAACTAATTAAGTTAAATAATGCGTTACAAACAGCTATGGTTGAAAGCTATGCTTATACATACATATGACATTTAGATATTTAAAGATGTTTAATACCAGATAACAATTATTATATCGATAAGATAGAGTATAGACGAAAAACTTTAAAACTGTATAATATAATTTGAAAATAAAGCATGGGCCGCCAGTTATCCACCCCTGCTCTATAGCAGGGATATTCAACATGTAGCCTATCAATGACTTTTATGTAGCCCAAACAGAATTCATTAAATTGATACAAAAATATAAATTTCCAAACTAATATTATAAATATATAATGTAAATGTAAATCGTATGCAATTGCCATAAAAATTATTATGACTTTGGTATTTATAATATTTATAAATGTATGGATTTATTTTATCACTTTATCATTAAACTGATCATGGTTCATATGTAGATACACATTATATGAATGGTTAGTTATATTGTAAATTTGCAATTGCATTGGTATAAGTCACTTTTATTTATTTTATTTTAATTGTTAGTTATGTGAAATATAAATTTATAATTTTATATTGAATGTTTTTGTATCATTATGGCAGGCGTATCCTCGAAAAATAAACGGAAAAATACTGAAGAAAATATAATGTTTTAAATTAATTAGGAAGAAGAATATTTTTTTGTACCTAAAAAAAATGGTCCTGCTACTTCTTTAACAATAAAAATCGAATAGTATGGGAAATTAAAAAATGTAGTTCTCTGATTCTACCTCCATTGCGCATATAGAAAATATTACAAAAGATATTTATTACCGTATTATTGAAGACTTGAAAAATTGTAAATTATTTAGCTTAATTTTTGATTCTAGCACTGATATTTCAGCCACATCCCAAAAATAATTGAAAATTTTATTTTCTGCAGAATTATTGATAATTGATATTGATAATTTAAATTTAATTTTTAGATATTATTATGTATATAAATTATAGGTGTATTTGTATTGTTTATAATTTTTAAGTGGTTTATTTATATAGGTACATGTTTTACATCTTATATGTTAATAAAAAATTAATGTGCTAAAAAAGTAACATTAATTTTCTTGCTAAGTATGATGATTATTTATGAAGAGTGGACCAAGGGTTAAAGGAGCTCATATATTTATAGAAAATTAACAAACTATTTGCACATAATTCAACTGATTTTCTTGGACATTTAAACCACAAATTATTAGTTTATTTTCACCCTAAAGTCGTAAATTAAAGATTATTATTAGGAATAACTATTAACATTAATAGCTCCTACCATGAAAGAATACTATGTCCACCATTGCGTGTCTAAAAATGTTTTTAAAATGCCGTCGACCGAATTTAATTTTACGAAATGAAACGTTTATATTATCTATAGAAAAGAAATAGTAAAAAAGGAAAACCTTATAATTCCACTTCGGCTTGACCCAAAAAATATTTGACCGTTGCACTATTGCCAATTGGATTTGACTCTGGCTACTGGTCACTGAGTAATCCACGTAGATAAAGTAAATCATTTATTTTTGGTAGGTAGGGACCAATATGAACCTACGTCATTTCTATAATATGTTCATGTTTACGGATTGACCAGTGCGTTAATTTGCAACTCTGTGACATCAAGTACTATTTTTGCTCTGAAAAATAAGAATAAAAGTTCTCGTTCATTTAATTAATAAAAAAATAACGTTATTTTTACGTGAACATTATGTATCCTATCAATATTTTCGATTTTGACAATTATTAATAACTTTATACTTATTGCTTATTTTAAACTTAGATGATCAGAATATTGTTGATTAATAATAATATCTATAAAATCAATTAGCATTAAATATATTTTTATCAATTCGAATTAAATATGATTATAAGAAAATATTGGCATGTCTGTATTTTATTTTTGAAAGTGATTTGAACAATAGCAAATTATATTTACATTTGATTACCTTATAATTCATAAAGATTTACTTTTGGTATAAAACGTAAATCTTATAAAAATACGATCTAGTCTCGGGTGAAATACATTTGACAAATGACTTAATTCTTTTTTATGAAACCGTACATATTTTATTGTTTTATTTTTTTAAATTAATATTATATAAGAACTGTATAGCTATTTATTACATTTAATAAATTATTTTATCGATTTTTCTTTGAATAAATTATCTTTAGCATTAATTCTCTTTTTCGGAAAAACATGTTCAACAGAACGGGCTATACTTGTACTTATAGCCTTTGAAGCGATATAATTTAAAGTTAAATGAATATAGCTTAATTAATTATATAGTTAGTAGGTACATCATTCATTAAATAGATGCATAATATAATTTTATTTTATACTATAGATACATATAATATTCAATAGCCGTGGTTAGAAGTAGCGTGTTGGTAGTATATTATAATGACTTTACTGTTTTGGAACGATATACCAAGGTATATTGCGCAGTATATATTGCTTTATTTTGGTAGTAGCGTTCAGCAATACAGAATATTTTTCCACAGTAAACAGCGTACGCTACTTTACGATATACTTATACAAAAAAGTGAATATTTCAATAAATGTAGTTTTAATTTTAAAAATATTTCACACCTGTTTATTTAGTTCATAATTTTAGACGATATATTTATTTCCTCATTCTTGGAAAATATTAATATTACAATTATCTAACAATTCTAACATAATATAAATTGTTTCATATATATATATATATATATATATATATATTAACTCTAGCTAACCCGGTAATGCTTTCCTATTTCTAGAGTACATTTAAATTATTGTCCCGTCTGATTTTATTTATGTACCTCTCTAAAATCAAAGATGGATGATCTGTACATAATCTAGTATCTATAATTTATTGTATAGAAATGTGGCAAAATCGAAGATAGCTCATACTGATGAGATTCCATTATTTTTATTAGTATAAATTACACTTCACGCTAATTACACTTCATTCTTGTATGAAAAATAATTTTGTCTATTCGATTCCCTATATAATTGAAATAACTTAAAATAATTTAAACTAATGCTGACATTTACTATAGTAACTCGAGTGAATTAATAATATTTTTGATTTTCTAATATGGTGTACAGATGTATAGAGCTTTAGAATTCTTGTTTTGGAACAGGAATATATTGTTGTTGACATTGTAAAAAATATGGATTTTTCTAAATTTAATCCGAAAACGCATTGTGGCTGCCCTCGAGTTTTGTTGATTGCCATTACAATTTTTATTCTTTTATTGAAGCTGGTTTTTACTCTGTCACATGCTTTTACCTAAAACATACAATCTGACAAAACTGTCATATGCCAAATAAATAACTCTCATAATTAAAAACTATTTTTTTCCATCCATATTACCAAGGTACAAAAATACCTAATACCGATTGTCGGCGATGGTAGATCGGTTATCAACGGATTTCAATGGACTTTCTCCAGCCAACACAATAAATTTGGTAATAAATCACGTAAAAATCGGTCGAGTAGTTTTTTAGTCTAATAATCTAAAATAAATCAAAACACATTTATAAAAATGTAATACCTAGATAAAGTTAGGAAAAAGAAAATATTATAAAATATATAAAATATTAGCTGATTTATAAATATTATTTGTTAATATTAAATCAAATTTTTGAAAATATGAAATTAGAAAGTTGTAAAGTTAATTACAAATAGTAGATAGCACTTTACTTTCTAATAATGACTTATGATTAATACGTTTTTACAGAGAATTATTGAGAACTTGAGACTTATTGTCTGTGAACTAGAAAAATATAAAATAATAGGTAGGTACGGTTTTTGTAGTGCTAGAGGCTGGTTAAAGCGAACTATATATTTCAGTTAATATAGTTGTAGTGATAGCGCAACTGTATTCGAAGTAGCAACTTATATTGGTAATTTAGTATACCTTCTTGCATGCTTTATTGGTATACGTTGCCGTTGTTTGTTGGTACCTGACTTAGGTTAGCTAATACTGTTTAGTAATTTAATATTGTTATTTGTTTTGAATATGACTGGGGGATTTGTATGCATTTATTATGGTTATCGTAATATTGTATTATTGTATTCTGGATATATGCTAGGCACATTTTAAATACGTAACTGATGATGTATGAAAGACCTATATTTCTTGAAGCATATAATTTTGAAAATGAATAATTGAATAATGAATAATTACGAAACAATTAATAGTCATTATATTTTATTTTATTATTAGAACTCTCAGAGTGTAAATATAATTAATGCTACTTTCAACGCGTAATCTATTTACACCTGACGTACTATAGCTCTGTACAATACTTCTACGTATTATTCAGCATATTTAGTAGCACGTGTATTTATAATAAAATTGGATCAAAATTTTGCGAAACATTTTATTCTAAAATTGTTTTTGTAATAGAAATGTACGCTCCATTCATATACTCTTCTAAATAATAATTTTTTCTGTATGAAATTTTACGCAGGAACAACGTATACCCAAACTATTCAAAATAATAAAGTAAATATGTTCAAATATTATTCATAAAATAAGTGTCAACGTTATCTATTCTGTCATATTTTATTGATCATATAATATTTACATACTTTACGTTGAAGATAATGAATTTATGGCTACGTACAGACAAAAAGAATAGCCATATCAACTACCATCGATTAAATATGTAATATAAAACTTTTATAACAATTACCTATAAACAATTACTTTATATTAAATTCAGAATACTTATTGGAATAATTGAATATGATTAAATATATTTTAGTATAATAATACAAAAGTCAAAGCAAAAAATGAAAAAATATTTTAAAGCTGAATAAAAATTTCAATACAAAAAGAGTAAGTAATCAAACATAAACAAAATATTCAGACATTAAGATTGTATAACATAGCCCAATATCCTATAAATACTTAATCAAATATATTTATTTTTTAATACATTTTACATATCTGTACAGTATACCGAAATCGGAATGTCGAATAACCATATAGTCAAATATTTTTATGTAAACAGGTTTGCAGTGTAGGTTAAGTTAGTGAGACGATAAAGTGAAATGAATGCAACAAGGAAATTATTATCACTAAAGATCGGATTTATATTCTTTCAAAGTACCTTAAATATGATGCTAATATTCTTTAAAAAACCTTCAAATATTCTTATTATATTTTCTTAAAAATCTTAAAAATATGTAAAAATGTTCGAAATTATTCAAAAATAATCAACAAAAATCAATATATGATTTAATATGAATTTTTAAATTTTTTTTTTTTACAACATTATTTTAATCATGAGGTATATACGTAGTTACGTATTATAATAGAATACTATTGTACTTCAGTAAGGGTAGGAATATAGTAAAAATATTACAGTATAGTCTATAGCAGGGGTCGCCAACGTTTTCAAACAAGTGAGTTACATTTGATATTTAAGTCCCTAATGATGACATCCAGGAAAATTTAGATTTTTAATCTTTAAATCTAATATTCCCACTATCCAATTAATCTGATTATTTTACGCGATCGACCGATAATGGTAAAATTAAATTTTACAACGATCGACTGATTGGCGATCCCTGGTCTACAGTATTAAAATTTAAAAACAATATTCCTTTGGTATATTTTAATTAAATTTTGTATTAACACTATTGTCACAATATTAAAAAAAACAAATAATCATATACATATTAAAATATATTAAAACAAAAAAAAAATTGGTTAACAAAAGGTAATCCTTGAATAATAATAATTTAATACAAGATATAAAATAACAATATAGGTATATATATATATATATATATATGTATAAAAAAACAATATTTCTTTGGTGCATAGAATGGTAAATATTTACTCTCTGAAGAATAAAAAAGAAACTTGAAATACTATTTAAATTTTATTATATGAATTAACAATAATATATTTTACATATTGTCTGTACTCATGTTAGTTCTTCTATAGCTTAAAATTTGTTTATAGAGACTAAATGAACGTTCAATATCAACAGATATTAGAGGTGCAAACTTCGTGTCAACAATTACATTAGGTGTAAACTATTCTGGGAGATCTTCATTGTTTCTACATAAAATGTTCCCAGCTCTTGCTAACATTTGGTAACTTTTATTTTTTTAACATAATTGAGACACTTTAGTAATTTTATTATGCTACCCGTTTTAACAGGTATATTGGTTAGTTTGCAGATAACAGTTTGTATAATCTCCAACTATGAAAAAAAAAAATCAAAGATTCTAAAATATGCTAAATGGACTAAATATTCTCTAACCTGTGATATATTCTTAAATATGTAAAAAAAACTTTTTTCTACAAACTCAGTATTGAATGAATCGTCCACATTTTTTACTCTCATACAACTGCATAAACCAATAATATGTAAAAACATATAAATTCGGTCTTTACTTATCACCTACCTATCAAATATCAATAGCATATATTATTTGAAATTTAAAACACGTAGCATCATGTAAGAAGAGACTGTCCAATATGCAAAGTACTACATTGATAATTAGTTTTCTTTATTGTTCAATTGATTAACTATTCAATTTAATAGTTACTTATGTTTTATATCGCTAAATATTTTATACTTATACAAAATAAATGCTTTGTATATGCTTTGTATTGTATTGTATTGCATATGTATTGTATATGCTTTTATATGCTTTTGATTTGAAAGCACACAAAATTACTTTTAAACGAACACGGGTATGTTAGGAATTTCATAGGTAGTTACTTAGTTTAGTGAATATATAGTATATACTTAGTAGGTAATTTATAATATAATTTGTTTATATTGGATTATTGAGCTTAATATGAATACCTAATTAATATTCTATGTTCGAAAATCATTATAAATATTTTACTTTATATGGAATATTATTTATTTTCTTATTATTTTATCGTGGAAAGAATGTATTCATTATTGTTTACATATTATTAATATTTTAGTAGGTAGTAAATCAAGTAATGAATATTAGAAAAGAATATAAAGATTATCAATGTGGTTGAATGTTTAAATATCAATATAATAGTTGTACCTATATCTAATATATTTAAAAAATAAATAATTTTAATATATCATAATAAATATACCTCACTTGCTCAACCTAATGATATTCTACATAATCTAAATGCTATACATATGTCTATAACCTATGTTTTTGATTTATTAATTATAATAAATAATTATCAATGAAATGTTTAAGCTGATGAAATGCATACGTTATTTATGCAGTGCCGTATTTAGACATTTTGCGCCTCGGCGCAAAAAAAAAAAAAAAATGACGCCCCTATAAAGGGCCTACCCACAGAAAATATAGCAGATAGATCCTCATGAACCTTTTAGATATTCAAAAATACTAAAATAAATGCTATTTTTGTGTAGTAGGCACGCCACCGCACGCCGCACGTGATAACATAATACGCCGTATTATTATAAATAACTTATGTTTATTAACATTACAACAAATTTGGGAACTAATATTAGGTAAATTAATAATATTCTGGATCACTGATATTTATATAGCTATATTGCTATAAATACATTAATAATATATATTAATAAATTAAATACATTAACATTAATTTATGATACTGTTATTAAAAACAAAACAAATAATAATTTTAAAATAATTTTAGAAGTTTAATAATTCACAAGTGAGCAAATTTCCGACCGTAAAATTTTGATACCCCCAAAAAACTGGGGACCGGGGCAGTTATGGTCAGTGCCCCCCCCCCTAAATGCGGCCCTGTATTTATGGTTGATGGAACTTGAAAGCATTTCATTGTTATATGTCGATAATAATCAACTATGAAGATGGATATAATTGTGTAAATATCGTAGAATATTGTTGTTTTGTTTTTTAGGTTAGATAAGATACACGAATCAATGACTGGGCTAGTAAAAATGTTCCAATGTCAAAAGTGTATGATATGCTATCACTAAACAATAAATTATGAAGCAAAATGTTCTTTATTTACATTATATTTTTGTGCCTTTTAGTAATCATACAAATTAATTTTTATTATAAAACTTATAAATGTGAAAAACAGAATACTTTTAATTTCAGTTTTGAAATTAATTATTTTAAAATAGCTATTTCTGATAACATACATAGATTTTCGTAACTCTTAAAGCTACGTTATGTACATCCAAAGGTTTTCTTAATACTAATCCCAGAGCTTAGAAAGGCAATATAAAATCAAAATAATACATTTTTACAAATCATGTTTATTTAATTGAAAGAATTTACAACGATAAAATAATAATTAATAATTTATAATATTTATTATAATTTTTACGACAAAATAAAGGATCGAGTGATACAAGTAATCTCACATTATTTTTATTTAAATATTTATCAATGACCGCTATTAAAATATAGTATTGTATTGTCTCTCAAACTATAAATAATTTGAGATTAATAATTTTTTAAAAACATTTTGATACGTAATAAAATTATATTAATTATTTGTAAGTATGTTTATAAAATTTCAGAATTACAACTGTTTGGATAATTTGAAAACACTGACCGTTGAAACCAATGTAATTGTTTTCCGATTGCACTCTTACTCTCTAAAATGTTTAGTTGTTTATACGACTTACCAGTTAAATAGTTTTATATTTATTGTAGTTTAAATAATTTAGGTATAACTTTAAACGTTTAATACATTTATAATTTATAATATAACAAAAATATTATTTTTCATAAATTATACATAATAAATATTATATTTATATCCAATGATGCAAAAAATAATGCATTGGACATAAGGGTAACTATATTATAATGATCATTAATTAATGTTTATTAAAGGAAATATCATTTTTTATTGAATAGACATCCATTCACTCTTTAACTATACTTTAATGTGCATTTCGTAAAATTCAATTCAGATGGGCTTGCTGTGTCTCATCCAACGATTCAATATGCGATAGAAATATTTAACGTAGTTTATCAATTAATCTATTCAAGTATTGTAAATACCCTCGGTTTTTTGTTTAAATATATATATAAAAAAATAATAATATATATATTAGGTTCTGAGTGTTTATATATATACCGTTTAAAACCGTTTAAAGCGACTTAGATAAAACAGCCGATAGATAAGTACACAAATTTAAGTTTTTAACAAAAAAAAATAATCTCGAATAGATATATTTATAATAAATAAAATAGATATATTACGAATCGCATTACAATTGAATGAAATTGTGTACCTATTTCAAATTTTAAAATAAATATTTTTTTTCTTATCCTGTTTATATTAATAAATAAATCAAACATAATGCAGTGTTTGGTGTATATTTTTACTATATTTTTCTATGTTAAATGTTTTGTTTCTTGTTTATATTAACACATAATTCATAAACACATTTTAATTATTTATAATTACAAAAATTACCTTACATTACAAGTTGAATTATAAAATAAAACAATTCTGAAAATATACGTTTTAACATTAAGCACTAAAACATTATTGTTGTTAAATAATTTATTCTTACTTATTTTTTACACAGGCAGGTAAATGGAGTGATAAACTTTTTATAAAAATAAAAAAAAACACGTATTTTTAAATATTTAAATTATTTTGAAATAATTACCTTATGTATCCAATTAAATATTGATATATTTTAAAACAATAATAATACCTAGTAATTATTATAATTAAATAGTTGATGGTTTACTATTGAATTATGTTGTAAAAGTTACGTCAACGTTTACTCATAAATAGTAGGTGTTTTGTAATTAACATATTAAATACAAATTATACAAATTATATACTGATTATTTTACTATTTTAGAAAAATTAAAAAGAGAAAAAAAAATAAGAAAAAAATGGAATATTTAGATGTACGTTTTTAACACAATACATAACATCTATCATATGCGTAAAAAATAATTATTATTTTGCAGTCGCGTTACACTGATTAGCATTATTGTTCAACGAAACAATATTTATAAGAGTATGGATTAGAATCACCAAAAACTCAGTCACTATATTATTTTATTCATCACATTGCCCAGATAACTTTAAATCTTAAAACTCACGATCAACAACGGAAAAAGTTATCAATTTAAAATATATACCTATTAGGTATCAGTAAAATGTGTGTCCATAATAATAATATGATCCGAAGGTTCTGTAATAATTATTAGTGTTAGATATGTATAATATCCAAGCATAGATGCATACAATTATGGTAATGTTATTCGTAACAATGTATTTTTCAAACAAAATATTAAACACATTGTTCATTGAACACAATATCGATACAATAGTATGATCAAACTTCAGATAGCGATGGCCCGGCTCAATCATGAAAAAAGGAGAAAAAAGAAAGAATTACTAACCTAACTATTTGAAAAATGATGAAATATAGTAATTTACTGAGTGAACTCATTTTTACACAAATGACGATTGTAAAAATAGTTGTTGTGTGTGTGTGTGTGTTATAGTTTGGGAATAAAATCGATCTATACGCTCTGACGGCGTAAACAATGTTATAAGTTATGGGTATTGTGCGTTTATGATTCGTGCTGATTACGTAATTTCTCGTGTTTTTAGTGACTTGGAGCTCGCGAAATATTGAAAGTATTGTTGAATGGACACGATGTCATTAAAAATATTATTAGCTAGTAAATAATATCGGATTTTCAATCATTGATTATATAATAGTCTATTCTATAGTCAATGGTATTACTTTTAAAAGACAAATAAATTACACGCTGCACCGGTGTCGATTCTTAATAAAATTCAAGGTATAATATATAGATAGTATATATGAATATATACATCGACATCGATGAATAATTTTATTATTATATTTTTGAATACGGATTAAATACATACTTACTCACAAAGTCGTAATTAATAAATAGCTTTCGATAAAAAAAAAAAAAATGTTAGTAAAAAATATAATACGGTTTTACTTAATTTTAATACCAAGTAGGTATTCAATAATTATACAGTTAATTTAGGTTTATAACATTTTATATATACTATTTTATAATATAAAACATTTTTTGTTGTATTAGAAAAAATAACTATATTATATCTATAGATATTTATTTTTTTTCATTTTGGAACAGGGGCGTAATTACGGAATTATGGGGGGGGGTATGGGGGATAGATCCTCCCAATGAGCTGTATTTATATATTGTTTTAAACCTACAAAGAGCTCAAATACAAACTTATAAATTATTACGAAACTAAAAAAAAAAAACCAGGTTATAAATATTTATCCGTAAACGTCTATGTTTTTTATAATACACCAAATTGTCAAAATGTTCCTTTAACCAACATTGAAAATAGTAATGAGGATACTAAGGTTAAAACTTTAAAAATATTGTGTGCTACACGATGGATGCAGCATTATGATGCGGTAACAGATTTCATTGAACTATTTGCATTCGTAATTGAAAATACTAGGTACAGAAAATATTCCTAATTGGAATAATTACACTGCAACGTAAGCTAATATACTATTAAATACTATTGATTCAGAATTTCTTGTATCCTCACAAGTTATACAAGTAAATAGTAATTAATAAATATAATCAATTTTATTTTATAATAAAATATTTTTCCAATTGGTTTTTTCTTTTGGATTACCATTGTGTAAGTTGCTACAAAAAGAAAAAAATGATTTAAGAGAAGCAGTAAGCTTTACTGAAGATATTATCATTGAATTAAAAAATATCAGACTAAATTTTGTACTGAATTTCACAAGCATTGCCCCCACAAGTTTGCCATACAAATTTATTTTGATCCCCCTCATGAAACATTCTCAATTACACCACTGTTTTGGAATAAGACTTTTACTAAAATGTTAGATATTTATACATTTCCCACGGATTTCGTCAAAGATATAGTAGACATTTAGTACTTAATTGTATATATATAATTTTTATTTACATATACATGTATTCAAATGTCATACAATTATATTTTACAAAATGTAGATAGGATAATATACAGTCAACTATGGATATGATGACGGAAAAAGGTGTTTATCAATTAGCACGGAACCAAAATCTGTCATTTTACTAACTTGTTTAGTTATATATATATTATAGTTAATCATTTAATATAATATCTACATACTTAAGTACGAATGAGTAAAAGAAGAAGTAAAGAAGAATGAGTAAAAGTTTTCATATATTTTTATTTAATATTATGTTTCTTCGTGCAGTATTGGAAACGCCATCTGCCGTAGATAAATTGCACTCCGTTGAAACGTTGTAGGGAGTAACTTGTACTTGTAAAAATGTTTCTGACTTTTAAACATCCCGATCGTAATAATCGTAATTAGTAATTCATGGTTTAAAAATGATAAGAATTTTTTACCGGTTTTGAAAAGTGTATATGACTAGCTTTTTTTTAAATTTTATACGATGATTTACCTACTCAATATATATATATATATACCCACAGACTTGGGTAGTATTCCAAATATATTATTCGGAATAATGTATTCAGAATATTTTTTATGTATTTCAAATATTTTTTTTGAAAGTATTCAATAAAGTATTTTGAATACTTATAACAAGTATTCTGAATACTGTATTTCGAATACCGTTAAATCATCTCTTTTTTAAATGATTTTATTACTTCTTCTTCGTATCTTGCATAAGCTAATATCAGGTATTTATTATTGTTGTAAACCATAAAAGTTATGTAATATAAAAATACAATAAAATAACATATATTTAGCCTAAAATTTCGAATATTTCTGTTGAGTGACATCTATTACTTTTATAGTATGAAAACTAGAAGTATATTAAAAGTATTCGGAATACTCTTGAAATATTCGAGTATTTATTCTAAATACTTTTAAAAAGTATTTTACCCAAGTCTGTATAATATATATATAAGATTATACATTAATAAAATAATTAATTTTAGTTTTTAGAGAATTTTTAAGGCGAATAATTGTTTCATTAATTATGTTTATTGATCTTATATGATATATATCTTATGATATCTCATATCTTATGATATGATATTTATGTTTATTAATTATGATGATTGAAAAAAAAAAATACAGTTTATTGGGCTGTTTTATCAATAATTTAGGGTTTCTGTGAATCGATCTCAAAACACTTTCAATATACTACTTTAAATATATAAGAATTATATTCAGTATTATAAGAGATGAAACCCCATAAAATGTAATGAGTAAACTTCACCAACACGTAAGAAGACTATAAATCACCGACCTATCACTAATGTACTCGTATTACGTATTAAACCCTCGGGTGGACGTAATGATAATTGCACGTGATATATGCTGTGCAATATCTCAAATAATTGGCGAATAACTGTGAAAAGTGAAAAACTAATATATAATTATAATTACATTCACACTGGTTCTGTATAGAATATATTTATGTACAATCATTGATTTTATTTCGATTGAACAGTTTCAACTACTGTACAATTTAAAAAAAAAATGTTTATGTTATATTCATTAAATTGTAATACCGTTGTTTTTACATTTCTAGTCCGAATAAAATGTATGTAAACCTATTCATGTAACAAAGGAAGAAATCGCTGTGGCAGTAGCAGGATTCACCGTTCCTCGTCCTCGTCTCCTTAGCTGTCCTCCTCGACGGTCGCGTATTTCAGACAGTTTTTCTGTTTAACTAAAAAAAAAAAAAACTAAAATCTTAATTAAATTTTAGATTCTAATAAAGGCATTAAAACGCTAATACCGAAGTCGTGCAAGTATTAAGTAAATTTAAGAAATTTAATTGTGTCAATAACAAAATGTGAACAATATGTTCGTAGTAAATTTATATTTATGATATTATTGTTAAATGAGCAATACAATAAACAATATGTTTTAGATTTAGTTCCCAACGTTTGTCAAACCGTAATATTTAATTGATTTGATCAAAGAATTTTTTTCCTTTTTCGGTCCGTTAACATTTTGATATTAGAGTATCTATGAATTATTCAAATCTGTACACAGCGATAAACGTACATGCAGATTATGACCCAACAATATTCATTATGTAAAATACAATCAATGGTGCATGCAATAACTAAAACAATATAATTTGTTATTAACGAGTTAGTTTATCATGTTATACTAGCAATATTTTGACAAGAAAACTAAAAATACCTACCCAACGTATTAATTAATGTTCTTGTTTAATGTTTTGTGAAGTTCCAATGAAGGCCAATTGTTCCAAGCCCCGAAACATGTGTAGCGAGTAAGACAGAATAAAATAATTTTTTTATTTGAATAAAAACATTTTTGTGTACTGAATTATTTGTGTTTTCTGTGATGGTTGCTATCCACGCTGGCCGCAGCCGTCGCCGCCGCCATCACCGCCGCCGACGCCTCTAACAACGTCTCTGAGCTCATGAGGTCCTGGTACTTCGGTGGCGCTTATTAGGCAGATGATCATCATATTCGCCCGTAAACTGTCATTGTTATGTCATATAATATGTCTTATTGTTTTTTATTTAAATGTTTCTCTCTTTTTTCATTACGAAAATATTACCGCTCCCTATTAAAATAATTATTACGAAAATGGAAATGTTCGAGGGTAATAGAAAATATTGTCAAGGAGTGCTTGCGATGTGTTAAGGGGCAGAATGTAGACAATTTAATTTACGTGATGCATTGTGTTTTGTATGTATATTATTATAATATTTTCAAATAAACATCACATCACTGGTTTTAGTATCGAGATATTTACTATGTCGTTATACATATGCATTATAAGTCTGTAAAAGTAAGTAGTGCTCGAGTCGGAGAAAAACCAAGTAGAGGAATAAATAAATTGGAAAAACGAAGTTTAACAATAGGAAAATTCCATTTTGAGTTTAAAACCATTCGACACGAATACGTGTTGTAACAAAAACTATAAGAACTTTTCCTCGGGATAACATTAGGGTCATTTCAATTGTTAATGGCTAAAAAATAACCTTTATGTTTCAAACATCGAAGCATTATTAAAATATAAATATAAATTAATATAAATTTTTTCAAAATTGAGATATCTTAACTTATTAAATGTGTATGGAGTACATGCTTAAGAGCATCAATTAGTTATATCAAACGAATTAACCCCCCTCTTAAATACTAGTCATCACCCAATTACTCAAATAATAAATCAATGGCCATGTTTCAATGCATCTAGTCCTTATAAATAAAATGTAATTGATTATTGGATTGAGAATTGAAACGCATTGGACAAGTTTGAAACACTACTAGAACAGTGCCGTTACCTTCATATAATCATAAAATGTAAATTCGAATTTACAGGTTTAATGTATGAGCAAATCAAACGTAATTATGACTTCTGGCAAAATTACATGGAGCCCAAACTAACTATATTTTATTTGGAACATCTTTTACCGGACTTTGTTAAAAAAGAAATAATTTTGTTAGATAAAACAAATTGATTACCTATGGTAAATAAATAATTATAAAAAAAAACTACTGCAGTATTTCGTTATTATTAAAATATTTAAAGTTTAAATAGCCTATACGTATGTACAATCGGTCTGTTGAGTATTGAAGAGTTATCCGTAATTAGCATAAATTAATTATATCTTAATAAAATATATTTACGGTAAGTCTGGGGTAGTTATATGTTTAGGTCATTAGAATTGTTTAAAATATTTAATTGAAAACAAATTATCTATAGATAATTTAGATTAATTTACCATTATTCATTATTTTGATTATCATTATTATTTGTAGTTCTAAGGAATAGTATTGCGGTTGATAAACGGGCGGTACCACTACGCGATAACGGATTGCACCCACATTCATTTATTTCCCACACATTGACACGTCCCAAATGTAACTGCCATATGAAATGCCTAAATATTACTCCTTAAAACGTGCTTCGTTCCAGCCCTCATAAGAATAGGTACTTTCCTAATCTATAGAAGTAACTCGTTAAACATTTATGATTAAGTAATTCATAATTAAATTAATAAAACATGTATAATCTACATTAATTATACAACATTTTTAAGAATTGAATGATATAATGTCAACATTCAATTTAATTATTTTGCTGTTATCTAATATAATAAGAAAAATAAATTAAAAATAGAGAAATTTTTTAATATACATTTCTTAAAAAGAATATCAAATGAAATCATTTATTTTTAATTGCAATAAATATCTTACCGATTAAAAATTCCACGAAAGTCATAATGTCGTTCAACGTAAAAATGGTATCTTCAATATTAAGAACGATCAAAATATTAGGAATTACTCTCTTGTTATCACTGTAATATATGTTGCCTTTTGGATCTTTTAAGGGCTTACTTCGAAACCCACTGGCTAGGAGAATACGGGTCAGTAACATATCAGTATAATCGACTGAGGTTTTAGGTTTTCTTATTATAATTCAGTGGACTCGGTCGTTGATGTGGACTTCAGAAATACAATTCCGTACAGTGTGGATATCGTGATACACCGAAGTCAAGATTGATAATCATATTTATACAGATTTAAAATTCTCACATATAACATACATTACTCTGTATCATTACTATCTTATAAATGTGATCAAGTACGATGTCCACAATATAGTTAATATTTACTCAATGCGACTTATCAAAACGTTATCATATCCGAAGGAGGTTCTAATAATAACCTTATACATTATGTAGTTCGATACTTTTCTCGTTGGTGCTCGTTGGTTTTTTAAAAAATCGTATACAGAACACATCACACCATGTGAATGTAGTTGTCTGTTTTATCGTTTCAAGGCGAATAATCATCGCCGAACTAAAATTTACGGTTTTTTTGTTGTTTTAATTATCTATGCGCAGTTTAAAAGGTGTTGATTTTATTTGTTTCTATTAAATATATTATTGGAGAATTTCTCGTCGGTTCTGTTGTATGTTACATACACGACATAAGGAAAAAGTTGTACAGTAGTACGTACAATTATGCCAAATAAGATATTTTTATAAGATTTCAAACGTGTAATTAGTTATCAAATATTTTATCCATGTGCACTTAAATGTTAATTAGACAATTACAACTAGGTTTAACAAAAATATTATTATTTTAATTAAAAAAAATATATATATATATAAATAGAAATATAAAAAATAAAAAAAAGTAAATTTATATTCACCGTATCATATGTTCAATTATTACGAAATGTAAATAAAATATGGCGGAATACAGTTATAATAATCAATAATATTGGCAGTCTCACAGGAAATATGCATTATTATTAGTTAAACACATCTATCACATAAAACTAGTTTTGAAATATGTGGAGAAATGGCCTTTTTGAATAACTGGTTCAATTTAGTTACCATAAAAATGTCTAGAAATACATATAAGTTGTAGAAGTTAAATTGACTAAATAAATGTTTACGGCAACGGTTTTGTGCAACGAAATATACGGGTTATACTAAAAACATCTACAACAACTTAAACCCTCTTGAGCATATTGTTTATATTACCATGTTTGTTGTAGGTAAAATTATTTTTAAATTTTATCTGTGGTCAACAAACATATTTTATCAAACCATATTGCGTGAATGGCATTGTGTCTCAATGATTTTATATTTTGACGACATATTTGTCGGAAAAATACGTTTTATGTTTGAACATGGAATGGATAAAATAACTTATTACATCAGAATTTTTTATTCAAAAGCAGATTCTGTTATAGGTTTATTAATTTAATTAAAATTATTCAACAAAACCAAAATTGCAAGTATAATACATTATTGTACACTTACCTGTCTAAACGTTATTTTAATGATTCTAATAACTAGAATCATTGAACTTTTTTTTGTGGAGTATTTTTAGAGAACATATTTATTTTTATTATGTACATAACAACAATTGTTTGATATATTAGTAAAAACAACCTTGTCGAGACAAAATAAAAAACAAAAATATAACAACACATTTTTCATCGTATAAAACTTTAGATACCTATAACTGAAGTTATATGAGCTTTGAAATTCTATAATGAGACTTTATTTCTACATAATAAATAAGAAATATTATATTATATATATTAATATTATTTAAACTAAATATTTCGAAATAATATTATTATTATTTATTGCTTTGAACCGCTCAATGACTACGAAGAATTGTAACTATTTTAGATTGTTTCAGCAAAATCACTCTAGAGGAATATAAGTACACATGGTTTCTAAAATTAATTCAGTTCCTAATTTAAATTGTTTTACTACCGTAAAGGTATAGTTCATTGTTCAATGTTATTTTTGAATTCAATTTGTTAGTGGTTATAATTTCTATTGAAAATCGATTATAATTTACTATCATAAATTATTTATTAATAACTTTACTTGTAATCGATTTTAACTTTTTACATTAATATAAATAAAACCTTAAGTTTAAGCTTCAAATCCTTCTTTCACCATTTAACCTTCTATTACATGCAACCTAACTTTACACTAACTTAATTTAATATTGGTACATATAGTACTTATACGATATACCGTCTCCGATTTACTGACTTAATCCACGACGTACATTATACATAAAAAATAAAAATGCATGTGTTCATGTAAATAATCGTCTATTGGTTTTATTTCATAATTGTATACATTTAAGTGTATGTAAAAAAAAAAAATTAATTTAAGTATTCAAAATAATTGTTTTTCTTGATCCTAGGAATTAGTGACTAACTGTGTACAATTATTCGTATAATATTGAATTAAAATCGAAGTATTCATTTAATCCGAATTTTCATTTATTTTTAGTATGCATTTTCTAGAAGCATACTATTGTTTGAATTTTCTACTATAGTTTTTAATCATACCAGAGGGCCAGTAACTTGATCACAATCGTGATCGTGGCCCTTTCTTTAGACTTTTTTTTCTACTCTGTATTGAAATTTCAATTATTATTTTGGGTTCCGGGGCTTTGTTATTAAATTGAGTGTACTCGTACATAAGCAAATAAAGATACCATAAATATACCATTACAATTCGTACAAAATTCTAATAATACTTGGTTATTGTTTTAATAACAAAATATTAAAAATTAAATGGGTTTGAACCCAACAAAATATAATTGAAATACATCGAATATATACTGTATATTACAACGTATTGAACATTCGTAGAACAAAATGTACTTATATTGGTATATTATTTATACTATTGAAGAACAAAGTATATTACATTACAGACCAAGCTTAATTTTTATTGATATACTCGTATATCCAAATTGTGATATTTACTCGGTAGCGTATTATTTTAATTTATAGAATAGATATTTGTAAAAATATAATACATGAACTTATAATAAAAAAAAAATGAACGCAATAAAATTGATAAAACACGAATTGCATTTAAAATATTTTATTTATTCCATAAAGTTGAATAAGGTACACATCTTTATCAAAGAATCTCTAGAATTTTTTTTTTTTGAAATCATCAATATAACAGGCCGACCCCCGGTTGGTACATAATATTAAAATATAATTACAGTGTCAATTTTTCTGGTGAACAATCCTGTTCTCGTTTGGCGTTTGAATGTATTTTAAATTTACTATAAAAAAATAAATTGTAAAATGTTTATTCCTAATAGTTTTTAATGTGAACGACGGATGTTAACGAATTGGCTACGGCTGATGCGAAAAAATAAAAATAAAAAATAACAAAACATTCCCACATATAAAACGTAATTATATCGAAAATGTATACTGTCTAACATGGTAAGTACTTAGGTAGAACCTTACAACGACGTACAACCGGTATTACGGATTCGGTTGATTAAACATAGTCCATTTGTATCTGTATAGGTTGATTTATTATTTTCTATCGACTATGGTCGGACCGTCCTTGGAAAATCATTGGCGCAGACAAAAAGTTAGGTACCTACCCACGTGTACTATTTGATCTTACTGCGAACGTCTAACCAAATCGACGAACCTTTGATGATATTTATTTGTTTTATACAAATCAAACGCGACATAATTTTGTTTGATACAACACTATATCAGAGTCTAAAACATTAAACAAGGCAATGTGAGATAAATTTGATCGAACTACGTCGTTAAATGTGTGGCAATATAGGATTTAAAAGTTTTCTATTTCCAATGTACCGATTGATCTATTATGGTAATAAGGATTTTGAATACTGATTTGAATTCGCCGTAAAGTCTTCTTTAGATCGACTTTTTCACATTTTTTAAGTTTTGTACTTAATATACCCAAAAATTAATATCTATTAATTTTTATATTTAATCTTATTTTGTGAAATTGTAGGAGACAAAACAAAAAAATGGGAAAGGTGATATAAAGAAGACTTTACGATGAATTTAAATCAGTTTTCAAAATTCTTATTGCATCAATAGATCGATCGGTACGTTGGAAATAGAAAACGTCTAAATTCGTATATTGCACATGTGATATAAAGAGAAATAAAATCATGACTTGCAATCCCGTTAAGCTAATGATATAGTGATGTTGATACCTTATGTCTAACAAAAAAAAAAAAAATAAATAAATAAATATAAACATCAGCTCTACTTTTATAAAAAAATTATATTAATATTAAATTGGTTAAAATATTGATGGTTTGATGGTGGATAGAGGTATTTTAAATTTTTTATTGCACATTTTATAATGAACTATGTAATGAATTTATTTAATACCAAACGTTTTAATTGTTGTGTGATTAAAATGATCAATTTTTCAATATTAAACATGAGCTTAGGTATAAATTTCTACTAAAAGGAGCCTCCATGTAAATGCGTTACTGTCACCATTGATCATACTCCCTTGAAATCATTTTTTAACATTTTAAACAGTTTATGAGACCCGTGTTATTTTTGTATCGATGTTATAAACATTATTTCATGTCTAATACAATATACATCGTCATCATTACAAATAGTATTACAATTCGTCATTTTTTACTTTTATGCTTGTGTGTATTATTCTTAGTGTAAATAATTGTGTACTTATTTCGTACTTTCCTATTATGTAATATGAGTATACATTCCAGAAAATTGTAAATCATTTGCATACAATTTTACATCACATATTACTTCTTAGAAACTCATATTACTTGATAGTCAATTATTATTATTTAGTTATCAGTACTTACACCACAGCGACGCATTCAAATGAAAAATCAATATCGAGTAGACAAACACGGTGTATAGATTATTTAATTTAACTATACAGATCGTCATTGATACAATCAATTGGTAAACATAATTTAAAAAGAGGAAATCATTCAAAGACCGAATAAGTCATTAGTCTCACTTCGATCCCCTCGGCACAAGATGATGTATAATTATTTATAATTTGAAAACAATGATAAAAAATAGTGTTAGAAAAACCATTTTAAACAATTCTTTAGAATAAATATACTTACACATATACAGACAGGCGCATTATAGTACATTAAAAACATTAATAATTACAATCATCATATTTTAAATATATATAGTTTATAACAGTGAATAGTGTAATTATAACGATCATATACCTACTAAGATTTCAATTTAAATAACTAAATTACAATTTTACTAAAATAAATAAAACCAATGAGCCAAATCAATCGTTATTCTTTGAAATACGGACTAGTAGTGATACAAGATAGCATCAGTAAATTTTAATTTAAAAAAAAATTAAGTCTTATTATTGAATGTTTATAAAAAAAAAAAAAAGATTGGTTTATAAACTTTGTAAAAATGTCTAATAAAATTATTCAATTAATTATTGACCTAAAATTAAATTTTTACAAATTAAATAGGAAATTACTAGAATTAAGGTTTATCAAAATAATTACAATATAAAATCACCTATTTATTCGTTAACGCAAAAAAATAAGAATAGAAAAAACTAATTACTTTAATATTTTCATAATAGTGTAAGACTGGAATTTTAATATCATAAAAATCTTCAAAACAAACTCAAAAAGAATATGTTCTATAGTTAAAAAATATCGTAAACATATTTCTTAATAAAATCATAATTCGACTACAGTCAAACTTTTAAGTTTGAAATACTAAAATACTTCCGCTCAGAAAATGAATTAAGTAAGAATTATAAAATAAATTATTATAGATGAGCTTAAATTTAAAAATAATATTTACTTGTATAATATTGTCTGTTGTAAAGTTCTCTTAATGTTACTAGTGAATTATTGAGAGTAGGTATATAATTGGAGCGTTATGAAATATTGAGAATAATTTTAAAAAATTCGGCATACATTTATTGAGGAAACATATATTAGAGAACACATATTAATTTTATATACGAAAGTGGAAATAGGAAAGTGACTTGAGTTCATCTTGTGAAATATATTTACCATTGACAACTGATAATTCTCATTGAAATATTTTTATAATGTACAATTCGTTATGGCTTGCTAAGTGATATAAAAATTAATATATACCATAAAAGGATAGTTAAGTGAGTTAAAGAAAGTATTCAAATATAATTAATCATAATAATAAAAAATTAATTATTGTTGTAGTTAATTTATGCTTAAATAACTATACTCAAAAAAATGTATAAAAATATACATTTTTGCAACTTAATTGAAGAGTTTTGATTTTATTCCATACATTTTTTTTTTCATTTTATTTTTTTTTATTCAAGGAAATAATCTAATGTCTACTTGGTTTTTTTAAATATAACCTCTCTAAATTAAAACAAACATCATTGTACAACCTTTAAATTCCTCAGAATTCACTCAAAATATATTACAAAGTAATTCAATAAAAACCTTGTCAAAGGCTTTTCTACATTTACATTATAAATTACATTTTAAAACATTTGTAGCTGATTTTTTATTTTAATTTTCTGGTACGTATTATGACTTTCGAACATGATATTTGAAAGTTTCGATTGACGTATCTTCAAATTGTTCATAAACGAACAATTATTTTTACTGTTCAATTCAGAAACATTTAGATTTGAAAAATGTGAGTTATAACAGAATTTAATTATCTCTATTCAACTGGGATACATAGCAATAAGTAGTAAGTGAGTGAAACGAAACAAAAAGCCAACCCTATGGCTTGATCGACTTTTTAATCTTCAAAAAAATAAAAGTGATAAAATATTATTAGTGTGTAATGACAAGTGTAAAAAAATGGTGGGTTAATATAACAACAATAAAAAAAACAAAACTTAATTTTGTATATATTGGTATTATATTTTTAAAACGTAATAAATATATACTATTCAATAAATAAATGTAATTATATCATCATGTAAGTTGTATCATTTTTTTTCATATTTTTAACGAAAGTAAACATTTGTTTATTTGTAATTATAAATATGTTTTCATAATTTTGTTTTACATAACTGTTTTATGAATACAAAAACATGTACCTATAATATTTTAGTAGATAATACTTTATTTGTTTTTAGTTATTTTAAAACAACAGAACAAAAAGCAACATAAAATAATATATAGATATATGAACGTCATAAATAAACGCAACTGCAAATGTGTTCGCAAGCGTTGCAGTACGTGTCATTTTTTTAATACGCAATGCAGCAGTAATATGATCGTAGTGAAGATACGGTTGAAATTTGATGGTGATTTTCAATACACATCTATTGAGAATCTGCAGCGAAGGACGATAAAAAATAATTTGTACTACTAGAGTGAAATGGCACACTATTTTATTACGAGTATTTTAGAGAAACGTGAGGATCATGTAGTTGTTATTTTTTATTTATTATTAATAAATCGAATATCTACTACTGAATTTATTTTTGTTCGATAAAATTAGTTAGATTTCAGAAATTTATTTGTACATAATAACCTTTACTAGATAATTTTACATTGGAAAGAATTTATAGCATTTAAACATACAGTGTCTGAATAAGATACGTATACAATATTAAAGCGTATAGAATTAATAAGATTTTACATACTATATCATATGATAAACGTTTATTAGAAGCCTATAATATTGTTTACAAATATTTGTATTTTAAAATTATAAAAAAAATCATACTATTATAATCAGATTATAAATAATTAGACTAGAAAAAAAAATTGACGGGTTCAACGAATTTTTCTCTCTAGTATTGCAAATGGATATCATTCAGACACATCGAAAATTGTGCTTATGCATACAATATTCATTTATCTCAACTTAACGCCAACGTCTACAACACGAAAGGTATATGTACTCTCAGGGGTAGATCCACAGTTAGAGAACTGTGGGTCAGGCTATTTTAAGAGGCCACTTATTAGTAAATTGGACTAGAAATGTATACTTTGTAACAAAAAAAAAAAAAAACAATATGATCAAATAATACGGGTTTTTATGTTAATTTATAATTATCACTGAAAACATTTAAATTTATTTTATAGAGTCTTACATAAGGTCCTATATGAAAATGTTTTATTGCACTATACAATTAAACCAGTGACGTCATCTAGAGAGGTGGCAACTGGGACATTTTTCCCAGTCCAGTATGAACTTCAAACTATAGTCGGCACACATAGAAAATATAAAAAGTCTTCAAGAGGCCAATTTTGTCAACAAATATTAATTGTGGGCAGCTGACCTTCTAAACCAGTTTCCCAAACTTTTTCTCTGCCGGACCCCTTACGAGATAATAAAAATGATCGTGGATCCCTTAATACAAATACAAATTAAAAAACAATAATCAATAATAACACAGTATATTTTTAATTTACATAGTAAATTTAACTATTTTTTTCAGATTAACAAATTAAATACAAAAAATAGCATGATACTTTAAAAAATAGTAGCAGTGGCGTAAATTGGATCCAATTTCTAGTGGTGTAGAAACATATTCTAAACTTAAAATTTCCAACACACCAATTTTCTAATTTCCTAAGTAAAATTCTTCCCGATAAACTATATATTTTCCCATATATTTCTTTAAATAACAAATAAATTTTGAATTATTTTAGAATTAAAACCTTTTTTATTATAATATTAATAAAAAAAACAATCAAATTTTGTTTTTAGTGTGCTAATTTCCTTGGCTGTTGAAAATAATATTATAGGTATACAAATTTCAATAATTTTCTGATGGTGCAAAAATATATCTTTGCACCATTCAGTTTACGCCATTGAATAGTAGAAAATATTCAAAAGTATGCTCTAAAAACTTTTAAAGCTGCATTTCTTTTAGCATGAAACGGATTTGTAGCTTATTTTGCTATATTTTAATATGCTATGAATAAATATGCAAATGCTAGAAGTCGCGAGCCCTGGTCATGGGTTTTCGTTACACGCAAAGCAACAAGTCATATAATAGACGTATACAGTGGAAACCAAATCCGTTGACCAGTCATTGTTGTTGGTCCGTGGTGTTGTTGATGTGAACGACTACAAATTCCAGAACGATGCGCTTACCCAGAGTATATTATGCCAATCTCATTTGTTACGATGGCATACGACAGAATGCGATTCACATAAAAAAAAAAGGGGGAAAAAGTAGGTATAGAGAGAGAAACGACTACTATGCACAACGGTAATGATAATAATAACTATATATATATATATAGTTATTATTATCCTATATTATATATATATGTATGTATGTGTATAAGGAAAAAATAAATAAATAAAGAATCTCATTAGAAACCTGTTGGTATCCACAAAAATTGAAACCGTCTCTACGACTAGAGACCAGTAGCAACTAGCCGGAGCAGTAATGTTATATATACCAAAGAGTGTTTTTTTTATTATTATTTTTTTATTGTGTAGCTGCACAGCGATCGTTCGACAAAAGAAGTGAGAGAGAGATAAAAAAAACTTATCGTCGTAGATCGTTGAACCTACGCATTATAAGTATTGAAGTGTATAAAGTAAACGTGTGCGTACAAGTGTGTATAGTAAAATATATACGTACACGAGTCGACCGTGGCCGCGTTGATTTCGGCGATTCGTTACGCGCTCCGGTGTAGTCGATTGTCTCACGCCCGAAGTGCGTATAGGTACGCGCGTATTCACCTACATAATACTTATACATGTACACACACCGGTAGAAATATGTTGTTCGTAAAATTATTTTATACTTGTATGTATATATGCACGTCCTGCACATCAAAAACGCTACTGTTACCACTATTACGCTACGACGATATAGGCGTTTAATAATAAACTGATACGCACAAACACACGCGCACACACGCACATACGAGCAGCACACACACGTACACACGTGCACGCACACGCACGCACACACTCGCGGGCGAGCGCGCACACACGTATTGATATCGAGCCCTCTCACTGTCGACAGTGGGTTCCTTTAAACTGTAATAATATAATAACAATAAAAGAAGAAAAAAAAATTATAAAAAAAAAAAAAAAACTAAACACAATGGAACGTGAAGTGAAAAATCGTATGAGAAAATAAAAGAAATAACCGAAATAATGGACACGCAGCATAAAATTATTTCTGTGCGCAGTGTAAAACGTCGGTCCGTCTGCTGTAAATAATCCGTACACACGCATTACGCAACACGTTATTTTGTATTCATCGGAGTAGGAAAAAAATAATAATAAGAAAGCGATAATGTTCAATATGTATCAATATTATATGCTATGTATTGTCATTCACGATGGAACTCGTAGAATTTTTTCCGGTACCCACCCGTTAGACGTTTCGACATAATTTACCACAATCTACTACTTTTAGGTACCCTAACAATTGAAATGAAACAATAATCCGTAGGACCGTTTTGAGGCTTGGAAAAGTTTTAGCATCCGGAGGAATACCATCCATTATTACGTTTAAACATTCATCACCCGATAGTATAAAATTATCACGCACACAATATAATAATAATAAATATTATTATTATTACAGTTGAACTCATGGTAGTTGGTTACACAAAATTCAAATTGCCGAGAATAAAAGATATTAACAATCCAATTCAAGACAATATTTACTGCTTTGATTATTAAGTAGATAATTAATTTTATACAAAACATTTTAATTTTCTTGAAATATCTATTTGCCTATGCGTGTGCGTTCGTTGCATTCGTTGAATAAATTAACAAAAAAAAAACAGTAAAAGTGTAGGTTCAAAACTTTTTTTAACACCTCTAAAATTATACATTAATTAATTTAAAATTTATTCTATGAAGACCAATAGCTCTTAAATATGTTTTACTAATGATACAAGATGCTACATTAAATATAGTACAAGTACTACAGTTATAAAGATACAGTACTAAATATTTTAACGGCGTATTTATCATTTACGACGATTACAAACTGCGCCCAGTGCACAGGTAAACACAAAATCGTATATGTAAACTGCACCTTTGTAAAGTTAGAAAATTAATAGCTATATTCTTACAAAATTAAACAAAATTACAATCTTTAATTTCTAACTAATTCTTTATAGCCATATAATATAATAATAAATAGAAAAAAATGAAAAAAATATATAATATTAAGACAAATAATAACAATTTGTTGATACATAATCATCTATTGGAGTTTAATCTCTAATTTTTTTTTTTTTGTTCTAGAATTTTGGTTATTTAAAAGGTTAATTTACACTAATTTGATATGTTTCTATTTGAATTAATTTTAATTTTTCTATTAACATGAAAATATTTGGATGTGTTTTATAAAAGCTAGAATTAGAAACTAGGTTTTGATTATTTTAATGATTTACTATTCATGGTTATGGTTTAAATTTTGTTCAGTAATTTTGTTGTCCATCACCTACCATTTTTAAAAATGTTGTGCTAGTGCAGATTACAAAAAAAATAAAAAGATATATATAAAGAAAAATAAATAAAAATATAAAGAGAAATTTGAGCGTAGTTTATGTATGCCCATAATTTACAGTCACCTTATGGTAATAAATTAATTCATGACTTAAGACTTATTTGAAAAATTAAAGTTCTACGAAATTATCTTCGTATTATGGCTAAAGGTATCAGACGTCATTTTTTAAATCGATATAGGTATTTGTAAAATAAAGTAATTTCTTTTTGCTTGCTGTACTGTTATTTAGAAAAAATAGAATTGTATGTGCTGTTTCTCCTTTAAGATTTGAAGATAAATTCAAGTACCGAAAAAGAAAGAATTGACCAAATGATTAGATTAAATTTAATATATGTCTTAAAGTAATGATTTGTGAGGACCTCATTGGAATATTACTAAATTAATTTTTTTTTTTTTTGTCAAAAACACATATAATACCATTTTATGAAGTACAAGTATAACTGTATATTCATATAAACTCTAGCCATTAAAATTGTTTTTTCAATGTATAATTAAATTCCAAACATTTATTTTTTTATTGGATTCATGTTTTCTACCCCCGCTGGTAGTAATATCCGCTTCGAATTTTCATTATAAACCAGGAAAGCAACATTAATAAATAGTCGGCAGCCGTAGTAGTATATTTCATTGTTGCGGAAATAGTGTTCCGGGTGACAAGAGCATTGTCAGAAGTATTATATAGTGTGGGGTAAACTGTAAATTTAATACTTTCCCGTAAAAAATGAACCAAACTACAAAAAAAATCTCAATTCACCGGCAAAACCGGAACGCGGAAACGGCTAGGCGAATCTGTCGAATCTCAATTGTGCCACAATGGGATGCGGAGCCCGGTGACGACAATAGGGTTAAAAGGGGTTCCGAAAAAACAACCCCACATGTACAGTTTGTAAAGCCTTCGAAATAACGGTCAGTAGCAGGTGAGACGTTAACGAACAAAAAAAAAAGGGGGCAGGGGATTAAAAAAAAGTTATATAAAAAAAAAAATTAGAACCTTGGCGAAAGAGAAAACCGAAGGGAAACAATTCGGTAATAATGTATATATGCTTTTTTTGTTGTTTACAAAAAAAAATCCAAGAGAGGGAAAAGGCGTTAGGTTGTTGCCTATTATGAATGATCTGAATCATTATTAGAGTGTAAATTGTAAAAAGAAGGGAGTCCGCGCAAATAGTTGAGCACCTGGATGTTGATCGGCGATTTCATATACTGAATGCGGAAGTGTCGCGAAATCCTCGAACTGGGCGATTTTTTTTTTTTCATGCATTTTATTTTTTCATTTTTCATATATTTTACAATATTAAACGCTTGTCAAGCTTACTTCAGATTGCTCATGAAAACATTGAATTCTACAGAGAGTTTCTCCCGGGACATTATAAATCTAAGTATTCACGATAAACAATGTGTTCAAATTTTATTTAACAATATAATTTGATGAATAATACCTGACTTTCTCGTCGAATCTATTTACGATTACAGGGTGATTTGAATTTTTCATAAATCGAAAGGATATAAATGTTCATTAGTTTACGCTGTTTGGTCGGTTTATTTGAAATGTTCAATTGATGTATCTATTGGCGTAATTATTGAAAATTTATGTTTAAATTGAATTTCAATTTTTAGGTGCCATGAAAATCACAATGTATTCGAGGAATTCAATTGTACGGATCGTTGCGGAGGCATTATTTTTCAGTATTCCATAGTACTCGCATTACAATAAAACTCTAAACAACAACTAATGAAAAAAATGAAAAACAAACTGATGAAACGTTTAAATAATCACCACTGATAATGATTAGTCCAGGGGCGTATACAAGGGGAGATGTGGGAGTCAGATCCCCCCATAGGCCCTTTTAAAATTTTATAAAATAGTGTTCTTAATGTAAGGAAATTATAAGGAAATAAAAAATATTGCGAGGATTTATTATAAACAGTGCCGGATTAACAAATATACCGTATAGGGGCAGATTTTAAAATTCCACCCTTCAACCCCTCCACTAACCGATAAATATATATATATATATATATATGTATACAACAAGTAACAACATAGTTAAGATTATTTAATTAAGGTAGTTTTTAAATTTATAGACCTCAGTAGATAATAAATATAAACATTTTAATACAAATTTATTCAATATAAAACATTTACAACTATTTTTTAGCTTTCTATGTAGCAAACTTTTTAATAATATCACTCCAGCATATAATTTTTAGGAAAGTATTTACAATAGATATTAGAGACAACTATGATATATTTTCATTAGATAATTAGATTTTCTGGTAGTACTTGACTCTTTTTAAAACTGAGAAGGATCCTTCTCCGCCAGAATTTGGACATGATATAAATATAAAAAGTCTTAAAACTATTTCCACAATAGGAAATGAATTGTTTAACTTTGATACTGTTAATACTTCAAAAAAACTGTGCATGGATAATTTTTCATTTTCTGAGAAATACTTCATTATTGTATTAAATTATATAATCTCATTCTCAAGTTTCGGTTATAAACACTATAAATATTTACTAATTGCTTTGATTTTTTTCGTAAAATTGTATCGTCAATTCCTTCCACATTTAAAAAAAAAAACCAAACAACTCATTAATTTCAATATATGCATTTGTATGAGCTTTCCACTCATATTGATTGAAAATAAAATATTAGGCACTTTTGTTTTCCAGTCAATCGTGATTCGTGAATCGAATTTGACAATGACGACAACTATGACCACGAGACGAGAAAGAGAGATAACAAAAACAATTGCTTGGTAGTGTGTAAATAAATTGTTTGAACTATTTATATCAAATTTAATAATCTGATGGTTATGAATTATAATACACACATAGAGATATATGAGAAATATAATAAACACAATTTTATGTCAGTGTAACGAAAATAAAAATGCATAGGTCCGAGCGCTAAATAATAATAATATGGTTTTACTCTTAATATGCTAAACGCCCACAGGTGAAATAACTCAGTGGTTTAATATAATATAAAATAACTATTATAATTATAATATTGTATAATTGTTATTAATATTTTTCAATAATAAATTAATAATTTTTCCTAAAAACTAGTATATACATTAAAAAATTTCAAAACTTTTGTTGACGCCATCAAAAAATTGTCGCCCGGAGCAGCTGCCCCCTTTGTCCCTCCCATTTTAACCCGAAACTGATTGAAAATTATTATTTTGACACATTAAATATATATATTTTATTATTTATTATTTAAATTTGCAGGTACTTAGGTTTAGGAATTTTCCTTCCATAATGATTTGTTTGCAATTGACGCCCCCCCCCCC